>NC_060237.1:5999331-6325581 GCF_021155775.2 Neodiprion pinetum | reverse complement strand
GGTCTTGACAACAACGAGATTTCAGTAATAGAAGCTGGTGCGTTCGAAGGCCTCTCGTCAATATCGCACATAAGCTTGGTCAACAATAAAATCGCAACACTGCCGAGTGGCTTGTTCGCTGGACTCACAAAACTGGATTCACTCTGGCTGGTTAATAACACTCTAACTGCAATTGACCGAGCCGTAGTTCAGCTGCCAAGTTTCGCGAGAGTTATCTTCGAGTTCTGAATTATTATCGCGCGCTACTTCCCGCGTTAAAATTGAGTCTACCGAAATGGTCGATATAATTAAGAAAGTTATGGTTAATCAACAATTATGCAACATGCTAGATAAAATCTTTGAGTAAATAATTTCTCGTACGATGTCTCTACTACCTTCTGAAAATATCTGATACTTTCCGGTTCAGGTTCACGCAATCAGCTTTATCGATACCACGCGAGAATATCTCCGAGTCGAAATTTAGACCCTCGTCTAATTTCGAGGGGGAAATTTGTCGAGGGGGAAATGACTCGAGGAATTAATGTGACAATGGTTTTTGAATTAATTCGTAATCAGTACCGAATTAACTAAACTTAACACGAGTTAACGTGAATTAATTTTTACTAACGTAGGAGATTGTTGAGAATTATTTTGGGCTAAAATGAATTAATTGGAAATACAAAAATTGACTTGGATCATCCAAATTAATTCAAACTATAAAATTAACGTGTCGATTGAACCCCGAGTTGTTGCTCCCTCGAATTTGTCACTGTAAATTATGTGAAATTATACGCATGTGATGTTACGTAATCGGATATTAATACATGTAATTTTGTTAAATTTTATCCAAGTTCACGACATTCTATAAATATATGATGTAAATAATATATTACGGTTACATGCGGAATCATAAAAAGATATAACTCAATCATTACCGTAGTCGTGATTATTGCAATTATAATTGACAACCTATCGCTGTGTTTCGTAATGATTAGTGCATTCCGAATCCATGGCTCATTACTTTAGTAACGAATAATGCAATTTCAATCCATTATCCATTACTTTGGTAATAATTAATGTAACTCAAATTCATTTTTCATACTCTGACAATTACAAAATACATCGCACAAACAGCCTATTAGTTTTTCGATAAGCAAATCAAAGTATTTTTCAAATCTATAATCCGACAGCTAACCTTACGCATTTCTTGTATTGTTTTTCCGACACATTTCTCTCGTACGAATCCAGGATGAACGAAGATAATGTGGAAATTATATCGAACCGTAAGCACGCACACTCCTCGTCGGGGAATTATCACGAGTTCCAAACATTCGACGTAAAAACCTTCGATTCCGTTTCTTACACAGTCAAGATCGTTTCTACAAGTAAATCTCGAGACCATGACTTGAAACAAAAAGTTCTCCGTTACAAGTAATTTTACCGCTACCACTATCGATAAGTTTCTTCTTACTATAGCGATATTGTAAATATATAAATCCATTACACGATTACCACTAATTATGAAATCATGTGTCAAGTCCCAATCACTTGCTATGCCGCTCAAGCGACGTCACAAAAATTTTATAACAATACGTTATTAAACGTTCGAACAACAACACCCCCATACTTGACTAGCTACACTCGATAATACATGTAACGTATAGAGAAAATAACAATAAAAACTGACGACAATCACTAACAATGCATTATATGTATATGTGTATATTTATTGACTCGAAATTTCGACGACCTTGTTCCTCTCGAATAAATATTAGAAAAAAAAAAAACCGGTATCAGAAAGCACGAAGCGGAATTTTCGAATGACGTGTAAAAGAGTCGAAGCTCGAATTCTCCATCGCGCATCAGCGGCGACTGCAGAGTTGCTGGACCGGTTGGCCAAGCGATGCCGGTCGGAAACGCCTAACTCGGCACAGCCCCTGAGGCCCGAAGGAGTTCCTCTCAAGTTGTAACTTAAAACGAACCTTAACCCCGGTGTTTGGGTATTGGCACAATAGAGCGTGCAGCATCCCGACGGGTGGCCCGGAGCCCTGGATGCTGGCACAAAGAACCGAAGATGAAAGCCGCGAGGCGGAGCCGAGGTTAAAAAGTCTCCAATAAGGAGAGAAGCCCCCTTCGACGATCCGGCGAACAGGTGGGCACGATGCCGGCATTTACGCGAGCCGAAAGCCGCAGTTTCTTCAAACTCGAATCTCGCGCGAACGCACCAAGGTACGGATCGAGCTTTTTCCCCTGCCCAAAAGGGTGAAAAAGTTCCAAGACGAATTCCCGGAACCGCATTCACCCTCGCAGTATCCGGTACTCGTACCTAGCAAGTGCTTCACGAAGACGCGACGAGTCCGAAAAAGGTTTTTCCCGGCTGGAAATCCACCCCGCATATGGATGAAATTTTTTTACCGTCGCGGTCGGCTCGCCAAGCCAACCGAAAATTATGGTCGGAGGTTTTTCCGGGGTACGGGCTTCGCGTAATACCCCGGTAAAAAATACCGTCCTCCGTAGAAGGTAGATTTGCCGTCGTCTTACGTCGCGTCGAAGGTAGAAATTCACGGATTATCGGAAAGGTTTCCGTATCTTTGTAGCGAAATAAAGTGTATTTAGTTGCTCGTTTCTTCGGGCTAATACCTCTAAGTACGGTGTTATAAAATCGAGGACGTCCTCGCTGAAGCGGAGAGCCAAGGAACGAGGTATAAGAAGAACCGGGAACCGGACACGAACGAGGTGGTGGACGGGCGTGTGGGTCAATTTTTTTACTGCGAGGTAAGCTAGTTGCGAGGGCCTGTCCTCGGCGTCGTAAAGGTTGACGGGAAGGGCGAACCTTACCTGGTATGCGGGGTGGAAAAGGTCCCTGCGCGTACCTTGTATCCCCGTAGCATAACGCGCTTACAAGACGAGCCATAATACCCATACCGACAAAGATTATAAAGACCATGCGGCAATAAAATTAAGATTGTTTAAGAACGAATTGAAAAGACTCCGATTCTACGACTCGGAACGTTGTAAAATCCCAAACGCTCCACCAGAAACCCGTCCTGACCTAATCTCTGCGGCTCGAAGACGCGGGCCACTTTGGAAAATTAAGAAACGGGACACCGGACAAACAAACAAATCGGAAAAACCGTTCAAATACTCTACACCCCAAGTGACAAAGTTCAATTAAACACCAACGTCTGCATCCTTCCTCCCGACACGGCGTTTCATTCTCCCTGCCATTTTTGGAAAAACTGTCTCCGCGCGTGATAGGAATATTGTTCGGATGCGACGCGAATAATTGCGTTGTCATCGATTACGTCGAAATTTAACGATTATCGTCATGTTCCCTGAGATTGGGTCTATAGGTACCGGGAGAATTCCCGGAAGATGAACGATAATGCGAAGACCTCTTCGCCTGCCGATAGGCAATTAAGGTTACATCTGGTATACTTACAGCGAGTAAGATGTCACTTCGGTTGCCCATCTGTCGGAGAAACCCTCGTAATCGTAAACCCTCTAGGTTTCTAGGATTCAACAAATAATATACCAACACTCGGTTGGCACGGATGAAAGACCGTTGTTTTTTTTCTTCTTCTTTTTGTTCTTGCTTTTTTATCCGTCGCTTCGAAAACCGTCAAGTTTCGTACAATAATTAAAATACTAAAAAAAAATAAATAAAAATTGTTGGGCTCAATTAATTAGTCGTATAAGGTAAATTTTGATATAGAAGGAGAACGGAGTAACGGAATATCTAAGAGGTAATTTCGTTTTAACCGCGGTCAACGCGATGAGAAACATTGATTATGTTATCCGATGACCGGGGTGTCGGGTAGACGAGTTTATGTGAAATAAAAACGGAGCCGAAAGTTTTACCGCGGCTGGTCGGACCTGACTTGTAAATCAGTTTGCGTCATATTTAATGATTGTTGTGACGTAAAAGGCACCGCCGTGACTAATCGCGGAAGCCGATCCGACGCGGAAACGAAGACAGGAGTTCCTCGTTCAAGGGAAAGAAAACGCCCTTGGCGACAATCGGCTGTTACGAAGGCGTCAAACTCGCCCAAAAGAGAAACATAACGACTTTCGGTAGTGCGGCGATGTGCGGCAGTAACGGCTGTAAGTGCCGCAATAGTCGCCGCTCAGGACGATCTATAACGTCTCCATTACGTCGCAACCATTATTACGGAAGAACGTCTGCGGGCTTCCGTCTGCACAATGAGAAGCGCAAGCCGTGTCTCGCTGCATTATGCAACGACGCTCGGATTTGGGTGTATCTCTTCGTAACGAGTCCCACACAATGTCGGCGGAGTTGAGAATGAAGGGAATAAGAATGCGATCGTAATTACGAGGAGTGAGGAAATTTCTATCCGCAAGACGTCGATGATTGCCCGCAGAGGCGAGAGTTGAAAATCGGTCGCGTGTCGTCGACTCGAAAGTGAGAAATTAACAAGCGTTTTCGTAACAACAGAGCTTGACGAACGCGTTGTGCACGCAACGTATTTACGATTCGTTCGTACGTCGCAGACGCACGCGCATATCATATGCCGAGGTATTTTACGCTCGCCTATAAATACGCGCTAATATACGTCAACAGCTCGGCGCTCGACGGATATGATTGTACGAGTAACGCGTCGTAAAGCTAAACGCGTGTAAATTTTAGTTCGGTGGTTTGTCCGAGGCGCCATGCAGGTTGCCGGAGTCGGTTGTACGCGTGTAGTTACAAGCTTTATTCCCGCAGGCAATAAGTCATACGAAGCTGCTTGCGCGGGTAGGTTTAACAACGGGAACGAAGAATACAATTTTATCTCGAGACGAAAATCTCCGCAACGCGACTGCGAAGCGAACGTCTCGTTTAGTTACAGAAATTCCCCTTATCTCCGGTTAGTTTTACCTGCTCGCAACGCGCGCTCTCTGATAATTCCGCTTTGGTACGTAGAAAAGCCGCACGAGATGCGTCTTGAGACGAAAGAATCCGGCGTAGGTTAACCAACTTACGTTTTTTAAAAAGTTTGTAACGGGGGGCGAAAGCTGCGGCGACGGAACGTCGACTTTTCATTTCCATCCGATTTCTCGATACGATTTCCTACGTTTCGAATCTGAAAGAGGCCGCAGATATTCCCATGACCGTTAGACGTTCGCCCGAGTTCAATCCCGAGAAGTCGGGATCGAGATTCGAGAGGAACTAAAACTTTCCTATCGCAAGTTTCACCGCTCGTCGTGGGAAACGCGAGCGGGCGAGAAAGAAACTGACGAGAAATCTGACGTTCGGTCAACTCTGTCAAGGTGAGTTTCTCGCGGTGTTCTCGTAGTTAGAAATTTAAGTAAAAATAACGCGATCGAAGGAAAGGCGCCGGGAATGCAAAGGCATACGATACGATATAGGTTGTATGTAAGAACTCGAGGAACGCGCAGCTGCGGTGAGAAATTGTGCGCCGTTAGTGAAAACGGTTAATTTCACGACGAACCTAATGATAATTTCTCGAAATTATATCAGCGGTCCATTACGCGGCCGCGTCTCTTCCCTCACAGTTCCGCCACTCCCGGATGAGTATAGTTGAACAGTTTCAGGAGAACCTCGAGAGTTCTAGACAGCGGCGAATGGCTTTTAGCCACTAATTTTATGTAAAGTTATGACGGCTTGCAAGCTCCGCGGTGAGCTGTTGAGCAGTGCCCAACGGTGTTGTAACCTCGAGCCGAAAGCTGAAGCCCTCTCGGCACTCCGAGGTGCCCTATAAACGTGTGCGTCTTTGGCCGAGCAATGCACCAAAAACCGAGAACATTGATACGAATGTGGCTGCATTCTGGAAAAGCGATTGAAAAGGAGGGTGTAAAAAGGAAGAGCGCAGCGATCAAATCTTCGGCACTGAGAAAAATTTCATTTGTTAGGGTATAACTGGAAAAATTCAGCAAAACAGGTATCGTTGAAAAAACTGTCTGAATATCGTTGGAATTGGGAAAAACGAGGTACGCCTAACCATTTTGCGCTATCCGAGATGAGGCCGAAAATTTAAAGGGGATAATTATACCGATGGTTGTTAATAAGGGGTCTTTGTTGCTGATTAAATCAATTTACTCGGTAGGTATAAATCAAGAATATCAAAGTAGGCGAGACTGATTTGTTAAGTTTGATGCAAATTCTAGGGTCTTTCGACTCGTATAAATCTGTAACGATTATAAGTCGTCGTTCGAGACTCGGGATAACGAATTACCGTCAAGCCATACGAGTAAACGTAGACGATGCGATTTTCGAAAGGCCGCATTCCCGAGCAAATTAATTGAGGTTACGGGTATTTCATGCATACATATAAACGTGCGTGCGTAGGTGTACATAGATGTAAGGTACAGGCCCTTTTAAATGTCAGGCTGCAGCGTGCGAGAACGGGACACGAGATGGGTCTCACAATCAGATAATACAATTTCGATGTGTGTCTTGTGTGCATCGAGAAGGATAAACCTCGACCCGTCTCGCGGAGACTCTCGAGAGTTTATGGTCGTGTCATAAAATGAAAAAGAAGCACGAGAGGAAAAAAGAGAAGAAGAAGAAGAAGGAGAAGAGGAAGATGAAAAAGCACAAACACACGGGAAAGAGGATGCCACGCTGCAGAGGAATAAAAGGAAATAGAAATAGAAAACATCTTTACAGTCTGATCATTAAAGCAGCGCTTTAACGGCAACGAAGATGTCCGCCAATTAATGGCCGTCGAGTCGAAGCCAAGACGGCGTGGCCGAATGCGGCTCGGAGATATATTAAACACAGTCGTGCCTCAATGAATTATCACACATCCACGTGTCCGGCGTTATTGCGTCAAACCACACATACGAGGGTTAATATTTATTCGGAATCGTAAGACGGCGCGATCTCTCTCGAGATTCGTGCTGCGTTTAAGAATTAATCGAGATAACGAAGTCGATGAGAAAATCGCGCTTGGATGTTCGGACGCAGGTGGCATCCGAATCGACGTTCTGTCGCGAGCGGAGGAATTTTTATTCGCGGTTAATAAATTAAAAAAAACGCACGGCTGGCTTCGTTCTTCGATAGGTCGATACCGTAGTTCAAACGGGAAAAAAAAGAAAAAAAGATAGTTCCAAGAATCGTTGATTGGAAATCGTTTTTTCACTCATCGCAAAATTTCTCCACCCAAATGAGACACGCGCCATTTTTTTTTTTTCTTTTCTACATTTCCTTCATTCGCGGATCGGAGAAAATCGCGTCTTTCGACAGAGACGATATGGCGGTTTCGTTCGTTTCCTCAAAACCTCAACAATTTTTATACCTATAATACATTATACATGGTAAAAATCTAACTCACACGGCTGAGCTAATAATTATCTTTTCTTTTTTTTTAAGCCGTAAGACTGCGACACAGACGGAGACGCAGCGAGATTCGAAATTCCGATTCACAGTGAATCACGGTCGGCCCATCAAGAGAGGATAATTACGGTAGCGAGTGGCATTTATGTATACCGGACATTCCGCAGCGGATTTTAACAAACTACGGGTCACACGCGCGGCGGGCATTAATACTGTAATCATCGTCATCGTTTTAATTATTATTACTATTATTGTTGTTATTATTATTATTATTACAATGTTATTTTTACTGTTGTTATTATTGCCTACATGATCTGGCGGAAAAACAGGCCGCAAAAAAATTCAAATAATTACCACAGCCTTCCGTGTGTGCTTGTGCAGCACACTCGCGTATATAATCGTATTGATGTACGTTGAGCAACATAGGTATGCGATGTAACCATGTAGGTATGGGTATACTTAGATGATGGGAAAGAGATAAGTTTGACGTGTATGAAAACGCGCGCGAGTTTATTGTACCCGTGGTGCGGGATGGACCCATGTTATTTTTACAGCTGTCAATAAATTTTCAGTTTACTCGCTACACAATTTATTTATCCTATAATATACAATATATGTGTATATTAGAAATATATATATTTTCTTTTAAATATGTACACGGATCCCGGGCTTCTTCCATGATTTGAGAGCAGAAACTCGACTACCGAAAATACAATCTTTTATCGAACGGGTGAAATGATAAAAATCGCACTACAACGCAGGTGATGAATAATTATTTTACAACGCGAAACTCACGCGCGATGTTACATATAAAATGCGTCAACGGACTGACGGGTGGGGTACATGCGTTACAACGCTGCATGTTAAGCGAAGACGAAACGTAGAGAGAAGTCGATAGAAAACTACGAGAGAGAGGGAGAGAGAAGAAAAAAAAAACAATTAACGACCCGATTAACAGTTCTCCCGATCTGGGTATAAATGCATAGTAATTTATACAAGAGGTAAGAAATATAGGTGGATATATACATATACATATAATATAAGCCTACATATGTTAAATGTATATGTATCTGGGTATAGAGTACGAAATTGTTATTTTTGTTTTTTTTTTTTTTTATTTTTTGTTTACGAAATTTAAAATATCGCCGCCGGAGTTTACAGCATTGAAAACGAAAAGAAGAAATATATTTCTGGCAAATTAACGATGCGCATATTTTACATCGGCGAATGGTGATCGGACAAATTATGAAAATTATACATACATGTATGAGGTATATGTTAAAGGCGCAGCCGACAGTTATGGATCTATGTCGAGACTGTCATCGGTGCGTGCGATGTTTGGTCTGAAATTTTTAATCCGTTTGACAGAAAGCCCCGAGTAAGTGTACGATGATCGTAGTTTTTAGAAAGAAATAAAACGAGGAGTCGATCATTTTTTTATGGGCAAAAAAAAAAAAAACGTCGTAACCGATATTGTAAAGCATATGTGACGATCGTATTTCCTGCTCTTACGTTAAGTTCGGAATATTCCTGTTTTGAAAACATTAGGAATACATACAATATTTTATATATATATATGTCAGGGTTAAAATATTATTGCTAAATTTTTCTTTTTAATACATAATCGAGTAACTATAATTTCATTAGAAATATCGTCAAGTTTTGAACGATTCATCAAATAGTTGCAGTACATCGAGTTCCTGTCAAATTACTATATTCTAACAGGCTACGACTGATTTCTAAATATTGGTAAAGAGACGAAAAAAAAAAAACAGAAATAATTAAATATTATAATCTAAAGCTTAGAAATGAATTTTTCGCTTCAAATCGAGCTAAACTGATGAAAAATCTGGTAGATAAGATCAATTGAATTGAGTCGTAGGTTATTTAGTTGAGAAAATTAATTGTTTTTCAAATGTAATGGCGCGGATTTATTTCGATAGTAATTGATTCGATATCGTTATTAATTGCTGATCACAAATTAATATCGGTGCAATATTGAATGTTAAATATTTAACACTACCGTCTTGTCTCTCTGTGCGAAAAAAAGGGTCGCAGTGAAATTATAGAGAATATTAGTTCCTAAATAAAAAAAGGAACCATCGTACAGTGGAAACGTTTTTAATATTAGTATTCCTTTTTTCTTCTTCAATTTCATAAAGGAAAATCATCGCAGCTCAACACACGAATGATACCAAATACGTGACGATTAAATCGTGTTACAGAATTAACGAAGAAGCGTCGATTCTCGACTCGCCATTGCAATGCGGCTGATTTGCGTCGAACTTTGACCGACCATTGCCGAGAATCTTTATTGCTCGAACTCGACTTGGCGGACGACAATATTGTACACAGGTACGCCGGTATTGACGTAGGACGTACTAAAGGCCATTCAACGATTCCTAGGAACCGAAATGCCGAGTAGAAACTGTAAAAAATTTACCTAGCATGGTCGTGGTGAATATCTAAATTGTTGCTCCACGTAGCTGTGCCAAAGTCTTTTTCCCAAACTTATTTTGTGCGACTATGGAGCGTTCCACGTCAACTGCAGCCATTTAAAATTTGACGCTATTCGTGGGTTTCATATCAGCGTACAATCGACACGAAATGCTCCGATGTCGATGTTGGCATTTTTATCAAATAGTAGCACCAATGCTGATTGATTTCTTACGTTTGTAAATTTTTTTCCAACAGTCGGTCCCACGATCAAATATATGTAACGTACTTGAAGTTGAGTGAAAATTTGTGCATTTTAAATGGCAAACTCGACAGATCTTGCGAGAGGATTGAGGGCTGAAACAGAGCTTTTAACGAAATTTCTGTTTATTTGTTTAAAACCAATTTCGAGGGCGTCCCGGTCAAGTTTCGATATAGTCGAAAATAAGGATCACCCTAATACGAATACATTACTGGTAATGTACATCGGAAATAAAGATGTAAGAGGATCCCAAGAAAAGGATATCGGCTATCCGCTCTGTTCGGCCATTGTCAGGTTTCGCCTGCTGGTCGACAAATGAGTTGATGTAAATATCGAAGGCACGCATGCACTAGGAGCAATGAAATTTGTTTGTTGAGTAGAAACGGGCAATAATAGTAGAACGAGAATTGCCGGACCCCCGCAGGTAAGCCAAATTGTTTTCGACACGAAGAGATAATTATTCATCGGCGCATGGTGCGCATCGATACAGTTAGGGTCAAGTTTCACTTGAGAATAACCGAAGTGATCGGGATGTGGGGCACCAATAACTCAGGTAGAAGTTATACGACAGGAGGATGGGAACGAGTGAAATTTCCATTGGGGTGGTAAAGTTGTCCCTCGAAGAAATGTGAAAACCCGAACAAAGGACCCTCGACAGCTGGACTCACCCTCTACGGGTATACTTTATGCTTTCGCACCATTTTGCCGAGCGGTACTCCGCCATTTTTAATCAATATTCAATGGCAAATTGCAGGGTCGTTCGGATTCTCCGTATGCAGGGTACTCCGTCCCATCGGTGTGTACACAACTGACCCTCGAGATGGGTGTTGTTTTATGGTCCTGAAAGTTTACAACTTACTATTTAAAATCCGGCTGGTTTTGCAGACGTCTACTTGCACGCCGATCTTAGGCCTCGATATTGTGAATAACGTTTACAACCTTCCGACGATTCGCGGTGATGTTTTAAGCCGAATTCGACATCGTGGAAAAAGCTTGAATTTTCCAAGGGGCAGCTTTCGCACCTCACGGTGTGTAATTCCAAAGCCATTAGGCCAGCGTTAAGCCGTGCAAGCGGAGTGATTGTAGGTTATTACACATACCTATAAAGGTTTTCGTTTATACGTGTACAGAACGGATTTTTCTCTCTTGCGAGATGTACAGTTTAAATTATTACGGCATGCGCTTTGATTTGTAAGGAGATAAATTTACAGAAGCCATTTTTACCTTGGTATTTTAACTGTTTTCTCCCCCGTATTCCGTTATACACATTATTATTCGCACGCCTACTGGTACGAGACAATTGGTGTAATTAGTTGGCCCTAATTGCGAGTTAATTAAATTTGACTCCGCTTAACTCGGTACCTTGTTTATACACTGCCAATTAAAATATTTAATTGAACGGTACGCGTACGAGGTGGGCGAGATATAACGTTCGAGATGTGACCGATATGAGTCGTAAACCGAATTGCCACGGAGGTTTCTTAGCTGCTTTCGCGTTTAATCTTGCCGGAAAATAAGAGGAGGGGGTTGGAAAAAAATTGTTTAGACGTTAATGGAATTACATATTTCGCTTAAATTGCGTCCGCATCGCGGCGGTAAAAGTACCGCCTACAAATCGTTGATCGAAAATAAATTTATGGAAATAGAAAACACGAGCGAAAACTGTACAACTTGTACGTACAACGCGGTAAAAACATACATTTATAACACAACGTTACATATCTCTTCTACATCTCTCGAATCGTTATCTGACCGTCGGTTGTTTTATCTCTGTACTCTATGTTACAGTTTAATACCTCGTGTATAATACCAAAGTAAAGTTTTCAGCTAATTCAAAGCGTGTACGATCGATCCTACTGCAGAAACAACCTAAACTTACAATTTATCTCTCACGATTCGTTTTTCCCCTAGTATATTCCTATTTTTAACTTTTCACGACGTAATTTAATATCTCAAATCCGCAAGCACGGACAATTTATCGATTCAAACAAAAGATTTGATTGTTTCTATGGAAGTAATTACATTTCAAATAGACAATCAAATTTGTGCTGAGGACTGTTGAAATAAATATTTTTCCGGAGTTCGTTTTTTTTTTCTTTTTTTTTTTCAAGACAGAAAAGTGCAATGTACGTACAACAGAGTTTCGTCTGAAATAAGTAAATACGGTTGTTGATGTACACTGAATATTTGTATGAAAACGATATTTTTTTTTTCTTCTTCCGTTTAATCAACAGCAACTGTCGCAATTGTAAGCAAATATCTGTCTTAAATAATCGAGATTACCGTGCGTGCCTCGGTAAAATCTAAACGAATTTTCGACCGTCAGAACCAGTTTTTAGCTTTATACACCCTAAAAAAGAGAAGACGAAATGTATGCGCCATTTATGTCTGACCCGAAATTCTGGTTTGAGAGCACAACGCGAACGCCAAAGAAAGGGCGTGCTTGATGCCCGATCTTGGATTCAACGTTGATTTTTGTAATAATTTTTTCCTCTTCTTCGTTCCTCAGTTATTTTCATATCAGAAATATTTCTATCAATTTGGGATATTTAGCTACAATCTATGAGATGCGCTTCTGCACGGCAAAACTATTCTCTATTCGAATGAAATGCAAAAAACATGCATACTCATTCTAGTTTCTCCTGAGCGTCACCTAAAATAACCGCAAGTACGGTCTCATATGTATCCTAATAGCCATAAGTATGGATATAATAACATAAATATTAAAATGAATCCAGTCGAACCGTCGAACCGTACACTGGGAAAAATTTCATTTATTGCAGTAACTAGAAAAATTGAGTAAAACAAGTATCGTTAAAAAAAACTGTCCGAATATTGTTGGAGTTAGGAAAAACGAGGTACGCCTAACCATTTTGCGCTATCGTCGATTCTTTTTTGGTTATTGCAACGCTGAATCAGTTTATTCGGTTTACTCTACTTTTATAGTCAAACAAGGCTTTAACGTCAATTTATCGTTGCACAAGCGTTAAATCATCGCAACAGTTACGCGAAAATCTAGCAACAGTGATCGTAACGAGAAAGAATAGCAACGGATACTAGACTTTCCGGTAACAGCTAGAAAACTGATTTTCATTTTCTACCTAGAACTATATTCTTCGATTGTGGTAAATGATGAAAATAGTGAAAGACTGAGCGGTAACCGGAAATAAAAGTTTCTCCCAGTGTACCAAACGATTTATATTTTATCAAAACACGGCAAAGATACGAGTATTCTTTCTTCTACGGGTAATTCGTAGATGAAAAACAGTCTTTTTTTCTACGCACACGCAGGTACGAGGCACCTCTTGGGTCGACCAATAAAGAATCCGCACACGTACGATACATCAGGGGGATTTTTAGTCCGGCAAAACGTAACATTCAGACCACAATTAGTCCAGAGAAATGATAAAAAACCTAAAAAATAATTGAAAAAAAAAAAAAAAAGAAATTCCTCCTAATCTCAAAGAGTACGTAACGCAAACACCGACGAGGAGATTATCCGTGAGTAAAATACGCAGCGAGCAGCGTAGCGGAAATCGAGCTCCGCCTCGAGTTGTCCTCGAAGCACTTCGTAGGCGGAGCGTACATTCTGACATTCGGTCCTTCCGGTGGAAATGGATCGACGATGAGGGTGTAATAAGGACGGATTTTGCGTCGGTGGACACGCGGAAAACGGAGGCGATAAACGCCGAGAATATATATTTGTTGTAAACTTTTCACACCTCGTCAATTGTCTCGAGTCAATATTTTGACACGACGAAGGTTAATCGTCTGGGATACGGGCCATTAGCCACGGATAATCCGCACGAACTTATTATAGTATACGAGGGTCGTAAGCGGGGCGAAAGGCTCCAAAATTTGATATGATCAATGGGGCGTTATATTGAAAATATGTTACGCGGTTAGTCAATGTTTGCAAACTTATTGTTGGTATGAAATTATACGCATCATTGACGTGAAAACGACGCACTTGACACAATTTTCAAAATAAATAATCAGAGACTTTTTTTTCCGACGCGTACAGGGTTTGATATTAGTAAAAAATAAGTGACATTTAACGCGGTTCGTAAGAACCGAATATTCCATGTCATTGTGGACGAGAAATATTTAATTAAGAAAAAATTTTGATTCTTGCGTGTCTCGATCTAAGATCGGCACAAACATTTGCAGAAGTTTGATGAACTGTTCCTGATTTTCAAACGATTTCATCGTTTCTTCCGCAGATTCTATTTTTTGATGGCGCCTTCGAAGACCGACGAATGCCAACGTTAAGGGAGTTCTAACCGTACGAGAATTAACGACTCAAATTTCGTTGAGTTTATTTTGGGTAGTAGAAGCAAGTCTAATAATAATTGATAGGTATTCCAAAATTGTTCGCCACTACCCATGACGTTGGAAGAAATTCCAAAAAAAAAAAAATGGATTTCATGCTTGACAGATCTTGGAAATGTTTAGAGTATATGTAAAAAGCTTTCTCAATAACACGACGCGACGTCGCCAAGCTCTGTCAAATCAAAACCGAACTTCAATTCTTAACAAAATTTTATTTCAATGTCGTGAGCCAGGTTCACTTACTCGATGAATCTATCAGAGAGTATTCGAAAAAAGTGTCACCTCATTAAATTGACTAAATATAAATTGATATTTCATGTTTATAAGTATATTTCGTTGAATTGAATTTTTTTTTTTTTTACTACTTTCTAACAATTGTTTCATTAGTTTTGATTAATTGTACAAATAGCATTTTTTTAAAAAAAGGAAAAAGGTTTCTCTAAGCGTATATATCGCAAATTGCCTGATTCACGCGTACAACTTGACGAGATCTCGACATAATTATTGCAATCGGCCTTTATATAATTTGTAGAATATATCATCCAAGCACTGAGACACTAAACGTGATACATTATACAAAGTATAATATATGTATGCTTGTCGTGCAGAGTATAAAATGTGGAAGGTAGAATGTCACTATTTACCATTATACGTATATACCTTACGCTGCAGAGATAAACTAGGCCGACGTGCGTCCTCCTTCGTAATTGTTACGTCATGCGACGTAGGAGAAAAGCCAGACCAGCCTACAACGACGGGTCGACCCGAGGATCGTTGTTTCAGCGTCAATTTTTATTTATTACAGATCTGCGTTTGAAACTTTATTAGAATTCAATCCTCAATCTGGACGTTCCTGTAATACCAGAATTTAAGAGTCCGAGCTTCTCACTCGGCAACGTGCTTACAAAGTTATCTGCACGCTGCGGAGAGTCTGACGAATAAAGCAGCCAATTTAGCGCAATCGGCGCACGGCTGGCGCACTTGTTGTATTAATAAATAAAGGTATAGGTCAACTTTACAACGTCGAAAAAATATTCGCGGGTGTACGATTGATTTAAAACTTGATATACGGAAACTCGGGAGAGTCCGGAAGTAAACGTAAAACATGGGGGTAATCGTCGTACTGTACGCCCGTTATACGTCACGTATGACTTCGTAAAATGTCGGTAAGCGATGCAGTCTGTTTATATCTATTAAGAGGTGCAGCCCACGTTGGGTGTCGTAAATCTGACGAATAACAACAAATGACTCTGTGATTAATTATTGCAATAATATAAGATAAGCCGCAAGATTTTCATTTTAAATTACAATTATATACTCGTCGCTTGATTTATGAACTGCACCAGTCCAACGTTATATATACGCGCGTATTATTATTTACAATTTTATTAGGTACTCGTAATAAAATAATATATTACGTGAATCAACCTAACAGCGTATAAATACAGGGAAAGAGCGAAGAAGGGAGGGGTTATGGACGCTTCTAAGACACACCAGATATACAACGGCACGTATTTTCTTCGCGAGGCAGAAAAGCCAATTTGCAGGATCTCACCGAAATTCCTCAGGATAAAGAGAAGATCGTTACTCGACGCGTAACGATCGAAACCGAAATATTCGTACGACTTTGGATGTCGCGGAATTGCCGGTTTCGTATGATTATATTCTCGGAGGCACGGCAGAGCTATGCTTATACAGGTAACGTAGGAAGAGAGAAAAAAAAAACAACGTTGTTGTCAACTCTAAGTCAAAATTGCCACATCTTCCTCGCACGTAAATCCCCCGGCATTACAAAGAGATACCGAGTAAGAATGTTCAAGCTATCTTTATTCTCCACGTATTAAAACTGATTTTTTCATACTTGACTTACAACCATTGCTCGTTTATCGTCGCGGTATCTTATTCTTAGCTACAGACCGAACTGTAATTAAACCGTTGACAAGTTTAGCGACGAGAAATGCTTTCGTCGCGGCTCGTAGGTGTAACTTGATGGATGAAAAAATTGCAAATAATGAAATTCACGGGTGAGTGAGTTCGCAGGTATACATATACCGTGATGTAACACCTCGAGACAAATAAAACAAAAAAAAAAAGAAAAAAAAAAAAAAGAAAAAACATCGTTCGTTCGAGACGTGTAAACACAGCTATGCGAAGAATTTAATTACCAACGATTATCTCCATCGCCCGTTCCTCGGGTGGTTGATATTATAAATTATTATTATTGTTATTATTATTAATTACACTCGTAGAATATCTGCGCGCCTCGATCATTCGACCACAGGGGAAAAACTCTTCTTCCTCGAATATGTGGAGTTATTATATACATACACGCGTGTAATACGTACATCAGCGCATTTTTCATCACGGCTGTACAGAGCACAAAATTACAAAGCCTTTGCAAATACAGATCGCGACCGGTGTAGGTATAAACGTTAAGTGTATAGCCAGGGAAAACAAAAGACGCGAAGACGATAGATAAAAGATCCAGCGCGAGATAAGCGCGGCTGTTATGGCTGGCATGATGACGGCAAGTGACGTGCATACCTGCCTGCCATGCTTTTCAGCTGATGATATACCAGCCCCGAAGAGGAACGGATCGTGATAATCGTAATTTCTGTACGGCGGCACGAAAATACATCGTGTTCCGACGTTCACTCCTTTAAAATAATCTGTCATACGAAGAAGTTTCTTCCCATGCTTCCTCATTTTCATCCGCGACGTACGGTTGTATCAGCATTTGCGAGGCGTTTCGGAGTAAAAGACACGGTATGTCCGATTGCCTATCGCCGAGGGGAAGAAAAATCGGTAAAACAGACCTACCGAGTTATCGCTTTTAAGCTCCTCGCGAGTTAGTTTTCCGCATCTCATGTTCCCGAGCTGTTATTTCGTTGTTTATAATCCATACCGAAGCGTTCAGTCGCCGTATGACTTGACTCGACAGGTCTGTATTACCGATATTCTTTATCCTCGGTGATAGGCAACTCAACGTAACACCCTGCTGATGACCCTGCGGCACTCGGTGTAAAAATATTTCCGGAATAATCGCCGGCGCTCCTCGGCGAAGCATAGACAGCTGTTAAATTGCGTACCGGAAGTGAGTGTGTTATATCGTATATAGCGGGTAAAAGGTTCGGAAGGAGCAGCGAACTTGACGTAACCTATACCTGTACCTTACATATATATACATATATATATATATACATACACGACCGGTAGTCGGAGGCGCATTCAATGTGGAAGCTGCAGGGATGAGAGGAAGAAATAGATGAGAGAGTAAGCGGGGGGGGGGGGGGGGTGAGGTTTGCTTAGGATTAAAGATACATAATAATTGAAGAGCAAGCGGTAATTAATGGGAACTAGGTAAATAATTCATGATTCTCTGTGCCTATACACTCAACGAATTATTGCCTCCTCGAATATATTACTTGAGTGTATAAAGCTGTAATAGTGCGGGTATAAGCGATGAATTATAATACCATCATCGTCCGGAGCTCGTTTCGCGTGTCGGCAAAACGTTGCAAAATTTTAATTATCGACGAGTCGCTATAATTCAATACGCTATAGCTGCATGGCAGTGTCGAGGGTTGAACAAAATCAATCTGCAGCCGTATTCAACTACCTCGGTGTAAAATCGGCGTGAAAAATTTACCTCGCGTTACGACGAACAAATATGCGTAGTGTTAAAGTCAGGCTTCAATTTCTATACTCTTTCCGGATCGACGGTCTTGCTTAAATATGATTGTGTACGGGTAATACGAACTTGGATTATAACAAATTATTATATCAATCCGATAGAATTGTCAATTGAAAAAGTTGAAAAAGTTGAAAAACAGCCCATGAATTCGATCTAGCGATAATAATATTAGTAAAACTGTTTATTACAAGCAAGAAGAATTAGTACAGCTATACCTCGATACCCTTCACATAGTTACAAGGTACCTACTAGTGAAAACCGATTGAATCGTCGAAGCGCGAATCGTTCGTTCTGTAATGAAAAAATATTAAAAATACGAAAATTGATATCGCTAAAAATCGAGGGCCACGGCACGCGTGTGTAATAACAAATTTTTCTACGGAATTACAACATTATAGGTATAGGTTTAAGCGTGCAACGCTTGGAGAGTGAGAGAGTGAGAGAGTGAGTGAGAGAGAGAGAGAGAGAGAGGCGTGTGCGCCCGCAGGTTTATCGCGATGTTCGGAATGAAAATTATCAGATCCGGGGCGTCCCCAGGCCGCCATCACAGACGACGCCGTCGGCTGGCTCGCCTCGACGTATTCCTGGCCGTTGATTGGCCCCGAGTTTCCTCGCTGGAAGGGGTCACCTTCGACGGTAGGCGGTCCGAACCAGCAACGAGGCTCAAAGTCGCCGACGAAAAGATCACAGGCGCGTCAGCAGTTGTCGGTGAAGCGTCGTCGATTGCACCGATAAGACTTGCAAGTTCAACCGAATCGTTCGGTTGACGCGGTGATAGTTTCTCTGCTGGGTAAAATTTTCGAAAACACCGATTTTTTAGAGACGCGTACCCGAATCGTGCTTGTGTATCAATTGTGAACGGGGATATATCGTCCGAAGTGTACATGGGGTTCGAAACTAACGATATTCGGTAGATAAACGCGCGCGCCTAATCGTCGATCCGTAATGTCGAGTATCGTAACGTAGAGAGCATTAAAAAACGTAGATTTTACCGATTCACGCGTATATACGTAACGTACAATGTGGTGCATCGATCGTGCAGTGAGGTTAGAGCGATGAAGAATATATGCATGTACACGTATTTGTCCAAGTGTCTGTAAGGTTTAACATGGAATCGCTATTCTTCAAACTCTAACGATTCCCTCCCCTACCCCCCGCCGCCGAATATAATTGAAGAAGGTTGCCTCGAAAAGCCCTCGTCCGGTTTATGAACAAATTGTTTGTCAAAGCTGGATTTGTATCCCTTTGTGTCTGTATACCCATTCGCGATATTTGACGTTCAAGTAGAAAGTAGTAATAATAGTAGTAAGATTAGGACTAACGTTAGCAGTAGTAGTAGTGTGTAGTATCGTAGTGTAGTAGTGCGGTAGAATAGGAGAAAATAATTAAAAAAAAAACAAAAACTACGCGACAACAACCCCGCAGAACCCGTCGAAGTCATTCTATAACAAGTCTCCAAGTTTCTTATCCAAATTGCAAATCGTAAATCTCGGCCAATGGCGGACGTCAGCAGTCTTAGCATGGTGTCATCTTACAACTCGTTGGCGATGTACAGACAGCAACAGCCGTCAACGAGCCAGCAATCTCTCGGTCAGCAGCACCACCACCAGCATCACCAGGGACAGCAACACGCTGTGGGGGTGACGCCCGACGGACAACAGTATTGGTACGGGTACCCTTACCCTCATCCTCACGCTGCCCATCACCAGGCATCCGGGTCCCAGCAGTATCTCGAGGCGAGCGACGTCCTGGGATGGCATCCCCATGCCCACCACTACACCCATCACTTCCAGTATCAGCACCACCAGGCGAGCTACCAGCAACAGCAACAGCAACAGCTCCAACAGCAGCAGCATCAGCAGCAGCAACATCTGTCCCAGCAGCCGGGTATGCCAGGATTCTCGGAATGGAGTAACGACGAGACTAAGAACGGTGTCGGAACCGGTGAACCCAGTCCTCCGATCACCGTGAGCGGTAGCGAAATCAGCAGCCCCGGAACACCTTCCACACCGCCTTCAAACAACAACAACAACAACAACAACAACAACAACAACAACAACAATATCGCGACGACACCCGTCCGACCTTCGCAGCTCAGGAGTCCCTTTGAGTGGATGAAGAAACCTTCGTATCAGAATCAGCCCAACCCCGGTAAGTCGATTCGTATCTTATTTCAATGGTCTGTACTTTTGCGGTTCAATGAGACTGTCTCCGAAACAGGATCAACCAGGTCCGTTCTTCTGGAATTGGTTGTTCCGAAAGGCTGGAGAGTTGGTTACGAATCCGATTATACCAGCAGTGCTACCGGCTGGAAAACGGTCGCTTTGCTGCTTCTAGTCGTAAAGATCGTAGATCCAAATCTCTGCGGTGTGAAAGTGTGGATCGTAATTGCACGACTTTATGACTGCGGAGGATCATCTCTTCCACAGTCCCTAAATCACACCTTTACACTCTAATCTTACCGATACAATTGTTTGGGCAATAATCGCTTCTCACTCCCTATAATAAACGGTAATAGTCTGAAACTGATTTCGTTTCATCAAAACATGCAAAAACTATATTGAAAAGCTTTCCCCCCGCAAGCTGCTGTGCGGTAAAAATGGTACAGATTTGTCTTCCCCCGAGCTCAGCGGACTCGACAAAGATCCTCTTTCACGTCCGCCGGAAGTGCCGAGATTTACACAAGATCGCAGTTTATGTCCGCCGCAAACAAGAACAAATATCTCACCGTTGAGGTTATATTTGATTGGGGTGGTCAATTTGTACTATGCAGGTATATATATATAAGACGATGTCGTTCCGTTTTTTGTTCTTTCTTCATTTCGTGGAAAAACGAATCCGGTAAGATCAGATAAAACGTGAAAAATTTGCGACCGGAACAAGTCAGATCCCAACGAGCGATGCCGCAACGGCGTCGTAATGGAAGACGAGATTGCGGAGTGGGTAAAAAGGTTGGACGAAAGGTATCGGATATTGCAACTCCAACCTCCGGGAAGAGATTTGGGAAAAAGAAAAAGGGAAGGCGCAAGGTTGTAAAAGGTCCCATCGGGCTGCTGCAGGCAAGAAATCCCTGCACCGTACAACATCTTTTTACGTCGCCGAGCGGTAATCAGGAAAAAGGGTCCCTACCGCCGGTCTAGATATGCGAGCAAACAATGTAAACATCTTAGCCGGGCGTGCAAACAACTAATTGCTCTCAAATATTTGTGAGATAATCTACAATCTGCTCGTGCACCGCAGCCTTTCACCGCGACAGACTTATCCGATTCTTCTCGCTCGCATCTCGTGTACGAGCGGAAGTTTAAGATCGGCTCGATTATTCCCGTCCATCAAATCGGCTCGCCGAGCCCTGACGTCGAACAATTTTCATTACAGACTCGTGCGGTAGTTTTGCAAAGCGAAAATCGGCCAGGATCGAGGCGTTTTTTCGCTCCACCGTCGGAATGAACATTGAAAAAAAGATTACGAGACGCGAATTATCCGGTATATAGTTTTTAATTTTTTCATCCGATTTCTTTCAAAAGATTTATACTACATCAACAGGCAAAAAGTTGCAAGGTAAAGACTCCGAGAATATCGACGCGTTTGGTGCGAAAATGAATAACTGCCGCGTGCGTGTAAAGTGGTCGAATAAAACGATTATAAGGTGCAGATTGGAAAAAAAAAAAAAAAAAAAACGAAAAGAAACGAAACGCAATGAAATAATTGACTTGCACGAAGGTGTATCTCAATTTTTTCTCACGGAGGAACAAAAAACGGAAGAAAAAAATCCAACATCCCAATGAAAGATTCGAACAAATTATTCGCACCGGTTGCAGCATATCCGTCGGTTTCTTTTTTTCTTCATTTGTTTTATTTTATTTTTTTTTTTCATATAATATATATTGATCAACGCCGCAGATTCTTTATGGGATCAAGGCGAAGCTTCGGCACGGCACGACGTACAGGTGTAATGTTATGTACCGTAGACACAGGTACAACGTAAATACATAGATTACACACATCGGAGAAGCTGATTTATCTTTATAGCGGAATGTTTTCAAAATTCAGGCTCGCCTTGCAGCAGCGGCGAGCCGCGGCCATTAAGAGGCAGCAACGAATTTTTTTTCACACCTCGGTGTTAATTGCTATCACTTATGCATATCCGTGGATCTTGCCTCTGCAGCGGGCAATGGGTATGAGATATCATTCGTCGAAAGGAATTATTATACATAGAATGGAGGGAAATAGAAGAGTGAAAAAAAAAAAAATTGATAAATAATCGTCCGAAGTAGACGAATATATAATTAATTACAGCTGCATCATATATATGGAGAATTCCAGCTGAAACCAACCTAATTTTCACCTATCATCGGTTCCGATTTTCTTCCAAATTTTTTTTTGGAATTCTATTAGCTCTCAAGAAAACTCTGAATTTTTTTCAGAATTTTCATATCGAACAGTCTCGAGTTATGATTTTCTTTCATCAAATCGCGTTTTTAAAAAAATTACATTTTTTAAGTCGACCCAGTGCAAAAAGGTGAGGTCTGGAAATAAAATATCATTGAAACGAAATATTCAGTTCGATTCGAAGTTTGATAAAACAGAAAAATAAAGAATACTCTGCAACCTCCCTGAAGGCGAATTTTATCCTCCCGGAGTATAAAAAAATGACTTTTCGCCAAATGCATCGCGATTTATCTCACCCAAATTTTTCCACATAACGGCGTACAAATCAGTCATGACGTACTTGACGAAAAAACAATTTTTCTTTTTTACTTCAGGAAGGTAAAAATTCACCTTTGGGGAGGTTATAGAGTTTTCGCCTTTTTTTTTTTTTATTCATTTATTTATATTATTATCAAAATTCTGACGTTCCCTCGAACTATTTCTTTTCTTTTTTTTTTTTTTTTCAATATATTCAGAACGATTAAATTTGAAAAACCTGAAAAAAATCAGAGTCATCTCGAAAGCTAATAGAATTCCGAATAAAGAATTAAAACAAAATCGAAAGTAGGTCGAGTTCAGCTGGGATTCACCATACGCGGATACGTGCTAGGTATATACACGGTGTTCGAATAACTTCTAAACAACTTCTCGCATACGTGAGGTCGCGTCGTCGGTTTATACCTAAATTTCAATATTTTTCCAGCATGCAGCGTAGCTGCACCTACGAGCACCCCTCACTCCGCAGCGCCTCAGGAACTGTGTTCACTCGACGCTCTCGGTACGATTTAGAAACATAAAGCGTAATAGGTAGACTGAATGCCGAACGAGTATGCACGATAATTAATTATGTGATTTGATTGTTGCAACCTTTTTGCGTAGGTAGGTACGCCCGTATACCTGGTGTACGTATAGGTCGCTGAATTTTGCAACCCCGATACGCATAGCGCATGATCTTCGTTTCGTTTCGCGCCCTCGACGGCAGTAAAATCTTGTACGAGTATTGGATCGTTCGTGTTTGTAGGTGTGCGGGTATCTCTTAACGATGATCGTTTCTAATTCCATGTATACCAACCGCAGTATTGGGTGTACGTATCCTATCCTACACGCGTATACGTAGAGAAGATGAAACTTTCAGCTCTGGAGTTTCGTACTCGTCCCAATTCGTACCCGTATCTTGATTGCTCCAGCTTATAACGCATGTTTGTACCTGTCTCTGCTTGGTATAACCGGCGATTTGTTGAAATTTTTCACGTCGCATGATATTTTTATTCGACGATGTCAGTGCATCGGTAGTGTCGTTAATTGTCTTGAAATCGTTCCCGTTGCACTAACTTTATAACACGAATCGTAAAATAACGCGGTAATTTAACAAGAATCCAATGACGTTTCTACTTCGCGCCAAACGGTTGGCCGACTTCCCTTGTTCTAGAGGGGCGAATCATTGCTGATGAAGAAAGCCTCGCTCCTCTTTTTAAAAAACAAGCAAAACAAAAAAAAAAAAATATATATTTTTCGGTCTCCTTGCAAAATGAGCAATAAAATTCGTTAAATCACCCCACGAGTTCCGAGGACGCAGGTTTTTCCGGGTTAACCGAAGCTCCTCCCCTTCTCCGAGCCCCCCCCTCAACGAACAGAAAGCCCATTCGCTACCCTTGGCGAGGGAAAAAAAGCCAAGAAAAACCCCCTGCCGCAATAGATAAATACCTTCGTTCACGTCGGTTGATCCCGGTCGAAATCGAGGACTAAACACTATGCGGTTTAATTTGGTTTGCTCCGCCTCTTCGAGGGTGACGATAAAAGATCGATCGTATAAGAAGGAAGATGGCGAATACACCCTGCGAAAATAAACTGTCACGGTATTCAATTTTATAGTTTACGAAATGGCGATTTTCAAATTCAAAGACAGACGTATAATATGAATTTGTGAAAATTCATTCGTTTCACTTCTCAACCATGCAACGTTTGTATATTACAAAATAGTCCTCGTTGCGACCGAACGACCGTAAATGCGTTGACTGAAAAAATTGTTTATTTAGTGTCAACAAACGTATATTTTGAAATGGTGAAATAAATGTTTTGTTATCATATTATCAAATTTTATTCGAGCCAAATAATGATCGATAGAAATTTGTTAATATTTGGCAAAGCATATTTGTCTCGACTAAAATTTGATAATATAACAATACCGAAACGTTTATTTCGGCATATCAAAATATATACGTTCGTTTGTTAACACTGATTAAACAACTTCCTCACCGAATCAGGTTAAATTGTCGAAAGATTAATTTTTCGAAGCAGCCAATGACGATAATGCAAATCTCCTCGTTCCGTGTATTATACAGTGTTTTTCTGTTTTTCCTCCCCCTTTTAACTTCCCAACCGAGTCAGCCCTCGCAGGATCAGCCAGTCGTGTTTATAATCGAGCCATGTATAAGGTACCGAACAAGGTGGAGAGGAAAGACGCCGCGAGTGTACGAATGATATGGAATCGACACGGAATTGCGTGCAGCCGGATCCGTTGCTCGTTATTTCAACTCTGGTTCTCAGTTCGGTCGTCCTCGCACCCCATGAACCCGAGAGAGAGAGAGAGAGAGAGAGAGAGAGAGAGAGAGAGAGAGAGAGAGAGAGAGAGAGAGAGAGAGAGAAATAGTTTCTTGTTCAATTTCATTCCCCCGATACCCTTAGCCGGCGGCCATTATCTGCATTTTATGGCCGCATATACGGCATAATGCAGAGGCGCGGTTTGGCCGCGCGTCGTTGCACGAAAAGGAGGGTAAAGCATGGCGGAAGAAAAGTGTTAGATAGACGCGGCGAAGGATCGCGTGATTCAGGCTGCAGGCAGCAGTTGTATATTATAATTTCGGTGCTCCTAACCCACCGCTCGGCAATTATTGGCCAGATAATTGTGCCGGCCGACACGCACGCGATTCCTTTCTTCGGATCCGTATTACCAACATCGTCGCCGCCATCTTGGTTCGACGCATCGCAAACGCCTTGATAAACCCGCCCCTGCTCTGTAGAGCTTTCGATGAATCTTTCTTTCGGTTTCTTTACTCTCGTTAAATTTGTTCACGCTTCACCCTCCGATTTTTGGCCGATCGCGAAATTACACGCGTATATAAAAAATAAACGTCGCGTGCGAAATTTCTTTCGCAAAAATCTCCCGACTAATTACGATCCCCAATCGCACATCTGCTCAACGATCGAACATAAATTACGCGCGTTTTATCGCTTTTCCACTTTATTGCTTTCGCTAATTTACCTTTCGCTGATTTCGATCATCAATTTGTAACGTTCAAAGTATAGCCCGAACGATATATGCAAGAATATAAAAAGTGTGAAAGCCTAATACGAACCAGGGACAGTTATTCGTTGTCTGTCCGTTTCGGCGTCCGTCGATCTATAAAAATAATTCATCATTTCTGACGGTGACTTTGTAAAACAAAAAAACTATTTCAAATCACGGAATCATTCGACAGCTTACGTATACCTACGGCAAATCGACAACGTAAAGTAAGGCTAGCCAAACATACAACGTGTAATACCAGGCTCAAGTAATCCTAGATTCACGGGCATTGTCCGTACGAGGCGAGCCCTGAATATCAACGAAAGAAAAAACATGAAAATTGATTCTTCGACACCCAACTTTTCCCCCAAGCCAGTAGTTACGTCGGCTATGAATTTAACGCGTCACGAAGAGAGCGACGCGACGCTGCATCCGCATACCTGTACAAGCGTACAAAGTACGCTGTGCGCAAGTAGAAACTACCTGAACTTCTTCGGTTCTGGTACAGTTATGTACGGAAAATGGTTACAAGCATACCAGGCACAGGTACAAGGTAGTTGCCCAGACGCAAGGTAGGTAGGTACCGACACCCACACTTACGCACCCGGTTGACCCGATGAAACGGTTTCGTGTTTATTTGTTTTGCCAACAATAAAATTTAATTGCCATACAGCAGGGCAAGGGAACGAGGCATCGCAACGGTATCCGGGGGTTCGGTTTTCGTGGGAAGAAGGCATACTCTCGGTATTCGCTCGGTTTCGCAGGTCCCGAAAACTTGATCGTTGCATTGTGCCGTTCGTGCCTACCGGGGAATGCCTAATGTTCGATGCCATTCCGGGTCCTCGCAACGTAATAAAGTCAGGGAGGGTGAAACTCTCCAAGTGTGGAGCAAGTCTGACCGGCCAGTGCCATCGTTTACGATCTACACCACCATGGTCACGGGCCGTCTGCAGCCACTCGTCCGTTCGATCGGTCAAAAAGCGTGTAAGCTCTCCAATAAAACTCGCCGGCCGGTTGTACGAATATGTATATATATACATATACAAATGCGTTACATACCTGCAAGCGAAGGAAGCGAAGGCAGGCAGGCAGGCAGCAGGCCGAAGGGTTTCGACGGGTTGTTCTCTGTTGACATTCGCCGTAAAATCAATCCGACTTGGCAGCCTCGCGTCCGGAGTCCTTGCCGCGTCTCTTTCCTTGCGGAGCTGCAGGGCGTAAATACACTTCGATACATTGTGTGCGTATGCTAACTGCAGAATTACCTTACACAAAGCTTCGAACACATGTTTCCTTGATCGGTAAGGTTTGACGGTAATTGGTCGATAGTACGGTGTAGGTGGAGATGGAAAACTATACGCTAATTGACGAGTTTCAATCAATTGATTTTATCACGAGATGGTCGAATAACGTTGAGGATTTTTCGAGTTATTGTATTCGTATGGTGTGTACGAAGAGATCTTTTTAAAAATGGAAACATATGAAAAATACTGGAATTGTAAACAAAAGTTTCGTATATGTAGAATTTTTATTTCTTGACCTAATTTATATCGATGCTTCGTTTCAAATCGCTTCAAAATTAACTTCAAAATGGTTGAAAATCTCATCGATTTTTTATTTTGTACGGCTTCATTCTACGATGGGTGGTATTATTATTAAGAATACTATTTTTTACAAATTCAGTATCGTGGAACAAGATCCAACAAGTAGACTTTATTAATTTCAATACTTTCTATTTTTGCAATTCTGAACAGTTCCTCGTAGCTTGCAAATATAATTATTTAATGAACACTCAACGTACGACCATCTCTTAATAGAAGTATCAAAAATCGGTGGACCAAAATCTCCTTGAGGGGTTCTGGACTTGACCTTTCGGATAAACTAAAAATTTCACAATCGTTCGAGCGGATACAACCTAATCAATTGGTTGTAAAACAAGATGACCGAGCCTAGAATAAAGGATTCCATTCACGAATTTTCGAGTCTATTCGACTTTGCGGTACCTTAAAGTATTCTTTGCACAAATCCCAATATTTTACAGTTTGCTGATTTTTGTCTACAATAAAGTAGGTACAAATACATGCCATTGAAGTAGAAAAAATTTCGAGCCAAGTTACCGAACATTGATCCAAAAATTACGACATTAAAAATCGTTAAATTCATACAGCACTTTACGGAGATGATATTCTGACCATATTTCAATCTAATAAATTGTATACCGAATAATTCGAGATGCCTGATGCAAAGTGCTCTACACGCGTAAAAAATTCTAAGGAATCCGCACTGTTAAAAATTTCTGTACGAAATCTCGTACACTGTATTCGAAGTTTTATTCGGATACGGAACAGTGAATTCACCATACGTTTACCGTTTATTCAATTTGCGAATACAGTAAACTTACATCACAATCTAGTAAATTCAAATTACTTTTTCGTGTTTCTTCTATAAATATTAGCGAAATAAAAAATTTTTCACTGCAAATTTAAGACAATTACACAGCAATTTACGTCGCTGCACCGAATTTGTAAATTTTCAATCCGATTTCAAACCGGCTACAGTTTTGTACGGTAAATGTTTAACAAGTGCTTAACGTCGATAAAAAGCAAGGTATCACCGAGTGTTTAAGAAAATAACAATAATAATGGCAAAACTTGAAACATTTGAGAAGCAGAGAAATTTTCGTAACCGCAACTTTTCAGGGCTTACGTTCAGCGCTCCACGATTCGCGATAAATTTTCGCTTCTAATCTGTCGTTAGGCGTGACAATGAATAAATAATAAAAAAAATTTCATCGAGAGCCGGTCGAATTTGGGAATAACCGAGAAAAGGTCCCACTTATGCCCTCCGCGCAAGGAATACCTCAACATATGCCGCGGCACCTGTCGAGTGATAAAAAGAGAGGCGCGACGAAGACCCGGGTCTGTGTATATACAAAGCACGGAGATAGTACAATAGGGGTAATTGTGACGCCCCTGACAAACGGCGATCACCCCGACGGTCCTAGGATGGTGTCGCGTTTCTCACCGGCGGAATGGAAGACCAAACGGTGTAATGGGGTGCCAACGAGCCCCGTGGGTCCAGTTTTATTCTACCCCCCCTGCGATTCCTCCCGCCGGTTGTCTTCGTTTTGGTATTCAGGGTGCGCGGGCTACGCGCTATTACGTGACGCTCTCTTCGCCTTTGCGGTGCATCTTCAAGGGAAACCGAAAAGACTGGGATTCGCGAGCGTTGGCGAATTAGAAAAGGTGCGGAATGTTGTGCCGGGAAAATTACGAAGGAGAACGGAATTTTCAACTCGAGCGTTTAATCGCGAAAGAAAAAACTCATTCTGCGAAGAGAGTAAATCGCAACAGCGATGTGTAATATATTTACTAGGGTAGTACCCCTGTTATATATGGGGTAGGAAAAAAATTCAAGACGGAACCTGTCGAATCGGTTCCAAATGGTGAAAAAAAAATAAATAAATTGCATAACTTTTTCAGATTTTTATTTCATACCTCTGGTTTACCTGTTTTAGCGGGAAGTTTCAGACTGTTCAAAAATATGCTCATCGCAATATTTTTACTGAATTTTATTTCAAGATTATTCGTAGGCAAAAAAAAATCCGTATTCTGGAATATTTGATGAGACTCATCTTCTTTGCGGTGAAAAATATAAAAGTGTAAATAGGGTATTCCACGAGAAACGTGCGCTACGTGAATAAATTTTTTTTTTTTTTTGTTTTCCATGATAACAAATGATCAGATTACTTACAAAAATAACGTCAATTTACGCATGTCATCGACTGTGATATTACGTAGTGTTGACATGTCGGTTGTTCCATTAAATTGCTGACTAAATCAATGCCAGTGTTTTGTTTCAAAGATTTTTTTTTCCGATCATGTCCGATTAATAGAAAATGAATCTCGCTGAATACTCGAGACGATGGATTTTCACGCTTACGAATAACTTTGAAAAAGGGGAATAAGAGTGTTTATTAGAGTCTCCCACACTGGTTTGTTCGTTTATGGGCTGCACGTAATTAAAAATAGATAGGGGATTGAAATATACAGACGGATAGAACGTAGAATGTAAGAATCGTTTGTCGCGACTCGGCTAGAATCGGGGTGTCAGAGACGAGTTATCTCGCGGTTATCTGTTCATCTGCGTTATTTTATCTCGTACATCGGATCGAGCCGCGTGATAGCTGCAATCGTGACGACGGCGCAGGATCAAAGGGGACCGACAAATCCCCACAAATCCCCGACTTTCCAAAATCAGCTTATTTCAAATGTCGGTACTTTTCAATATAAGCTCGTAGTACGATAGTGATTAGGGACGAATGCGTCTCGACGCACCTTCGTTATCATCGTAATCCGCGGTGTCCGATGCATCCGTACGAAAAAAAACAATGCACCGTAATCAATGTTCAATCTATGTGTACGAAAATTTATGCAAACGATCGACGGAATCCAACGCGGAAATCGCATCCGCTATACGTAATACGTAACTACTGCAATAATCAGCAGCCGAGTTTCACAGAGCGCGTTATTCGCTCATTGAAAGTTTGTCGAATATTTATGTGGGAAATGGACGGGAAGTACAAGCAAAACCACACCTGGATTTAATCATCTATTCTTAATTCTAGTTTCTCGATTTACAACGCGCCTATATAAGACGTAAAAATTATACGCAGGTTTTACAGTTGAGGTTTGTTAATCGTTCTACAACGAAACCGCGATTTCGTTTCACCAAACTCCGAAACCACGATCAGGCTCGGTAAATTCAATGAAAAACACTGCGGAAATAAAAAAAATAAATAAAAAAAAATAAAACAACGGGAAAACAGACAAATTTCCGTTTACTCTCACAAAACGCTTTAAGCCAATTTCTTGCCAAGTTGGAGAAAAAGAGAGATAGGTGAGAAAAATAATTTAAAAAATAGAGAAACTCACGCGTTCGACGTTCGTTAATTAACACTTTTGTTTTTTACATACGTCGGCGAATATTTTGTTATTTATTTTTTTTAACGCACACGGTTATACTTTCCCTCCGAACCTCAGGCACATGGGTAAATATAAAATATGTATCGCGTCACATTTTGTAGCTGACGTACTATCAGCTAGATGAAACGGAACGCCGCCAGCTCCTCTCTAATCCACGCGACTCGCACACGCGCGTTTCGTGCCCGCGATATGTGGAATTCACATTACACGAAGAGCGCTTTTTTCCCCCATTTTTTGTTTTTTTTTCTTCTTCTCTCTCTCTCATTCGTTGGATAACGTCACTGTTCTCCACCAGCGCAAGCGTCAAGTGTCGGTAAGTCGCTGATTTCGCGTCCCTTTTTTTGTTTTCAAGAATTGATACGCGCATCTGCACAAGATATTTTCACGAGGGATTTCACAGCTCCGATTAAGATCCCTTGGAAATATACGTGCGGTTAATTATTATTATCATTATCATTATTATTATTCATTTATTTATTTATTTATTTATTTATTTATATTATATTATATATATTATAATAAGGCGTATTCTTGCGTGTGTTTTTTTTCTTGGACCAGGCAAGCCGATCGTTTCTCTTGGCCTAAGATTATTTGAGAACATCGCATCCGCGGGAACAGAGCCGGACGCGTCCCTGGATATCCAATTTTGAAATCGTTAAATTTTGAAAGAAGATCGTCAACCACAGCCTCGGTAAAACAGCGTGACGAAAGAATTCTTTCGAGATGCCCCGCAGCGTTTCGGAACGGCCTGTTACTTTTTTATTCTCCTGCGGGTATCGTTATACACAAACGTATTTCCTCAACGAAAAGATATATCGGCGATAGATCTCGAATATCAATATACGTGAAATTGAGGCAAAGAAAAAAGAAACTCGGTTAAGAAATCTATAGATATAATTTCTATACAGCAATATTGAATGTATAATCTGCAAACACCAGCTTTCGCAGCTTTAATCCTGCAGATCTAAAGCAGCTATCGCAATTATTATCGATATTTATTAGTTCCCTGGGAGATATGGTTCGATACCATCTGCACCGCGGACGTATTAGCCAGATATTAGCCTGCACGCTTGGGTTAATTATCCGGATAATTAATCAGCGAACGAGATAAAATACAAGGGAAAAAAAATTCTATTAGGTTGGCATATATGTACGGTGTTTGCGTTTGCGCTTAGATACGTGACTTGCGTACCTACATACGTTGCAACACACCTCGTACTTCTCTAATTATTTCACGCGGATATGTCCCGATGGAATGGCGGCTGACGATTAACACATATATGTACGTATAATATATAAACTTCACGTTTATCCTTTGTAATACTTTTACGTCCGTCACAAGTTCGCAATATCAAAGATGGATGCAATAATAATACCCGTACAGTAATATCTGTATTATATCTGCACGCGTTGCACGATACGTTACGCTGATTGTGAATACCTTATACGCAACCGGCGTTGGTACGGAAGAAATCGCCGTCGATTCGCGCGTATAAAAGTTTTTGCAAAATTCGATCGTTGGAATAATTTTGTAAACTGAATTTGTGACAATAACGGTAACGATTGGACGTGTATTTTCGTAGCTGCATAATAATATCGCGCATCAGGCGGGGAACGCGATAAATGGAAAAAGAGAAAAGAGAAAAAAATGGAAGTAAAAAATATATTTGAGTTACCAAAACGTCGGAGGGAAGGGATTGATGGCCATGGCAGTTAAATGTTCTCTCTAGGTACAGGCTGCTTCTTATATACCTTATATGTATACATATTTGTTATACCTGCAGTGGCTGCCGAGACAAAAGATGTAGAGTCAAAATGACCGCGGCATCAGCAGCAGCGGCAGCCACGCATTCCTCAAGTTTTTATTTCTACATTTTTTTCTATTTTTTTCCCCCCATCAAAAAGGAAAAGGAAAAACGGAGAAGAAGAAAGATAAATCATCGCTTGTACTTTTCCCCGTTAAATTTTTAATGCCTTAATTACGTCCCCTTGACGCCTTATATACGAATTATTTATTTTCATCTCACTTTGTACACGCGAATCATCGCGATCGTCAACTATTATCGTCGTTTATGTAAAGATATTATACAGAGAGAATTCCTAACGACCGAATGGGTTCAATGCGCATGAGCTAAAATTCGAGAACAAAAGCATGGTTGTTTTGTCAGGGTGACCAACATTCGTAAATTCGTATGACAGGTCGCCCAGATGCGTGTAAACCTGAAAAATGTTGGTTGCCCTGACAAAACAATCATGCTCTTGCTCTTTGGAATTTTATCATATTCGCATTAAAAACCATTCCAGTGGTTAACAATAAACTCTGTACATAAGCGCATGAAATATACAACAGACTCGTACGCATAAAACCTTTCAGGAATTGGCAACAAATTGTCAACTGATATTTGATATTTGTTAATCAGAAAATTTTACACAAATAATCCCACACAGGTAATAAAGATCGTCTGTTCGCAGGTCTGGTACGTAAATCTTACATACTTTAGTAAAATACTTAACCCGAAGTGCGTTGTTTCGCTAATATGCAACCCAATTATCGCTAATAATTGCTAATCGTTTCGTATCGGAGAAAAATCGCGAGGCAAAGAGGTAAGAATTTGATGACAAAAAAATAAGGGGATAAACTGGTAAAAAAAATTAAAAAAAAATAACAAAATAAAAATAAAAATAAATAGAAAACCAGACAGAGAAAATGCGGGAGAAGTGGAGGGAAGGGAAGAAATAGAGGCGGCATACGAAGGCCTCTCGCGGTTATCGAGGAGTGGCGGATTAACGCCTCGCCTTTGATCGTTCGCCGCCTTATCTAATCGTCGTTGTCACCACCTCGCGTCTCCTCGCACCCTGGCCTGCACATCTTCGCTGGTCCCGCGGTGGAGAAAAACTCATTCAACGGGTCTCGAGTTGTGATAAAACGTAAAACGCAGCATAATTCGAGTCCCCGTGTATATAATAATATAAATATACGTGTATACATATATGTATGCATTTTTCTGTTTTTTTTTTCTTTCACTCACGCGATTACAGCAAGTCAATCCCTCGCATCCCCTTGATTATTTTCCGCCTGCGGATTCGTCGTAACTCGCGGGTTAAAATTTTTTCGCGTTCTTTATCTTTCGGTTATATATGTGTGTGTATGTGTATACATACGTGACGGTATTAACGCGGAAGGAGAAACAACGAGCGAGTGACGTTGACGTTAAACTCACGCCTTCTCGCACGGCATGATCGGCTCGACGTTTGACGGTGATGCATGATCGTTTCGCCGGCTAGCCAGCGATAACGGATATATTCACCGGTGATTATGGCAGGCAGGTAGATATTCCCAGCGATCGTTCGGGTCCGTAGTCTGCGTGGCTCTCTTTGCGTCTGGGTTACATTCGCGATCGATTTGACTGATCGGCATGTCACACCTACCTATATTATGTCACGTGACATCGCACGAGCCTCTATTTCATCCCTACTCCAAATTCTCGCAGGCACGTCGTCTGTAAGCGCGCGTATGGGTATGCATGACATAACAGGGATTAGTAATATTATTATACGATCGTGTATTTACTTGTGACATTGAAATGTTTCTTGTCTCAGATGAGTTATTAAATGTTTTCTTCCGTGTTTACGAACGATTTGCAAAGCGGTAGATCTACGTGGAGAAATTTGTTGCATGGTTTGTTTCCCAACACTTTGGCAAATTATTTTGTTAAACAATAATTGATTTTTTTTATGTACGATGAGTTTTGTAATTGTTTTTTTTATCCAAGAAATTGGCACGTTTTCAAAGTTGATTATTGTTTTGCATTACGCTGCACGTTTGATGTGAATTTCTCGTAATCCTGAGCTACAGAAAATTTGTCAATTAATTACCAAATTTCAAACACTATCAAAGCGTCGACGGGCGAATTATCGCGTGTTAAACGAATTCGAGTTTCTATCATTCCGTCGGAACAACGAGTGATAGAAAATTCTTAAATGTATATATATATATATATATATATACATATCGTTACTTTCACAATTAACCACTGAAATTTCGTTTAGATTATGATTGGAAATTTTTGAAAAGTTCAACAACCCGATACAAGTTGACGTTGCGCAACAAGTTATGTCGCATGTCATCGCACAGACATAACGATGTCGGCTCTGTGATTCAATTATTGACCCTACAATTTGTTAAATCGTACTTCAATACATATCCGTAACCGGTGCTGTTTCAGGTAAAACAAGAACCAAGGACAAGTACAGAGTAGTCTACACGGATCACCAGAGGTTGGAACTCGAGAAGGAGTTTCACTACAGCCGCTACATCACGATTAGACGCAAGGCGGAACTCGCCGCGACTCTCTCATTATCCGAACGACAGGTATAAAGATTTCATTGCGATCAATTACACCTACTTTGATACAAAATTCATTTCTCAAAGCTCGAATCTATCGCGGAGGCTTTATTTTTTCATTTTTTTTTTTTTGCGTGTAGAAATCGAACCAATTCATGACGAAGTTCACCAATCGTGAATAAAAAAAACCCATCGTGAACGCTAAATATTACTGACAATTATTCTTTTTATGAATTGTTAATATCACATTTGAAACGCAATTTAATTTGAGTTGATGATTTGTCAATTTTTTTGTCAATATTTATATTTGCTATGGGTTATTTTAACACGGTATAAAAAAAAGTCTACACTGTGAGAAATTTTTAGTTCCGTTTACCGCTCATTCCTTGAATATTTTCATTTTTTACCAGAATCGAAAAATATAGTTCTAGGTAGAAAATGAAAATTAGTTTTCTAGCTCTCACCATAAAATCTAGTATCCGTTGACTATTCCTTCTCATTATCGTCGCTGTTACTATATTTGCTTGCAACTGCTGCGAAAATTTAATGCTTGCGCAAGAATAAATTGACGTTAAAGCCTTATTTGACTAAAAAAAGTAATTACCAAAAAAGGATCGACGGAAGCGCAAAACGGTTACGCGTGTCGCGTTTTTCGTAATCCCGACAATATTCAAACGGTTTTTCTTTTTTTCTTTTTTTTTTCAACGATACCTGTTTTACCGAATTTCTCTAGTCACTGTAAGAAACGAAATTTTTCCCAGTGTAAATCCCAGAACTCGGATTACGCTCCGACGATCAATTGGTCTAACTCGCGTGTTCCGTCTCGTCTCGACAGGTGAAAATCTGGTTTCAAAACCGGCGGGCCAAGGAGCGAAAGCAGACGAAGAAGAGGGAAGAGCTGGACATGAAGGAGATGAAAGGCGAGGGGAGTCTGGTGAACGGAATGACCGGGTTGGCCGCCCTGGGGGGGATGGGCGGGATGCTCGGGGGCCTTTCGTCCTTGTCGCTGGCGCCGCCGCCGCCGCCACCCCCGCCGCCGCATCACTCCCACCCCCACACCCAAACCCACGCTCATGCGCCCCCGCACGCCCACGGTCATCCGCATTCCCACTCGGTCTTGGGATTGTGACCGGAATTAGGAGACTCGACGGAAGCGTGGCCGAGCCACGCGCTCGACTAAACTCGCCTTGATAACTTTCTTTTTTTGTAGCGACGGTAGAGCGAGCGCGTTGTCCGCAATCTAGGAGGATTTTCCTAGATAAGAATCGGGGCGAATAATTTCTTTTTTCTTCCAGTAACAGGAGTTGAGAAAATTTGATTACAAATTTAAACACGCGCACGATCGGCAAACGAATCGGGCTCCACCTTGATCCGAATTGATGCGATAATTGGAGTGAAAACGCAATTTTCACTATCTCTGATCCATGAGGCTTGATCATTTGAACTGAAATTGTACGTGAATTTGTGCGACAGTTACTTGATTATAGGGTAAACAGTACGGGACGCTTTCTTTTCTCATAATATACTATTATTTAAACAATTTTTATTTTATAACTTCGCTGGTATAATCGATGGATACGTTTGCACGGATTATATTTAGGTTGTCGTATTTATATTTAGGTTGTCGTATTTATACTTAGGTTGTCGGTGTAAAAGAGATCCAATTAGATAAAGATCGTAAAATACTCGCCTCTTCGGCCCTTTGGGAAGCTGATTAAATATAATTCTGGGTTCTGGCCTTTTTTCTGATTGTACTTTGTGTATAATTCGTAATTCTTTGAAATATATTTAATCAGCTTCCGAGGAGGCCCCCCAACAGAGAACCGAAACTTCAAGCATTTGACTGTACATTTTTTTTCATTGCATCTCTAATACCGAGAACTTGCATATATATACGTTGACAGTATCGATAAAACATACTAATCATTTTTCAAGTATTATCTAATAGCGATTAAGATTTTCAAACTGTATAAATTTTACTTGTGTAATGTTTAAGATTCGTCGCCTATAATGTATATATTGATATGTTCTTTCCCGCTACATTGTAATTTTTGTACATTAGTGTGTTTCAAGAACGCAGGAACTTCTAATATTTTTCGTGCACGCCGTTCGAATGATTCGAGTTGTAAAATGAATGCCGCAGCCATAACGAGAACGTATACAATCAAATTTTCCAGGTCGTTCAACGCGTTTGAACATCTTTTTTCAACAGTTTTGGCTGTTTTTTGATTAAAAAAAATTATTCCTCCTAAATCCAAGTAAATCCAAGTTTCAACGTGTCTTCCACATCTCGGCCATCTCGGAAAAAAATTACAATTGCTCTAAGAAACAGTTGAATAAAGAAAGAATAAAATTTCGTCAAGTTTTCGCTATTTTTTTTTCTTACCTTTCCCGATTTTTTCGCAACATTCTCGCGACGTTCGCCTTCAACGGATTTCGGTCTTCCTGGTCCATATTTGTTCGCTTGAATTCACTTGTCGTGAAACGTTCATGCCTCTTAAAAAATGCAGTGTGGTACCAAGATGGCAAGTAAGATTGGTAAGGCGGTAAGATTGACACGCTATGGTCATCTTGGCACTAGATCTAGACTAGATTGTCATCGAGGCATGAACATTTCATGACGAGCGAATTCAGTTAACGAAGTCAAAATTGAGAGAAGCAAATGGAATATCCTATTGCTTGATGAATTTTTCTACAATTCTCGCAGGCTTGACGAACAAATCTAGACTAGGAAGACGAAAATCCGTTGAAAACGAAAGTCGTGAGAATATTTCGAAAAGATAAAAAAAAAGTGAGAAAAAGGGCGAAAACTGGACGCAATTTTATATTCTTCTCTATACTCAACTACTTCTTTGAGCAATTTTTCTCGAGTTATCCAGGATGTGGAAGACATGCAGGAACTTGGGTTTACCGCGATCTGAAATTTTCTGCTGAGAAATCATTTTTTAACAAAAAAAAAAAAAAAACAGCCAAAACAGCTTAAAAAAGATCTTCAAACGCATTGAGCGACCTCTAAAAATTGACTAAACACGTTGTCCATTACTCTGACCGCGGCATTCATTTTACATCGCGAAACATTCAAAAGGCGTGGGTGACAAAAATTAGCTGGTCGTGTTTTTTTTTTTTTTTTTAGAACTACCGTAACGATATGCACGCATCTGTAGAAATGACGTTATCACGTAGAGATGAGGAATTGATTATAATTGAACATGCTCGCGTTTAGATCAGGGTAAATTTCCGTTGTTTAACACCTTGTATACACAACGTCTGGATATATTTTTGCGCGTTGAATTCCGGTATACCTTCAGCAAAGGCAGCTGCCGAACGCCTGTGACACCGACGAGAAACGAGAGCTCTTGAAGCTACATATACAATATTTCGCATAAGACGATACGCGTTTAATTATTTCGGCACCAATTATAATCCAGACGGTTGGAGGAATCGAGTCAGCCGGTCAAACGCTTGAAAATTTAACGATCGAGGATTGAGAAAGAGCGGGAAGGGACAGGAAGAAAAGGGGAGGGGAGTAGTAATAATTTTACGTAAGTAAGTAACGATACGATACGAATTAACTCGTATCACTTAAGGTTTTTATTTATGTATAGTTAGATATAATTCACGCAGCAATCGCTGCTTTGTTTTAATTATTTTTAACGGGTTTTTTAATATAATTTTGGGGATAAAGACGGGTCCTGTGAAAACAGACGTACTTCGACGAGAGATTTAGAAGCGACGTATTCCGCCAGGGAGTTTAGAACGGACTAATCTCGAATGACGCCACGGTAAGTGTAAGCAAAGCTCCGTGCGCATCTTGCAGAGTCGACTGACAACGAGATTACGCCGTTCTAGCCGCCTGACGAAATAGGTCTCGGACAGTACTTAAATTCCTCGGTGAAATACGTCTGTTTCCGCAGGACCCGTTGACGGGGAACACTATATAATCAGCCGTCCGGCGTTAATTGTTAGATATATTATGGTTGTGTTATTTTCTAAGCGGACTATTGAAAGAAGAATACGTCCGACTTAGAGTCTGTGGATCTGCTGGTCTGAATTCCGAGGAATTTGATATTTCGAAACAGGCCAGAACGATCGAGGCTAAAGATGTAAAAAAAAAACAAGATGATGAAAGAAAAGAAAAATCGGAATTCTACCCCAAATCCGCAGACGCATATATAAGAGTATTATATTTACTTAAAATTTAGTGTTATATTTACAAGTATATAATAAAGTTTATCGTTATAATAGACATTTAAATAAAATTGGTGTCTTAATTAAACTATGCATCGACGTTACATAAATAAATTCGTCGGACGCAAACCCGCTTTTTTTTATTTTTATCATTCTGCAAAAATGAACCTGTAACGAACCTGGACGCACAGTTGCGGATCGATCTGACTAGACGAGTTGACGCCAGTGATTGAGTTGCCACGGTAATAAATGACAAGACAGGGACGCATTTTTTTCAATAAAAAAAAAAAAATCAACGTGACTTTACGACTCAACCTCGCCCGTGTACGTTGTTCGTATTTCGGAAATTCTTTGCGATCGAGAAGAAAAATTGTACCGTAAACGGTAGAAACCTGGATAAAACAAAAAAAAAAAAGAAAAAAAAAAAAAATACAGACAGAAACGCGACTAATTTATTGTGTAATATGTATGCGTATATGCCTATATATGTATATTATAGGTACACGGCCATAACAATGCCTTAAAAATGAGATACCCGATACAATAACGACTCATCGTTTCGACCCTGAAATAATCTTGTACAAAATAGGAGGCGTTATTGTAGTGTCGATTTGAAATTTTACGTACCAAAAAGTTAATGCAGCTACGATTAAGCTGATCGTCGTAATAGTCGCGATGTTCATGTATTATGTGCGTGAAAATCGGCACTTTGGCTAGAAAAATGTGTGTACACATGTGCGTATGCGTATGCGTAATTGAATGTAATCGCAACGAAATGAATTATTATTATAATTTTTTTCTTTTTTTTTTTTTTTCATTATTACTATTACTATTATTTCATTACAAATTTCTAGCTATGAAATTTTACGTTTGATAAAAAAAAAAAAAAAAATTTTAAAAGGTCCAAGAAAACAAAATCGATCGTATACATTTTTCTACACCGTATATAATGCTCCTTGTAATTCTATCGATGCTCGTTCAGGACCCGCGCATGTCAGTAACAATCGTTTCGACATCGCAATTTTTGCACTGCAAATAAAAAAAAAAATTAAAAATGAAGAGGCGGATTGTTACGACCGTAGAAAAAGTTAGTAAGAACAAGGCTCTCAGAGTTGCGGAGCGTCAAGCTAAAAGTCACTAAATCAGTTATTCGGGCAAATACGTGGGTTTAAATATTAAAAGAATTTAGGAAATTTCCACATTTGTTTTTGCGACTTCACTTGCAGAGGTTTAGAAAATACGAATTTCTACGCTGACGATTGGTAAACCATCGAGCTACGGATCGGTGAAAAAGATTTTCTTATTTCCTGGTAGAAAAGCTTAGTATGGGGAAAAATAAGAATGACGTGTACAGGTAAATATTTCTCCTTCCTAAGGGGGGGGGGGGGGGGGGGTGAGGGGGTGTTTGTATTTACTCAGGCGCGGCGTCGTTTGACTCACCGGTATGACCGCCAATCTGGCGATCCTAGAATTGACAGACTCCTATCTACCGTTGTAAATAGAATACAAATCCGTGCGGACGCTAATTGAAGAAAACAATTTACAGGTATGCGTAGACCAAACGATACCAGAAGAGAAAACAAAAAACTATCATTCGTTTGCGAGGAGAGGTTTAACCAACTGATTAATTAATATAACGATGAGACTCGTGTGTCTTAAAGCATAAATAAATATATTACGGACATTTCGGTAATTTTTGTGTCCGCGTGCGGGTGTTTTAGATTCCAAGGCTCAAATTTTCAGCTCTGTGTCGAAATTGGGATAACCTGCACGTTCCATCCTATCACCAAATGAGAACCACGTCGCCATCGGGGTACCGGATCTACGGAAAATTGAGTGGAAAAAGTGCGGGCGAGGTTCTTTCGGGCACTCAAAAAACGTTACCGGAAAATCTTACAGTCAACGGAGGAGGAGACGTACAAGAATGTCTCAGTTCTCCGACTGTGTAATTTTTTGAACCAATCATCGCAGCGGCTTTAGACCATTCTGGATGAATCTAACATTAACAATGGCGCGTTGCGTCGACGTCGTTTCATGTTGCAATTCATCTAGTGTAAATTACGTTGAAACGATAATTTATAATTGAAAGGTCACTTTGCGATCTTTACGAAATGATTTTACTGTCTAAATCATCAATTTCAATAAAATCTTTCGATTTGTGATGTCGAGGTTATTTGTAAACAAAGAGGCAGGTTGTGTGTACGACATAAGCCCTAAAATCGACTGACGGTAAGACAATTTGATCTTGAAAATGAAAAAAATGTTCAACGTGTATCAGGAATCCTGTATCAAAGTTTCATCAGCACGAGCGATTTTGGTACTTTCATCGAGTAAAAACAAAGCTTTTTTTTAATACTATAAGAACGTAGATAACAACGTCCGAAACATTAAACTTTCTAAAACATTTCACCGACAACTTTCCATTGAATCGTACGCCACGTTCTTGTGCACCTAATATTACACACATACCTACATATTATATCACAAGAATGTTTGCGCTTATTTACATTTGCATTGAAAAATATCAAGGGCCATAATGACAACGAAGTAAAAAAAAGAAAACACGCTACGGAAAGGGAAGCAAACAAGCTCTAGTCGCATAGCCGGCGTCGTGTTTTCGGGACTTGAAAAAGTCCGTAAAAACGGCACACCGCACGTACGTGTGCGTGTTGCGGGGTGGATATGTGGTTATGTGGTTATGCAGGGAGCAGCGACGTAACCGGGGGTAGTGAATCCTCCGGATTTTCGTCTCGCTGAAAGAGAGAGAGAGAGAGAGACAGAGAGAGAGAGAGAGAGAGAGAGAGAGAGAGAAAGAGATGTCGGGGGCAGAAGCGAGCGAGCGACGGTGGTTGTGGCAACGAGTCTCTGGGGGGCCCTTAACTTAACTACCAGATCGATGTCCGACCCCCCTGACCCCTGCGGTTTCCCTGAACCATCCCCTGCATCCCCGGTTCAACTCCTCCGCCCACTTTCGAACAACTTCTTTAATTTTTTCCCTCCTAACCCGCGAGCCGTTTTAACATTGCTGCACCGGAGTCGCCGGGCAGTCGACGATTTTTCCGCGATTTTATTTTCAACTTGATTCACGGGTGTAAAATTCCGACACATTCTTCTCGCGAATAGAAATGGCATGAAAATTATTCTCGAGCCGACAAGTAAACGTCGTTTGGTAATCTATTTCGTCAAGATGTCCGCGGCCTAAGATCGTCATCGGATTTATTGACCTACGTTATCGACGATCGAGGAGAGTGCGGAATAGCCGTTACCGCCTATATTCATTCGCGGGATAAATCATATAATATCACATACTGCACGGATTGCCTCAGGGGTTGTTTCGAAAGCACTCCAATTATTTACCAGCCACCGAGAGAGAGAGGGAGAGAGAGGCGAGAGAAGCGCTCGGTGCTTCACCCTCATCCAATTTATGCCATTTCCTCGTTGCGCGTTATGACCTAGCATCATCACACCATCGAACGCGTTGTGCCATGTCGTGCTAAAAACCAGCCGCCGTGCCAATATCTTGTTGGTCGAGAGAGGGTCCGAAATAAACGCAGGATATCGTACTCGTTCGATTTTTCCAACGCTGAGAATAAAGGGGAGAATTTTTATTTCACCATGCTTGTAAGTTTGAAGGAGTTTGACGAAGTGTCATTCGTATTATGACGTGACTTATTCCATTTATACGTACCGGTACGAAAGTCAGGTGAGAAATTATCGAGATCGTTGATAATGCAAAGTGTCAAGTTAAGGCACAGGCACAAGTGTACGAATCAACGACTCGTGACTAACAAAGTTCAAAGTGACTCAGCGTTGTGGTCAAGTTGCTCATAGACGTGCTTTGACCGGGCATTCGATACCTGTGTTGTGTAAACAAAGGATTGATAACAGCGAACAATTCGTTGGCTAAATGTCCGCTAACCGCCAGGGGTGTAAGAATAATAAACGGGTATAGAAGTCTGTTTGAGTTATGGATGAGCCGAGGAAGAGGGAACGAAAATGTGAGAGGTAAAGAGTCCTTAAAGTTTTCTGGGGCTTGGATGCGCGTGTGTCCGTACTTACGGACGTGGACGTAAAATTGTATGTCCACGCACCGACAGGCACTGCACGGATAGGCGTATATAGGACTTATGAAAAGACGACATTGATAAAATCTTATGGATTTTTACCGCGCGAGCCTTGCTCTAAATATGTTTTATTGCCGACCTCGTAGCACACCGATGACGTCAAGCACGGCGAGCTTATCGTATATCTCAAATCGTTTCGAGGTATTTCGATAAACGGGCAATCAAATTACGTTGAGTCAATTTGTTTCTTTCCTTTTTCGGCAAAATCCTTACACATTTCGACACCTAACGCACGCACGTGCAACGACGTATACCGAAGATCGAAAAATGCGATACAGCGGAGCACTGGCCGAATGAGAAAGATCATTTTGGAAAGAAGATGAAAGAGATCGTCGTGTTTTTGAGAAAGTAAATTCACCGATTAGTAGGTATATGCTAGCAGAGAATCGATACGTTGATTGAACCGAGTCGCGTACAATTTCACGAACTACGGTCAATTTGATTATAACTGAATAAATAGATGAGCCGCGAGATTTGCGGCGGATTAGGCAAATCCTTTCTCTTTTATACGGTGTTCGTTACGACTCTTGATAGCTCTAATTTGCCACCCGAAGCTCTCGATTAGCTAATCGTCACCGTTCTAATCGCACGAAACCCTCGAGTAAAAGAATAGGCGACGTGGATACAGATTTTCCAGCTAATTCCACGGTAAACTGAAACATCTAAATTCCGTAATCGTCGAGCGGGTTTTCTTCACGAATTCGTATATGTCGCGACTTAATCTACAGGGCGGATCAGCTTAGACGTATAATCGAGGTTTTGGAGCGTACGAATTTATACGTACGAGCTTTGAATTGAGGTTGCGAGACCGGTGAGTGATACCTGCAACGCAACGATCAAAAAACGAAGCATATTACAGGGCTATTCGTTTCGTGCACCTTTTTTTATTTATTTTTTATTTTTTTTTCTCAGACAAATTGCATGGCCTACTCGCAGGTGCAATATAACTTGTAAGTTTGTACACAATTTTCGATTTCCCAACGCATGATTCGACGGAGATCGAGGGCAAGATTTTCTGACACGGCGAACGCTTCCTAAAAAAAAAAAAAGAGAAAGAGAGAGAGAGAGAGATATGGCGAAGAATCGTGGCCGTTGCCTGTAAGTGAATTTCGGAGAGGTTTATAAAATGTTAACAAAGGTGCGTTCACCGCGATTGCAGTCCTCGAATTATCAGACGTCTGCAATTAAAATATAAACGCCGAAGTAGGCTGTCTTTTCGTCTATATTTGATCTACCTAATTTACGAACGATTATTTTTTAACGCATCTGAAACTGCAGACGCGTTAATATGACGCGCTAATTGCAAGACCTCATTTTTTTCGGATAGATTTTATAAAGATTGGTAAAACTGTAACACGATGAAATAAGCGAGTATCGGGATTCGCTGTGGTTCAAGTTTATGCGATTTGAAGTTGTAAACTTCTTTTCGCAGATTTATGATTAGGAAATATGTTTGTACATATAGTTAGTCGGAAGGAGAAGAATAAAAAGTAGGTTCGAATTTTCGTTCCGAATAACTGGCGATTTTTTTACCACATTTTAATTCGAGTTTACAATTAGTCACATTCAACGTAACGAAACGTCGGAGAAAACGAAGCCTCTGTTTTACAATTTCAGAATAACTTTGAAGGTCGGTCAGTCGAGTTAGCAAAATTAGAATAGGTTTACTGAATTTCAAAAAAAATCCCAAAGTTACGAAACAATCCCCCCCAAAAAACGTCTCGTTACGTTAACGTTGCTTATTTAAACCTGACTAATTTACTACAGAAAATATTCGGCAAGGCAAGCTATCGAAAGAGCCGAAAGGGCATCGTTCCAAATTTAACCCTGTGACATTAACTCGTGACGCGTTATTTACACCCTTGTATATCTGATCTGTCCGTAGTGGGTGTGTAACGTACAGGCTGTGTCGCAGAAGAGGAAACAGCGCAGAGAAGCCTTCGAGTTTGGACCCACCGCGTCCGTGGTCGTAGATCCTCAAGATTCCGTGGGATTTTTGGAATTTTCCCAAAAGATCGTCAAGGGTTGACGGAGAGCGGAGAAACGGTTCCCCGTCTTCTGTCCTCCCTAGTTTCCTCAAACTTTGCCGCTACTTTTCATTCCTACCCTCGCGCTTTGCACCCGTCATACCCTTACACAACGTAACGCGGTGCCTGCGGCACAGGGTGCGGCTGAAAACGCCAAATAGATACTTTTATGGTGGCAATAAAGACCCGGCTAGCTGCGGAATCGAGTATCGACGCTTCCAAAGGGACTAATCTGAGGATGAAAACTGTAATAAAACGTCCAGTCCTTTTCTCTTCTTTTCCATTCCATTCCTCCCGTTTCCTACTCGGCAGGATCAACGCGTCCCTTATACCTACACATGGATTTCGTACCGAAGGACCTACGGAAACTTGTTTGGAAAAAAAATAAAAAAAAAAACTTTCCAAGCTCAACAACAAGCGCGTGTGTACCGAGAGAAATTTTAAAGTTGCGGTTCCATGTACAACGGTAACAGTCCTCGACTATTTTCATTTCTTACCGTAAAGAAAAAAATATTGTTTTGGGTAGAAAATGAAAATGAGTGTTGTGCAGCTGTAACCGGAAATTCTAACCTGTGCTACAGGCTTGACAGTGCTCGTGCCAGGCAATTTTAGGGGAAATGGGGGAAGGCTTTGTTAAAATAAGGGGGTTTAAGGTTTTAATATTTTTTCATAGTACTGACCAAATATAGTGAAATTAAATACACACTTGGGTGTCCGTTATTTCGGTCGAATTGAAATTATTTCGATAAGTTTTTACGCCAAAAATATGTTCATATTATATAAAAAGAAAAACTCCTGTAATTATAAAAATATTCGGGTAATTGAATATTCGTATTGAAATGTTTTATCTAAAATACATTGAAATTTTTGATGTTTACTAATTATTTATTTTTCGTAAACTAAAATAAAACTAAACTTAAACCGTAAAAATTATGGTTTTATGAATTATAAAAGAGTTTCGAGATTCAATGCATATTTCTTTTTGTTCCCATATTAAGTTGGAAGTATAAGCACTGTTCTCAAGAATTAAATGATCCTTTCGGTCCATTTTAGTTGATGAAAAAAAAGCAACTGACAGTTAAAATAAGGGGGTTTTTGGAGGAAATTCACTGCTTTAGGGTGAATTTAGGGGAAACCTTCAGTTTGAAAGTGCTAGTACGGGAAGAAAAAAAAAAATAGAGTACTTCTGGGCAAATAGGGGACCCACTGTGTAGCCTGCATGGTGTTACTATTTTTGTTGATTATGATTACTTGTGCTATATTTTATCATAACTATTGCGATACCTTGATTTCGATGCAATAATAAATTGATGTTGAGACCTTATATAAGAGAAAGAAAAGTAGTGAACTAAACAAAGGGATAGAATGTTGCAATAAACAGAAAATGCAGTATCTACAACTGCAATCACCTTAATTAAATACCTCGTTACTTGTACCATGTTTTCTTATAATTTCAATAATATCGAAAACATTATTATAACAATACCCATTTTCCTATCTTCTTCTAGTAATTGTAACAAATGAAATTTTTGTCAGTGTGGTAGTACGATTACCGCTCCACTTTGATTCGGTAAGATAAAAAGAATCTGACAATAATAAAACATTGTGACTGTAAAAATTGTATCCGAATTTGCACGGCGATTCGAATGATGGTTGTTTGGCACGAAGATTTCAAGAATACTGCTTATTTCGATAGCTTCGTGTGCTTTCTTTTACCCTCTAAACCGCGTCTACCGTATTAATAAAGATTTGCATAAAGTCCGTTCGAACGAGAATCATTCCAATTCTCATGACTGGAGAATATACCCGAGTTTCAGGTTGAAAGTAAAATGGCGCCTGATCATTGTATACTCACGATCATAATGTTACACCTGCATTCGTTATTGGAGGCCACATCAATGGCAGGCCCACCTAATTGCCCTCTAACAGCCTCTGGTCGTGTGCATCTAGACAGAAACGGAAAAAGTGAGAAGGGGTTGAGAGTGAAGAGGGGGAGGGGGGGGGGGGGGGGGGGGGGGGGGGTCCAGTTTGCGACAGCTTCGAGAAGCTCATTCGACGCCCTTTGATGAACGTAATTTATGAGTCACGCGTACACGAAGGTAAAAAAATATCTAAGAATACCATCTCTCGAAAATAATTCCGCACGCGATAACATAGATGAAGATAAAAGTATGCGAATTAGGTGGCGCAATTAAAAAACATAGCTACAACAGCACGAATACTCTTTACATCTATGCACGATCAGGAATTAAACAATATCTTCAATCTACAGCCCGGTTAATAATCGAAACCACCGTGAATTCGATCGACTTAAAAATACGGCGGGGAATATTTGAATTTGAATTTTCGCGGGCTATGTATCGGGCGGCCATAGAGTATGTAGTGCGCAGAGGGAGAAAGTTCCGTACAATTTGCTGTACTCCGTACAAGCTGTATTTCTATCTGACTACGGAAATGACTAACTGTTCGGAAACAGCTCACTGTAAGTTTCATTGTCAGCGATTGATGAATGTGCGGAAAAAATACCGGAAGTATAATACGTAAGCAAGGCGGTAAATGTCAAAATTAAAAACAAATCAAGATAATGCTGCAAGTTTTCACTTAATTATACGGAAACGAGTTTCGTTGAGATAGAAAAAAGAAACAGACGAACAGACGTCGAGTGAAATAAGATGCTTACTAATTGTGAGTACAAATGTGCATAGCAAAAAATTCCATCAATATTTCGCAATGAATTTAACGTTTGATAGCGGTGTGTGTATAAAAAAATCGTGGCTAACGCTAACAAAATTAAACAGATTTCGTTCGACATATATCAGTCATCTGTGTATTAAATGCCGAACGATATCTGGGAAAATGTTTTCACGAAACGAGCAGTATCGCGTAATTATACGATGACCTTTGCTCCAGCCTCCGGTGGTAGAGATTACGATTATAGTGCAGGATTTCTATAATGAAACACAATGGCGATTAAGAACGTTTCGAAGCAACACGTGAGTAATATAACGTCAGTTTTATATCGAATATACCGATACGCCGCAGGTGAACGTGTCGCTATACGTGTGTACATGTGTACAATGTCACACGTTTGTCAAATGTTACGCAACATTCTCGATACGAAGATGCGATAACGGACGAATTCCAGTAGACGGTGTAAACAAGTGTATGAGAGTGAACCTTTTTACTCGTTCGACGCGAAGAATCATGCGATAGCGACTGTTTAACTTGCATTTAAAAACGATAAAAAATCAAAAATCAACGCGCCTATTTTGACGAGCCTTTAATTTCAACAAAACAAATTTGTAGAATAACTCAGGTGAAGTATCGTTTGTAATCAAGTTTGTAATGATACGAAAATTTTATATCAGATTGTATTACCTCGCATCTGCACAAACGTTTGCACAGGTATCCTTTTTCACAGTTACAATAACAATTCGCTTAGCTCGGCGTTGTAGAAATGGCAAGATTCTAAAAATTAGTCAGACTGCCAGCTTACATTAACTTACTTATCGTTGGTAGCTGATCCTCGAAAGGCACTCGGGTATGCGATAAAAAGTGTGAGAAATGACAAGTCAACAATGTAATCCTGATACTTGTTAGAATCTATTTCAACAATTGTAAGATGATCGCGTGATTTTATACAGTCGGTAAAATGCCGGTGTGACAACAATATCGAGTGAATAAGTTTGGCAATATACGTCGGTAATAAAATGTCTTTAAATAGATTGTTTAGAATAATGTCACCCAACGGGATATTGAGTATACTTGAAGTTAATGCTCTACCCACGGAACAGTTTGAATGGCTTTTTGGAAACGTGATCGAACACTGTCCGGAGGCGGCTGGATGGGTGGCAACAAAACGGCCGTTTCTTTCGACGGAATCGTTGCGAAATGCCTTCGATGATTATTTGGACAAGCTAAAGAACCACGGTGCGTAACTTTGATTTTTGTTGAGTAATTGACGAGCTCGCAACGCATGATGGATTCGCTTGAAGACAGTACCGAAAGTTTTTCGAAACGTAAAATGCAGGTTTCAAGTCCGAATCCGTTTGTTTTGTAAGAATATCGGTCAACGTGTCTATGAATTGGTTTTTAGAGAAGGAAAACGTACTGATCAAGCATCCAGATTTGGCGGGTAAATTGGCCGAGGAGGGAAAATTGACCACCGAATCACAGAACGAGCAAAAGTGTGCAGGACTCGACGAGATGACGCGAGAAGAAAAACAAACGTTAGCGAATCTCAATGCCATGTGAGTAAAAACGCTAATTTTAAAATATCTTGTTCCGTTGCTACACGAGGAAAAAAAAAGGTCGATACGTTGTTTGAAATTTCAGGTACAAGGAAAAATTTCACTTTCCATTTGTCATATGTGCCCGGGAAAATAAAGTGGCAGCGATTCTGAGCGGCATAGAAAATCGTTTGAACAATTCTCCCGAGACGGAACTTGAGGTCGGGATTCAAGAAGTCAAAAAGATATGCAGGATTCGCCTGCTAGACGTCGTCTGGTCGGATGCTCGATAAATTTGTTAAAGTAATTTGTTCACTTGTCTCATACACATGGACAATTTTTACTTTTTCTGCTCGGAGATAATATGCGGATTAAAAATCTTACATACATGTGACGTGATTAATTGATATTTATTCTTAAGTATCTGCGTAAGCCACTGTTCGACAATTTGACGAAATTTTTTAATCATGCAAACGAGGATTCATTCGTAAATATCAAATAAAAAGAAATGCACAGATATTGAAAAAAGTATTCATTAATTGCCTTTGCCATTGAGCACAATAACAGAGTGCAAATTATGATATTACAAGCTTAAAAATAAGGATCCAATCGATGTTTAGAGAATTCCCAAACTCTTTTCAACCATCGCGTGAGGCTGACACATTTGTTCCCTAAATTCAGCGTTGTTGAAGATGTCTTCGAATCTGTGAATTGTAAAATTAATGTCGTCACTTGTTTGACGCAAGATAAAATTCCATTCAGATCCAAAGCTGCGTTGTTTTTGGTCCGTGATCCACAGTCATCAGAGCTCTTACCCAATTTCTTCGTCTCTACCAAGAATAACATCCCGCATGAGGCCAGAAGATGGAAGAAACGGTAGTCTCCCAACTTTGTCAGCGGCTTTGAGCTCCATGGCTAGACGCATTGGCGCGTGAAGTCCTTGCGTGTTTCTCAGCATAACCATATCCATGCGCAATTTATTCTGCACATACTGGAGATCAGAATAAAAAGATGTGAAAACTGTAAATGCCTTAGTATAAAGAAGCAATAGTCAGTCTGACTACGACTTACGTTTTGCTCGGAGGCTTGCAGAGGATGTGAAAATCCAAGATTTGCTCTTGTTGAAGATAGCCTGTGCAATTAAATTTCATTCAACTATTCTCCTTCTCTTTGAGAAAGTTGTTATACGGCGAAAAGCGAATACTGATGAAAATCAACCAATGGAACAATGACAAATATCTTTATACTTGATTGTGACTTACCCTGAAACAAGTGCATTTGGAACACCATGCGTGTCGTCGGGGATGCTGATTATATCTGCAGCCGAGGGCTTGGGTTTCACGGAAGGTAGACCAAAACTCTGAGCGGAAAAGTGTGAGCAGAAATTTGTTGATTTGCTGTTGAAGGATAATTTCGCCTAACCTAATTCGTAACTATGGACGTTTTAAATGACAGAAAAATGCGAATCGTGAAATGAAACAGGCGGCTAGATTTCTTATTAACGATATATTCACATAGGATCACAGCGTATTAAACAAAGCTTCAGTACTTATTCATCGATGTAGAAAAGATGCACTTGTCATTAATACGAGGGTAAACATAACCTTAATAAAAATATTGCAAATGTCACGTTCGAGAAATTCGACGAACTGGCCGAATAATCACGTGGAGAAAAATATTAATGTATCGCAAATATATAATAAAATGATGGAGTTAGTCTTACCATATTGAATTACTTTTCAAACAGCTTCTGGGGTTGCTTATTTAATAATATTTCGTTCGCTCGTGACTTGACGAAGAGCCGTGGTGAAATATAACACGCTATACACGAGCACTGATCGCGAAATGAGCGGTAATGGTGTGAAGTTAGCTGAGTTGAGGCGTGAAAACGCCCTCTGGCAACAAACTTTTGAAACTCATTTGCCGAGATTCGTGGTGGTAAGTAAAAACCATTGTCAACAACTAACCTTTATTTACAATCACGAACTTAGCTGACAATGCAAATTACATTTGCCACATAATGAATTGCTACTATTCGAGATTTATATTTCTGACTATAAATACGATTTTCGTGTGACGTTCGCAAAATTGACGCGCTAAAGGCGCGATTGATTCGCGTGAATTAATCGCAGCTCTGGACAAAAAATTCACATACAAATGTACTGCACCTTAAATGACCAGAAAATAACTTTAGAATTTTTTTTACCTTCTATAGGTCGTTCCATTCATTAGACGCAGCTTTCGTACCTGCATCTTTCCAGGCCTAACGTTGAAGAGGCATACGAGTTTCACTGGAAGAAAAATAGAACAGAACATTTATTCACGCACTTTTATTTTAATAACTGCAGATACGCAGGATATAGAATACTAATCACATAAGCGTGAGAACTGAATATGTGCTGCATATTTTTTCAAATCTAATGATCGGTTCATTTTTCATATTATGTTCGAAAATTGATTGATCGAATTACATAATTCAGATCACCATTAACAGAAGTCAAAAGTTCTAAATTGATTCAAAACTTACTATATTTTTCACACCAAGAGATTATCCTGAAAGTTCGCAGTTGCTCACCGCCGACTCGGCACTACTCAAGTTCTTCGTTTGTTTCTCGCAGGCTGGCCATCCCATCTTTAATTTCAAACTGTGAAAAGCCGTAAAATGATTGCATCGACGACGACGACGATTATGTTTTGACAGGAAATGCCTCGTAAATAAAACGGAAACATAATCGTCGACATTTTTGTTTTGACAGGGAATGCCCCGTAAATAAAATGACAATGTAATCGTCGTCGTCATCGATGCAATCATTTTACGGCTTTTCACAGTTTAAAGTTAAAGATAGGATGGCCAGCCTGCGACAAACAAACTGAAAACTTGAGTGGTGCGAACAGAGAGTTCGTGACCAACTGTGAACTTTCAAGATAATCTTTTGGTATACCTGATACATGAGTATACCAATAACATTCGGCAATTTGTAAATGGTCGCCTCTTGCGTTTTTGCATAACAATTATTTCGTAATGATAGAATGCGCAGTATAAATATAGAATTAGAACGTTGCAGGAAAATGCGATAAGATGAGGAATGAAGAATCGTATACTGACAATGAGTATCGACTTGCAGCAAGAAGTTCGGAAGAATCCAATTTTAGATAAAACTGTCACTTGCGGTGCCGTGGTTTGTCTATGCACGGTTCACTGCCCGAGTGCCGTACTCACTAGTAAGAAGTGGGCTAGCAATTGGCAGAGAGTTATTTAGTACAAGGCTTCACCGCACCGAGCGTACTTTATGTTCGGTTCTCTTAAATATTATTATTCATTAGATTCAAATAACAGACAGGGAGGGAGAGTCCTCTCAGAGAAATACTCACAAAGCAATCCTGAAACAAACTGGGATTTTCTATCACAGCTTCGTCGTTTTTCAGCCATATATCAAAGATACCCTGATTTACAGGCCGGTAGATAGAAAAAGGCGTTCTTGAGAAGCTTGAACACAACGAACTATTAAACGGCATCTTACATTTCAATCTTCCGTCAACCCTGTAGCAGTGCCAAAAAAACCCAAGGATCAACGGATACAGATGCTGGCACGTCATTCATACGACGCCATTTTGTGTTTTCAGAGAGGACCGCGCATCAAGTGCGCTCGGTGCGGCAGAGTCGTGTACTAAATAACTCTGTGCCAATATCTGGCCAAACTCTATTTTACGGAGTTTCGTCTCTGCAGACGACGCGAGACGCTTACCGAATTGCCGTCGGCCATGGCGTCAGGCGTTTCACTTTGAAACAACGCGAGAGACTCAGCGTCGAGATTATAAAAGTACCTTGCATTAAATTTATTGACTGACTGGGTCAAATACTTTCAACCGGTAATGTAAGTTCTGTCCAGAATGACATCGAATTAATAATAGAACGCTTTGTTTGAAACGTCAAGAGAGACTTACATTCGGAGGACAACATTCTTAACTGACCTCAGAACGTAAATCATGTTGTAATTTCCCATTTAAGTTATTGTTTATTGTTTACTCTGCATATTATTTGCATTCCGGCAATAATGGGTAGTCGTAAGCGTGACATTATAAGTTCTAAAGCTGTTCCTAATTACTTGCAAAGTTGTATGACATGTTCACTGTAAATTAGACTTTTCGGAGGAATGGTTTTCAAACTTTTCCACTTCGTGAATACCAAAAAATAATATTATAAATGGACAAGGACAAATTAGGAGCACGTCAATAATCTGGCTTGTGGTTTATTTGTAAATTGCAGAGGCGATTTGCCGTGAGCATCAACCAATTAACTCTCCCCGCACTGAAATATCTGTAGTAACAGTATACTCCAAGAACATGCAGTATTTATACACACCTATATTACCGCCAGAGAAAATGAAAAAGTTTGTTGAAGGTTGAAACATCGTTGAACATTTCGTTGCATAATTCATAAAAAGAATGCGTTGCTATGGAAAACTCGAGGAAAGATTTATTGATCAAACCAAAATGGCGCAGTGAGTTTTCCTTCGAAGTGATTCTAACGTTGACGTGTCGAGTTAGTGCGGATATCAATGAATTGCTCAGGCGCGTAGAGAGTGTAAAAATTTTACGTTAAAATGAGCCGAGCCAGATCAAATTCTCTCAGAGACATATTCGTAAAACCTGCGGTCACGAAAAAAAAGAAATCGGAGAAAAGAAAGCCAATAGTACGTATGTATACTAACCACGTAGAGTTCAAAATGGAATTTCCGAGAAAATTGTTTGTAATACTTCTCTATTTACACAGCCGAAGAAACTGCAAGGTCGCTATCGTTTCCGTGCTGTAACACGGTTGGTTCTAGAGTATATGGAATGGATACAGGAAGTGCCTGTATTCGAAGAGTTTGTAGGCGACGACATAACAAAGAACGTGAAGATGGCACAGCGCAAGCGAGTACCTGAAAGAAAAAAGCTCACAATCAAAGTCAGTTCCATAATATTGGTCGATGTTTATTTATGACTTTATGGATGACCACGATGGTGTCATATCGTTTGCAGGACCGTTCGGTACTCCTTACCAACATACCTGGCAGATCGAAGGAAAATCGAGCCTACTTAGCAGTGCTTATGAGGAATCTTCAACCCTATAAAAAGTATCCAGAGTCCATGTGGGATCAAATTGCTGGCGTGACCGGTTACCAGTATTTTGGTTCAGAACGAGTTCTCGTTCGGCAAGGACACATGCCGCAAATGCTTTACTACATTGTCAGGGGAGAGGTCAAGGTGTCCAAAATTGCCGAAGATAATGTTACCGGTTCGCATTTAGATGTCACACAGTTTTTAAAAACAAATTTCTCGATTTGTCGTTTGAATCTTAAAAACATCTCTCAAAGGATCAAACGTTGCTTTGATACTTGTTTCTGATCGTTATAATTCCCAATATTCATATTTCTATCGAATAATGTTATTACCATTATTGTCGTTGTTGTTATTGTTATTTAAAACAGGAGACAGAATCGAAAGGGTTATGGAAACACTCGGCCCGGGAGACATGTTCGGTGAAGTTGCGATACTTCATGCTATTCCTCGATCTGCTACTGTAGTAACAAAAAGTACTTGAGAAGTAGTAGAGTTATAAAATCATTCGCCACGGCTTATAAAACGAATAATGACATACAATGATTAACTAAATTCGTTTAACATTCATCGCAGCCTCCGTCGATTTGCTGACCATAACTCGTGAAGACTTTAATGTAGTTTTGAGACCATGGCTAACAGAGCAGTGGGAAATTTTCAAGGATGCTATAGTTAACTTCAATTACTTCAAAGGATGGGATGAAGAAACTATGAGAGAATGCTGTATTTTGAGTAAAATTAGGGATTATCGACCTGACGAAGTAAATAAGCTTAACAGTAGAATACTAAGCAGACGATTATAGTTGTACTGCAGAAACTGAATGGTTTTCACTATCAAATAATGTGAAATTAATGACTTTTCAGGTATTGCTGGGAGATGCAAAAGGTATGGTCAATTACGTGCATTTCATATTACACGGAAAGTGTAGAGTAATTGAGCACATGGTTATCCACGAGGAGCTTGTTGTCAATAAAGTCAAATACAAGCTTTACGACCCACAAGACTTTAAGAATTCAGAATCTTCGCATGAAGCTGAACCGACATTCCAAGACCAAGTTAACGAGGTCGAAACGACCGAACGAATCTCCAACTCTACGTTACAGGTCCGCTGCCTACCTACATTTATCTTCCTAAGAAGCAAGAATCTGATTCGGAGGACACATATCATGATTATTGAAAGATTTGCAAACATTTCCAATCAAGTTTCTCGTTAAAATTGAAAAGTTATAACACATAATGTCACAGCAGGCTAAACTTTCCAATAGCAAAGGACTCCAGTCCGTACCATCTGAGATCGATTACACGCAGTTAATGCTATCCAGGCGACCGATGAATGTGGATATGGAGAGAACAAGCATTTTTACGCTGACTCTACAGGACGTGGTAAGCTACTACTACAGACGATTTCTTCTATAGTACCATATGTTTTTCAAACGAGTCTGTAAAACGAATGATAAATCATTCTGTAAAAAATAAATTAGGTAAATGAGTGGCACGAAATAACGGACGTGACTGAGATGCTAATGAAAGAACCATCTGCGACTTCACAAAAGATTTACCCCAAGAATGTTCGCACCGTTTTCATGCAGATTTGTTTATTTTATCGCGGTGCCTGCTTCGGTTTAGGTGAGTTGCTACAATTTTTTGTTGAGTCATCTAGCCGCTCATAGGCAGTACGAGTCGTTGTCAAATCTCATGTCGGCACTGCAGACAATAAAATAACAGGTATAAGTGAATATTTGTGCAGGAGAAAAGATGTGCAACCGTCGGATAGTGTCGATATCACCGACTCGCTGTTTACTCATTCCACGTTATTGGTTGCTAGAACACAACCGTGCTAATATCTGGGAGCAAGTCAGATTGTTCATGGATTCGAAGTATCCGACAACTGAGCAGCTGTTTAAAAAATTTGTGAAGAATCGCAGGTACTTGCGTACAGTTTTACAAATTTAGTTATTATATTATTAATTATGTAGCTTATTAAATACTTTGTTGTTTCGTTAAACAGATGGATGACATACAAGAAGGGATTGTTACACCATATCATTGAGAACGGACGGAAGATACCAAATTCAACGACTATTCATGACGTACCTTACTCGATCAGAATTACCGATGAAATAGAAACGATTGAGAAGAGTGAATGAAATTTTTTGAACGAAAATACTTGATGATGCATAGGAAGTCGAAATGTTTATGTAATATAATATTCCAAACCGTATATAATTTGTATACAATCTTGAATATTCCATCCTTCAACTATTAGGTTTTTGGTTTTTCTTTGAGTATTCACAAACGTCCAAAGCTAATAATAGAAAGTATTGATCTAGCAATGCAATAATTATCTTATCAACTACGTGTTATATTTATACATTGTACGTTGGGTAAAACAAGTTAAAGCATAAATTAAGGAGATTTCCTGTGTTGAGCATACCTGAGACAGGGCTAGCAGGTTACTGCTAGAAATATTGTGTTCAAATTAAGACAAGATGGAAGTAAAAGCGAATGAAAACTCTATTAACGAAAATTAATAGTGGGGAATGATTCAAGCAATCTGCTAGACACTGCTCATCGTTATTCGTTTTGGACACAATGACGTAATTTTAATTTCTACAACCATTTGCTTTATCCTAGGCAGCATTAACATTCAATTGATGTACTGATTATGGTTGCCACGCAAGGGCGAAGGCAACTTTTTTATCATGTTTTTCGAAACATTTAGAATCTCGTTGGAAATATCCGCATTTACTAAAGACTGATTTTGTAAAACATTCTGGAGATTGGAATATCTTCCACGGAGATTCGTGATCGGCGGTTTGAGAGGGGTTTCATTTTCGACTTGAGGTGTTGGCTCAATACAAATTTCCGAATCAGAATTGTTCGGAGCGTCTTCTTTCAGCAAAGGAAACTTAAAATGGGATTCATGAAGTTCTGGACGAGTGACGTACGTGATATCATGGCCACTTGTGTTGACTGGAGTCATGGGCTGGTAAGCTGAGTGTGGTGGCCCTTCCAATGCTGGATTAGGTGAAATGTGATGGTTATGATTTGGAGCAGACATCATGGTCAAATAATCGCTTCCGCCATTTCGCGAAGTTTCGATATTCATGTTCTCGAAGGGAGAATTCAGATTGGCATAATGCTAAAACATGAAACCATGATGAGAAAATTATCACGGCATTCCTACATCCGATTTATTTTGGCGTCACACAACAATGATTTATTCATTCGTCGAATGCGTATAAAACCATTTTGTTGATTGTTGATTATTGTTGATTATTCTTCACAACTTGTACGCTTACGCGAATTTACACAAAAAACTTACGATTCTAATGTTTTCTTCCAACAGAGTTCCAATCGTTTCAGCTAGCTCAGAAAACGAAGGACGCAAATGAGGTGTTTCTTTCCAACAATTTGATATAATATCATATCTGAAAACACGCCAGAGATTAAGGTCATGATCGAATACGCTGCACTTGGATCATTAACAAATATCTGTGATAGAATGCACTTACATTTCTTCCGTTGCATATTTCGGTTTTTCCATGCGATAGCCATCGATTATTTGATCATATTGTTCTTTGGCTTCCATACCAGGATACGGAGTACGAGACAAGGTGAAAAACTCCCACAAGACTATCCCAAAGGACCAAACATCCGATTGAGTTGAAAAGATTCGGTCTCTGATCGACTCGATGGCCATCCACTTCACCGGCAAGGGGCAATCTCCTTTTTTCGTATAATTTTTGTCGTTGTACATGTTTCTAGCCAATCCGAAATCACAAATTTTTACGACGTTATCGTCTGCAAGGAGTATGTTCCTTGCTGCTAAATCGCCATGTAGAACCTGTGACGTACAACGCGTAAGATATGAGAAATCAGACAGATGATACATTTCAGAAAAATTGGAAGCAACACCTGGTGGAAAAATGGCATACATCTCTTGATTAGTTATCACGGTTAGCAATTATTTTTACATACGGAAAAATCAAACGAAGCGAAGACGAAGACGGCTCCTGCACGATCAAGTTACTTTGTTTCACGAAGTCGACTTACGTTTCTACTGCTGAGATATTCCATGCCCCGCGATACCTGCCAAGCCCAGCAGAGCAAATCTCGTGTACAAACGGGATTCAAATTATCCTCTACGTAGTCGCCTCGGTAATTAGATCGCCATCCAGGTTGAACTGAATTTTTACTCAAAACGGCAGGGTCATGAGACATGTTCACGTCATCGAATTGTGTGATTTGGCGGTAATCAACCATCTGAGTACCACTATGGCCATTAGATGACTGTGGACTAATGCTGCGTGACAGTTCCGTGTCGTAAGACCTGTGCCACCAAATAGAAATGACAACGTATTAAAGTCACCGTAAAGGATGTCGGTTTAATCACGAATAAGACACGATGCATCGTGCATTAGAAAAAATTGTAAGTGAACGCTTTTATGACTTGACGAATCTACCGCTGACAGCGAATAAATGAGAAAAACAAAATTCGTATTTTGCCAATCATGAAATCCGAAGGGAGAAGATTGTGATTTCAATTATTCGATGGCAAAGTGATTGACGAAAATTCACAAAGTTATAAGGAAGCAACTGCTCCGATTTCTCATGGTATATGACAGCAGATCAGTGACTCAGGCGTAGGCGTGCATAGAGTGGTAAATGCATTGTAACAAAGCGTACCTATTCTGGCTGGCGATGATTTTCCTTCTGGCCAACAACTCCATACCGATATTCGGATCGATTTTTTTTGTCAAGGGATCGATTTGGTCGATGAAAGTTGCTCGATGACGTTGCAGATATTGGTGTAAATTCCCGAAGCGGCAGTATTCCACGATGACGTACAATTCACCTTTGGAAATTCGGTGCACGATAAGAAAGGATGCGAATTTTTCGCAGATTTTTGTTGCGACTGCGACGTGAGCCTTGCTCGTCAAAGTTGAAAGCAATATTTGTGAAGCTTACGCTTGGTGCGGATAGTTTTGGTGCAGGCACCGAGAAGATTGACGACGTTCAAATGTCGGCCGAGGTGGATCATGATCTTGAGCTCGCCCGAGAGAGCTTTCAAGTAACTCGGATCCGTCGATCGTCGGACCATTTTCACGGCAACAATCGTCGTTTCACCCGCGACGCGAATCCCTCGCGCCTCAGCCTTCATCACGACGCCGAACGCTCCGCTTCCCAGTTGTTTGCCTGTCGGACGAAAGTTCGCATCTAAGCCACACGAATGCCATGCCTTACCTACGAGGATGCTGCAAGCCCCGTTTAACCAAAGCACGTAATTTCATTCGGGGTTTCGCAGCTTCCTCGTTCGATCGATCGACACTGCGTACCAAGTTTTAAATCTTCTTGCGGAAATTCCCATTTCTTGTCGTAGGGTAACAACTCCGCTTGTTCATCCACGGTCAAGTCGTGATTCAAACACTCCAGTGCTCCGTCTTCGAAATGCGTCAATACTGAGTCGAACAATATCTTTTTCAGGCGCTGAAATACGTTGGTAATTTACATCACACGTTGATACACGGAAATCTCGAATCCTTACTTACTCTTTCACGGTTCACTTTGGCTCCCATACAAATAACGACTACGATGATGATGATAATGAGGCCACAGATCGAGCTGATCCAGATGACATCTTTGTGGGCACTTGGTTCTGCCGGTGGTTGCCCTCCTGAAATTTCAACGTTCGTCAATTTGACGCCGAAAATCAACGTAGCCGAAGCGATGCGCATTTTCTGTGACTTGGGACGATCCCACCTTCGATTTTAATCGTCCTCCATGCTTGCGCGATTTCATCACGATTTTCAGCTTGGCATTAATATTTCCGACCGCGTCTGCGGCGGAAGTGCTTCAAGTTCGCACGCAAGAAAAGTTGTCGAAAACTTTCGAAGGAAACGCTCAACGAAATCTACTTACCAGCAACGAGGATTGTCATGGTGGATTCGGCACAATCGATTTCATTGCAGCTTCTGCATGTCAGACCACCTGTTGCGTTGATCGATGTTTTCAAAAATGAGAGGAAGCCAGTTGGGGAATTTTCTAACGACCCTTTTCCTGTTGGCTGAAGGGAGAAAGTTTCGGGTTATTATCGACAGCGGCTTCTGTGAATTTTAACTTACATCGCTGCTGGAACGAAAGGATCATCGGTCGAGTACTGGAATCAGACGGTTCTATCAAGTGATACTTACCGGAAAAATTGTCTCGACAGATTTATTGTCCGATCGAGGACCGGCGGATTCCGAGTAACGCCACGTTACGTTTGGCAACGGATACCCGGATATCCGGCAACGGAATTCCTGAGTTTCGTTTCGTTTATACGAACGATTCGGAGCCGACTCGATCTTGGCAGTTGGTGGCGCTGCGAAATGAATCCGCTCGCGTCAACGTCATTGAATCAGGAAAATCGACGATAAATATGAATTCGGTCGACTCACCTCGAACCTTCAATTCAAGTTCGTGTTCGTTCGATTCGTTCCCATAGTTGATGCGAATTGTATAACTGCCAAAATCAGCAATTCCCACGTTACGTATTTGGAACGTGTGTTTTGTTCCGGATACATCGTGCGAGTACCGGGTTGAATTGGAAATTTCTGTTTTTTCCGTATCGAGCCTGTGTTCCAAAACAAATGTGAAGTTGGAATCAAGTGAAATTGAAAAATTGATTGTCAGATTTTCTGATGCTGCTCCAACTTAGGAAGTTTTCAGACTTTGAATACTAAAAAAATCTACAAACTGGTTCATGGGAAAAGAAATTTGAACTTCAGTGTGGAATTACGCATTGAACTGATTTTCTGAGCAGGTCTCGAATATTTGCTGATGCCCGATAGACATGGAAATTGTTTTAAAACTGGACTTCCCTCCACTTTGATCCGATTGGAAAAATTAAGCGTCGCAAATAAAGCTTACCATGTAATATTTCCTTCAGGATACGTATCAATATCAACTTCCCAAACCGCTGTTTCTGTTGCATTTATAGTTTGGGTCAAGGGCGAAATGTCAGTCACATTGATGTACTCTTCATTAGGGTCTAGAATAAATCACAGTATGCTATACATCGATAACTTTTCAATGTAATATTATGCATTATATGCTACGATCATCAATTTGTATACCAGATAACAGAAAAGCGCAGCTAAAAAATAATTTCTGAAGACAAAACACGAACCCTTAAGATTAAAAATTACTAGTTCAAGTGGAGAGAGTTCAGCGATTACCATCTTACCATAAAATTGAATGCGCACTGATTTCAGGGCGATATCGCGGAAAGTTCCGGTCACAGTGCAAGTATATTCCCCGCTATCAGTTTCCCGCACATCTACTATCGTCAACACAGCTTCCTTTCCAATAGTATTCTCGCGCCGCAATCTCTCCGCCTGGAATTAAATTTTTTAGTCAACCTGGGGATTGAGTTGTGATATTTGACGTTGGACGATCGACGTTACGTTGTAAGAGCAGCGAAGCATAAGTTTCCGATACGCGCGTGCAAGCTCATGGTGTATTTCCGTTCGACAAAGTTTGAAAGGGTGTTGCCGTTTTTAAAGTCGTACCAATCGCTGATCAATCTGGTTCTTGGTTCTGCCAAGCTTCGATTACTCGTTATTTCTCACGCAAACGCTCGTAGCGAGATGTAACTTTTTTTTAATAAACTATTAGTTATCTATTGCTCAGTGCCGTTGGCAATGGAACTTACTGGTATCGCACCCGGGGCTTTCCACGTCAGGTCATACTCATCCTTGAACGGGTCATGAGTTTCATCAGTGATGTAACACCTGAGAGTCTGATTCCGCCCACGTACCAAGTGTCGGAGCTTGTCCTCGTCGATGAATGGAGGTTTCATTTCATTTTCTGTAACGAAAAGTGACGTCACCAAAAAAGTGTAAAACTACGCGCTATCGCTATAGATCATAGCCTTGTTTATTCGCGCAAAGTTAAGAAATAGTGGAAAAAAAATTTCGGGGCAGTTAAAACTGCAACAAGATAGCATATAACTGTAGCACGTACTCATCTCACGCGATATACTGGCACGGATGATTTTCCGTACGAAAAATATGAATAAAAAATTAATTAGATCTGATTAAATAGAAAAGCGAATCTGAAAATCCCCAAAAAGCTGTCACCTGAGTGAATAGTTCATATACGTAATATCGAGTCACTCTCGTTGAATTTTACAATTACAAAAATTACATCGTTTGAATTATCCTGGGTTAGCGTAGAAAAATATCACCAGAAATCACCTCTAACTACCAGAGTGTATGATATCTCCACTTTTTTATCATTATTTTTCTCGTGTTGTGGCAGTTCACATATGTAATTTCCATTATCCTCCGAACCCACTTTATCTTTAATGAATCCAATTTTCGAGTCGAATCGAAAACCGCGTCCTGTCGCATTTTTCTGTAAATAAAAAATATTCGTCTATTACTTCCAGCGGAATTTTTGAGTTATCATTAACCTTTAACCGGCACCTTGGGATTGTTTGTGCCGTAAGGATTCTTAATCGTGATTTTCGTAACTTCAAAATACGAAATTGCGACTCAATTTTTCACTACTTTAAGATTGAAAATTATAGTTACGGTCTTTTTTATCTTATAAAAGACACTCGAGTGAATACCCAAAAGAAAAATTCATGTCAAAATATTAAATTGCTTCGTTACAGCCAGCAATTTTCGGTTGCAGTCTTCAACGATTCCGAGGTGCCAGATCAAGGTTGTTAACGTTCTTTCTTATACTGATGGCGTATCATCGCCCACTGTCTTGACTTTTGCTGGTACCGCGTTGGCCTGAACTTGAAAGTCGCAAGATCATCAGTTAACTGGACTCTATATTCATCCAGTTTGAAAGATAAGCCCGTGTTTCGAATCTGTCTGAAATGTGTACCTACCGAATAAATGTCCAGGAACGTTGGCGTGACGTCCGGCGACGTTGGCCGACACGGTATAACCGCCGAACTCTCAGGCGGTCTTATTATGTCCGCATTTGAAACATTAGAAGCAAATGGTTTTGACGCTGAAAGGAAGATGAATATCACTGTCACCGTGAATCTATTGCATATAATATAGAATATACCGAAGAATTTCGGTCATCCGGTGGTGAAAGTCCACCATGCGGTAAAAGTGAAACAAGAAGGATATCGGAAAAATGAAGATTTTTAGAAGAGCTGCGGACCATACTTCTCGGGCTCGGTTAATTACAATTAGCCGTTATCTTTCCTTGCAATATTTCGACTCCCACTATTCTTACGATCAATTGATTACAATTCAGAAACCCTGTTTAAAATACCGTTGCTACGAATCAGCAGAAACGATGTTTGCCGCGATTGTTTTTTGGCAATACATCTGGTTGCAAGTTTTTCTTACACTTTACGTAAACGTAGATCCAGCTGATATTTTCGGTAGGATGTTCGATAGTTTGCTCATCGTTCTGAAACTCGATTCCTTTCTCGGCGCAAGCGTACCATCCAGTGTCGGTTCCGCTTGCGTTACGAATATACAGCGTACAATTTTTGTTAGTAGTATCGCAATCTGCTTTCGGAGACTGAAAGTAATAATCATCCAACAAAATTATGACATCCGTTTACTTGAATTGCATAAACATGAAACTGAGCGTAGGTTGGAAAACGATACTTGCATTTTTATTTTCAACTTCCATGACTTGAAATTGAATTGGCCCTTCACCCAGACATGATATTTTCAACTCATCTCCTTCCTTGATAACATTCTTGCTGTCAGCCGTTTCAAGATACAACACCGGTTTCAATGCCGCAAACCCTGTACGAATATGCATTTGTATGAATAATGAGTCTGTTGATTTCCTGGCTACGATGGATGTATACCGAAGTGAGGGGCGGAAAAACTGTATTCGCAGCTACGAATTCTCCTGTAGCCTTTAACTCCAACGATATGAAATAACATTTCAGCTTTTATTGCTAGAATTATATTTGTCAAAATTATACAAGCGTTGAAGTATCTCGTTGAAGTTCGCAATGTTAAATTCATAGAATTCATGTCATTTCTTTATTTCTACCTCGAAGAAAAATTGATTGGAGTGTTTTTGGTCCGAATTGAGTTTGAGATAAGTGGACTTCGATATTTGGAGATATATGCGACAATGGCGAAATCAACCAAGGTGCTCCCTTAGCATTTATCGTTCGGAAAGGGTGTGACGTTATTTTCATGAGAAAATAGCCAGTCACCACATCCAGCGGATGTTTTCGGTGAAGGCACTTGTCTGGTAAAGGAAAATTAAATTGCAAGGCGTTTAAGAGAACAGTAAGAGATTTCATACATGGCGCGCGCGTCTTTTCTACGTAATAAAAACAACTTTCACAATACCTAATACAGGTTTCACGTGAAAAACCGACCATTTAATGCTAATAGAAAATGTTTGTTTTCAAAATATTCTATAATGCCTTCAAGCGTTTTGCGCATTGAGAATATACTTGACAATATTTGATGAACTGAGTCATTCTTTTTCCTGCAAAATATTGTAGGACTAGCTCTTATCGCTTGTGGAAACTCTAAAAGGAAAGCGTTGTCGTCTTCGACCGCACGGTAACCGGTATTCCGGATGAAGTTCGCGTCAAAGCTAAATGCAAAATTAACTTTGGACGTTTCCACACTATCCGTGAAAAATTTTTAGCCTTGTGATAAACCTGCACTGATTTTCGAATACATCCATAGAGCGCAGTGAGTTCTTGGGAACAATAAAATTTAGAATTCTACCCTCGACGATAAAAGCTTGATTTCCGAAAAATTGTCATGCACAAATCTAACGAATGCTTATCATAGTTTTATTCAGTATTTCCCACCTCTTAAAATAAGCTCAAAATTCTCACGTGTATGTGGTAAAAGAATTTTGAGAAAGTCGTAGACTTTGCCCTATTATCCAAATAAAACAATGCATCGTGACTGCCTATTATTCTGTACGATAATACTGTGAGATTTAAACACATCCAAACGTGCTGAAACTAGTAAAGAAAAAGCCACATTTTCGGGGCAATAGCCATGTGAAGAAATTGTGCAGTTACCTTGTCAATCCAACACTGCGCTAAAAAGATAAGCGTACTCGCTACATTTGATTGGAATTTTTTAAATTACCTTCATGCAGTCCAGATATAACGAAGACGGCGACGCAGGCAGACGTAATGCACTTCATTTCGTTCGGCCAAGTGTTTACCTCTTTTCAAATTTTAAAACTTCTCCAGGTGAAAAGAATTCACTTTAAATTGGGAAAAGCTGAACGACCGACAGCAATGACTGTTTGACGAGATCAGAAACCGATTGACGGTGCTGCAATTGACGGAAAATAAATTTACCGAATCCCCTCCCTCATGTACCTCTTATCAAGTTTCCATAATTTCCGCTTAACCGTGGCAGATATTCGACGAACGTTTAATACCGCAAATCACAGTATTCTTTTTTTTCCGCATGGTGCTACGTTGAAGAATATCGCGAAGAAAAGTTATAATGTCCTAGCGAATAATGTAACGAGTATTTGTTTACAGCGTGACAAGGAACTCGCGCTCTTTTACCATGTGGTAAATCGAGTTCCGCCCATGACTGACGCTACTCGGACAAAAGATTGTACGATATGATTTTTAATGTTAAATACACGACGAACTCAATACTGCGAACAAAGACCAATAATAACTTGGAAAATCTTTTTCACTCTCAACGTCACATCGTATCATTATCCCCGCGACGAATTCTCCCCCGATCCCGATTGCTACTCTGTCCTGTCTCGTGAAACATTTACGTGGGTAAATTAAATGTGTGTTCAAGTTGTCGTTTGCAAGGCTTCCGTAAGATCTTTATTTCAAATTTTTATCATGATACTGGCCTAAGTCTATAAAAAACGTAATATATGGTAAATGTATACATATTTACTTCTTTATCAGGACGTACCTCAGCTATTTACTAACAATAAGTAATATTCATCGTGAATTCATTGAAAACGATCATCACGGTTTTCCTTAAAATTATTCAGATACAAATTATTCAAAGTGCTTGTCAACGTGAATACCACGCACACATTTCTACACATTAAACCACGCATCCGGAATGACCGATCTTTATGAAACTTGAATTAGTGAAACTAGACGTATTTCTCCCCGTTCCCTGTGCATTATCTGCTCCGCTTTCCCGAGACATGCTGCAATATACGCCTGGTTCGCAGCAAAATTAACCGAATCTAGAAATGTCATCACGAATGTCAACGAATTATGTTTTCTGAATGGCGCACGGAAAAGTAGACGCGTACGATGATCATGACACCCGGATTGTGTATATTTATTTTTAATGACAAGTTTAACGATACGATAAATTAACTGTTGGAAGAAACTAATTTCATTAAAATGTACTTGAAAGCAATAAAAAGACGAATGACAAATTTTTCATAAAACAAGTCATACGTCATTTATCGTAAACCGCTACCCATGGGATGAAAAAAATATGGGTCTGATGAAAAATTCGATCTAGTTTCACCGGCGCAAATTTTATCAAAATTCGTCATCCCAAGTTCGTGTGTTCCCCTTGTTCGTTAAAATAGCATAACAAAATAAAAAGGTTTTGTACCTTGACAGATATCGCAAGCGTGGGACGTGTTACTTAATTGAAAAATTACCAATGGGCTACAAAATATCGATGAGTAACATCGAGAGTCATCGTGTTTGGCATTCGATATGTATAAATAAATTGAGATGATCAATCTGGTTGGCTTTAAAACAAACCGCATTATCGATAATAGCATAATGTAGAAAAGAATTATGAAATGCAACGCCTTTGTTCAGTACTGTTAAGGTTACTGTAACGCCTGCTCTGTACTACGAAAATGCAGGTGACGCAAATATTTGAGATCACATCATAATTAAGAGAACTTACTCTAATTCAATAGTGAAAATTACCCAACTCACTGGGTTGAGAATTTTTCACTCACGGGATCTTAGAATCTACAGTCTGTATGGATATAAGTACTTACAATTAATTTTCATCAGAAAAATAATCTGCTATCTCGGAAACTGGTATAAATATTCCGAGCAGATCGAAAGGCGTCTAAAAAATTATATTTTACGATGTCGTAACAGCTAGTATTAGTATTATTAACGAAAATAAGAGTGCAATGTAGACGTCAATTTTTCACATCAATGGATAATGTACAACGGATATGAAGTTGGAAGAAAGACGTATGATCAGAATTTGCTTAAATTTCCTAATATGATTTACAATTACTGTTCAAGTTCAATAACACGATGAGGAGAAATGAAAACAGAACGACTGAACACTAATGGGCAGATTAGGCAAATTAAATTTCAAACGTTGCGTCAATAGTAAAAAAAAAAAAGTCATTATGGCACTCGACGTATTTGAAAATTGGCCAATAACATGTTACACAATTTGCCTGTTTTGTAGTTCCAATTTCGACATGGTCACATAGCTTGGGTTACTGAAACTGTCGACCATATCCTTAGCTCGTTCATTTTTTTGCTGGGGCATATTGACGTAATTGTCATGCCCTGTAATTATGGGCGGAGGCGCCTGATTCGCATAAACGTTCTGTATGTTTGATTTGTTCAAATTCCGATCCGACGTGTTCGTCGAGTTGGATATCTGATTGTTCGGCTGGCTGTTGGCGACATTGCAGTAGTCCAAGTTTGTTGTGCTGGGATTTTTTTCCTTGTGTTGCTTGACGAATTCGGCCCTTCTCTGTTGCACGTTTATGGGGTTCAAGTAGGGCTCTTCGGGGGTGAGCATCGGCGCTGACTCAACGCAGTCTTCCGAATCCGAATTTATCGGAGTGGTCTTATCAAGGGGAGAAAAGTCGAAGTGGGTTTCGCAGACCGTCGGCCGGGGGCTGAAAATTTCAGGCTCGGTGCTTTTGTTCAGCGGACTCATCGACAGGTAGGCTGAATCCGGGCGAGACTCCCACGACGGCTCGGGCGAATTGTGATAATCGTGGCTCGGAGCCGACATCATGGTCAAATAATCGTTTTGCCCGCTTGCCAAGTTCACAGTGTTCATGTCCATGTACGGAGTGTTCAGCTCGAAATAAACCTGAAACGCACAAGCATCGTCACAGTAATATTCCCCAGTTACCGTTATACAGAATTTCACGAATCTCGAAGGGTTCTCCTCCAACGGATTTTCCCCGCTCGGCCAACTCACCATTTTAACACTTTCGTTCAACAGAGTACCGAGTTTTTCGACAAGCTCTGGAAACGTGGGGCGCAGGGAGGGTTTGGCCTTCCAACACTGTTGGATACAGGCGTATCTGAAAATTGACCGCAACGATCGAAGGTTTGTTATCGGCACATGTAAGTATGGATTATCACCTTCCCACGCGAATAGATTATTTTGTTAGCTCACATCTCGTCAGTAGCATGTTCCGGTTTCTCCATGCGGTATCCTTCAATAAGTCTGTCATACTGCTTTTCAGCCTCCATTCCGGGATACGGAGTACGTGCCAAAGTGAAAAATTCCCACAAGACTATCCCGAAGGACCAGACATCCGACTGAGTCGAGAATATCCTGTCTCTGATCGATTCAATCGCCATCCATTTTATCGGCAAGGGGCCGTCTCCCTTCTTCTTGTAATTGTCGTCCTTGTACATGTTCTTGGCCAAGCCAAAGTCGCAAATCTTTACGACATTATCGTCGGCGAGCAGTATATTCCTCGCTGCTAAATCGCCGTGTAAGACCTGAAACACGATGGGTTGAAAAAATGTCGGAATTTTTTGGGGCGAGGCTGTTCAACGGCTCGATGAAACCTGAAATTTACGAGATACGAGTGTCACTCACGTTTCTACTGCTTAGATAGTCCATACCACGTGACACCTGCCAGGCCCAGCAGAGTAAATCTTGCGTAGATATTGGTTTCAAATTATGTTCCTTGTAATCACCCCGATAATTCGATCTCCATCCAGGTTGTACCGAATTGTTGCTCAAGACACCACCGTCAGGCGCCATGTTCACGTCTCCGAATTCTGTCGCTTGACGATAATCGACTAGTTCGGAGCCACTATTGCTATCCGATGACTTTACACTGACGCTACGGGAAAAGGACAACGCTGCGTACTTTATCCTGTGTGGTCGGGGGAAAACAACACCGTGTTAGCCAACAGATTGCATGCACCTTTTACCATTGTTATCAGACTATTGTTAAAATTGTAAATGTAAGCTACTACGTTACGATAAGTGAATTAGGATTGCGTCCACGCTTGCATCGCATAAACCCTGAAGTGGGGAATGTCGAGTCAAAAGTTCGTTTGGACCGACGCAGTTGTGATTTCATATCGAATTAAATATTCCGCTCGACATGCGGAGTAACCGTTGCGAACTATTGAACTACTTGATAGAAATTTGTTGAACCAGATCAGTTTTAGTTCAGCTACGTAAGCATATAATAGGGTTTGATATTCGATAAGTTGGACGGAATATTGAAGTAGGTACATTCGAGAGACGCGATTTTTTTCAAGTATTAGATGTGGTTAATATAAGGTTGAGCGGAAAAAATCATATCACAGCCATACAGGAACTAACATTTGGGTCCGTTTCCGAATGAAATACATGTTGCTTCGTTGCAAATGGAGATAACTTGTTCGCATGAGTCGAAAAAATATTTCAGTGAGCGCACGAGGCACCGGAGAGAAGCAGATAACATTCAGTGAAATTTGGGAGATAATCCAGTACCACAAGAACTACGGCGATGGTTCATTAACAAAAGCATGTAGGTCTATCGACGCTAGGTACGTATTGCATACCTATTCTGACTTCCGATACTTTCACTTCGGGTCAAACGCTCCATACCAATGTTTGGATCAATTTTTTGCGTAGCAGGATCAATTTGGTCGATGAAACTTGCTCGGTGACGCTGCAAATAGTTGTGCAAGTTCCCAAAGCGGCAATATTCGACGATGACGTAAAGCTCACCTTTGGGAAACAGTAAAATAATAATGGTTGACGATCTTTCACCGATTGCCGCTATGTCAACGTGGTGGGAACCACGTACGACCAAGTTGCCGATGAAAAAGGCAGAACTTACGCTTGGTAAGGATGGTCTTGGTGCAAGCCCCGAGCAGATTGACGACGTTCAAGTGTCGACCGAGGTGAATCATGATCTTGAGTTCGCTGGAGAGAGCTTTCATGTAACTCGGTTCCGCCGATCTTCGAACCATTTTCACCGCGACAGTGGTATCCTCGCCATCGACGCAAATGCCCCGTGCCTCAGCTTTCATCACTACACCGAATGCACCGCTTCCCAGTTGTTTACCTGACACGATATACAGTTACGAGATATTGCAAACATCAATCGACCGACGCCTGTCGGCTGTTGAACGACACATTCGCCGAACCTTACTGTCGGAGAGCACTGCAACGTACCGAGTTTCAAATTTTCCCGCGGAAATTCCCATTTCTTATCGTAGGGTAATAGCTCGGCTTGGTCATCGATCGTCAGATCGGGATTCAAACACTCGACGGCACCTTCTTCGAAATGCGTCAAGCCAGCCTCGAGCAACTCTTTCTTCATCAGCTGTAAGAAATCTCAATGAACAATATCGTATTCCGCTACCCGTTGGTAATCAAAGGTTCACACTTACCCTTTCACGGTGTACTCTGTATCCCATGTAAGTGATGACAACGATGATAACTACGATAAGGAAGCAAATTAAACCGATCCAAATTAGGTTGCTTCCGTTACCTGAAAATGGTATAGAGTGGTTAGTTCTACACGTTGTCCAGAAGACATTTATGCAAGGAGAACGTTAATCTTATTGTCAGTGATAAAACGTCGTGTCATCGTTGCACAAGATCCACCTTCGACTACGATGTCCACGTATTTCTCGACGAATCGGATACGGTTCTCTGCTCGACACGCGTAATGCCCGCTGTCTTCATCCAAAAAGTACCGTATACGAAGCGTGGAATTGTCTGATGAAATTTCGTACTGCTGACCCTTTTTTAGCGGATGACCATCCTACGAAGTTCAACAAAACAATTACGAGGTTTTCTAACCAAACTAGAAAAACTAATCGCATTCTGTTGATCGAGCGTCATAGTCATTTATTCCGGTGTTAACACTCTCTGATCACTCGACGCGAAAAACCGTTTCTAAACGTACTATACGGAAAGGAGGTTGGTATAGGAAGTTTGTGAAATTTTACCTTTAACCAGGTTACACTTGGTTCTGGCATTCCATCGGCGTGACACGTTAGACGCATATTATCCTTTTTCTCTTTCACTATCTGAGAATTATTCAGATTCGTCTTATAAATGGACGGTGCGTACGCATCTGAAACACGAATGACACGCCGGGTGAACGAATGTCCTGATACTTCGAACATCCTTTCAATCTGAGAACGAGTATAAGCCGTACGTACCTTTCACGGTCAAGGAGTAGGTCATCGGTTCCTCGTTGTTATTACCCAGATCAAATGCGTGGCAAGTATAATTTCCCGAGTCGGATTTCTGTACGTCACGTATTTTAAGTATCGCTTGATAGGTGAACTTTGTAGTTTCAGTCACAACCGATATCCTTCCTGGAAGAAATTTGATAAATATATTGCAACGAAGCCGATTCGGTAACATCTCTGAGTGTGAATTTCGAGTACTCGCACGTGGAGATTTCGATAACAATTCGAAAGAATCTCGGGAAACCTACCATTCTTGGAATCGGTGACGTCCCATCTGATGCTATCGCTGTAGTTATAAACCGAAGCTCCACATGTAAGACTGATGTTGTCACCTTCCACGACCGATTTCGGATGCAATATATCAAAAGACGAAGCCACGTCTACCAAAATCATAGAACGGAAAATACGATCCGTTAGTGAAAAATCTATTTTCACGAGAGTGGAAATAATCTCAGAGATAAACAAACGAGGGAACGAACGTACCGGAAACATAAATTAGTTCGGTAACCTCCGTACAATTAATTGCGTTACAACTTTTACACGTCAGATCACCGGTCTCGTTGATCTTTGCCGACACGTGCGAAAACATAGTAAACGGCTCGCCGTTCGCAGCACTGGGCGCGACGTCCTGGTTGAAGAAACTATTATCAATCTTACAATCAAGAAACTCACGTTATACATGTTAACGTGCAACGACAACCTACACAAACAGAATTGATCGGGTAAAATTAAATGGTACATGCCGATAAAATTATGGATTTTGAGTCGCTTTTGCTGGGAAACTTTGGGTATTCCCGATACATCCATGTCACATTAGCTTCTGGATTGGCTAGAATTTTGCAACTGATGTAGGCAGACTGGCCAGGCATGAAGTATGACAAGGTGTTCTCGATGTGAGCAATTGGCTGTGCTGTAAATTACCACGAATTATTGTTGACGACTGTGGAATTCGAAAAATACGGAGTATTCGCCGAAATATCTCACCTTCGACATTCAAATGAAGGACGACATCGGTCATGTTATTTCGGGTGGCTACTCTAATTGTGTAATTGCTCGTATCGCGTACACTCAGGCGAGCTATTTTGAAGACGTGCACTTGTCCATATTGGATGTGAGAGTATTTGCTTTTTTCGACCGATGTGACGTCTTTAATTGGATCGGCAGAATTACCTTTGAACCTGTATCGACAGTAAACATGTATTTATCAATGCAATGGCGGTGTATTTTGCGTTGAAGGAAGGCTCAAGTGTTTTGTTCGGGTTTCGTCGCTTATGGTGGGTGCTATTCTTTTGCGAGAAAATCGGAGGTGCGAAAATTGTACTCAAAAGATTGCAGACGTAGTTGCCTGGATGACCAACTGATAATTCGCTTGATCGAAACAATCATTTCATAAAGATATTGGTCAGCAAAAATGAATTTCTCGTAAAAATAAGTACTCACAGTCTCTTTCCTATTTTCTTCTTTTTCTCAAATTACCATACACCTACATTTTTAATCTCGAAATAAAAAAAAAAAAACCATTTTAAGCATCGTCGAAACGTGAGTACACTACCAAGTAAACGTCGTTCTGACGATGAGACGCAACTCACCATGTCCAAGTAACGTTTTCTGGATAACTGTCGACAGTTATCTTCCAACGAGCAGCCCCTCCTTCGCGTAATTGCAACGAAGCGCTCTTATCATCATCCAGGCTCACATTAAGGTACACGTAATTTGGATCTAGGGAAATTTTAAATGGATCGATTGATCAAGTTATTATGAAAATCCTCGTATCTGAAAGGTCAAAAGAGAATAGAGACTGAATTAAAATAGAACGTAACGGTACTTGTGCTCACCCCAAATTCTAAGGTGTGTTGTTTCGGATACTACGTTATTCGAAACATCCTCCAAGGTGCAAATATATTCACCACCGTCATGTTCCTGAACGTTCACGATTGTGAGGAAGACGGTGTGAGTCACGTTATTTATCCCAACTTCCGTTGCTTCGTCGGGAATGAGTCTGTCTTCCTGAAATATTATTTTCCACCGTATTCACGCCATCGCGGTAATTAAAAACATGCTAGAGATGAACTAATGTTGCAGGAGTTAAGAAACAAAGATGAAAATCGCCGATATTTACCCACCTGAGAATTGGATATTGTCAGGCGTAGTATATCACAAGTTCGAGAAAAGAACATAATATTTATAAGTTTCGGACGATTCGTCATGAAAATCAGAACAGACAACAATGTTTTGCGACCTGAGTATAATTGCTGCTAAAACTCACCGGGACCGAAGAAGGAGCTTTCCATGACAGAAGAAATATGTCACCCTTGATCATAACAACTGAGCACGTCAAAGTCTGATTTCTACCCCACACAACGTGATGCAACGCAGCTTCGTCGATTTTCGGCTTTGGCAATTCTTTCGACACTCCTTGTGGGAAGGAGAAAAAACAAATCCTCAGTAATTTCGAACCGAACTCGACCGAACATGGTGAGTTAGAGGAACATTTGTAGAGGTATTGGATGCAAAGAATGGAAGTCACTCGGGAAATCCACTAGGAATACATAATTGGGTGGATTATAAGCTTGAAAAATTTTTAAAACTCACCTGTCACGAGTAAAGTATACGATGGTTCGTTGTCCGGGTTATTTTTGCCATGGATTTTACACTCATAGACTTCGTCTGTCTGCGCCAGTGAAATATTTCTCAGGATGAATCCAATTTTTGGGTCGAATTCGGGGTTTTCGAGTAGCTCTGAACCCTGTGAATAGCGGTCAAGTATTTAGTATCTTTAACATTAATTTACGTAGGTAGGAAGATGATCATAAATTTCACGGATACTCGTCACTCTGCGTTCTCCCGTCTGTCGCATTCTACGATACCGATTCAATCGACTTTCTTCTTCTTCCGTGCGGAACAATCTCGTTAATTTTTCACTTCATATAGACAATCACTTACACCGAACTTCATGTGGAGTTCCACTTGATAGCTCGGTGACGTCGGCCGACATGGAATGACTCCTGTTGTTCCCACTCCCATCCATACCGACTGAAAAGTAGGCGCGAGGGCAAACGGTTCCGTAGCTAAAATTATAGATGAACAGAAATACATTTTAAAAATAGGCGTACACACTTCTCCAAACTCTTCCTACAAGCGTTTATCAACAGCACGTGATGAATTTCTCTTTCAATTCCTTCATTTTAATACGAGTTCACCGAGTAAAATGATGTTGCGGACAGTCAACTTCCACCAAGTCACAGAATAACTTCAACCCTTTCAGGATGCGACGTACATGGCATAAGAGCTTATTATATTCTAACGGCCGTCACTCGCAACACTTGTCAGATTTGTCGGCAAAAGTTCTGCTCCGTAAGTGAACAAGTGTTTTTCATTACATACATTCTACGTAAACGTAAATCCAAGAGATCTCCTCGTCGGGATGATCGATGGTTTGCTCGTTATTCCTGATCTCGACACCTTCCCTTGCACAAGCGTACCATCCTGTATCGTTCGCGTATGCATGATGAATAACGAAAGTGTGTTCGCCGGAAGCTTTATCGATGCTGGTATGATATTTCTGTAAATTCAAAGTTGACAGTATCGAATGTTATTCGAGATCTCGTCGTGCCGCCAACGAATTGTGAGCGTAACTGACGATGAGTTCGAGTATAAAAACCGATACGTACGTTTCCCGAAAGATTCATAGTCGAGAAGTGAATAGGGTGGTCATCCCGACATGATATTCTCAGTTCGTCTCCTTCTGGGATAAAAAGCTCCTCCGTTTCAGGAATCATTGTCGGTTTCCATGCCGTGACACCTGCCAAAGAAACTTGGTATGATTATTCGTTATATACGTTACACGCTGCTCAATTATGCCACTGGTCGATACATTCGATACTTCGCATTCAAATAATCGATGATTCAATCCCCCTCAATTATACTTGACAATTGCGATGCAAATCCCGTCGAAATTTCGCTATGAAAATATACCCTACACTATAATATGTAACCTGCGTAGTTATCCACGCCTTCGGGTCGTCATTCTAGAAATTTTCACGCGAGGTACTGGCAGTTCCCTTCTACAGATCAGGTTCTTGGCCTTCTCTTTTGAGTTTGATTTGTATCTTCAAGTACCTGACACAAGTCTAAGTTTCTTCGATTCTTTCCTATCTTACATACAATAGGGCGTGCCTGTTAACCTCGACACATTCGAGATGATGGCTTATCGCATTCCGCGCATCTAAAGAATTACAACGCATCGACTACGTGTATTCAGATTCATAAAAGAGACTTTAACATCCACGGTAAGTAAGAGCCAGACCATGAAAGATGAAAACATTTTATTCTGAGAAACACTCTTATTCCCACGTCCTGCGGATACGTTCGGTTTGCGTTTGAATCCTGGAAAGTACGTAATCACAAAACAGGGTAAAGCGTGCTACCACACAGGAAGTACAACGTTCGTCTCTCTCTTTCTTCCACCAGCGATAATTATGCTCGCAGTATCAAACATGTAGAGTATTTCTATGCCTACGTAGGCTGCGCAGTACCAAGCATTTTACAAAGCAAAACAGCTGGCGAAACCAAAGAAGCTGTATTCAGCACAAGTCATTTTTTCCGAATTTTACATAATTTCCATGCACTTTATTCGTCTGACAACGTATTGTAGGTATCGCAAGTGCCAACAATGATCAGTCTGCGGCACAAGTTTCCGCGGACCTCGGTCTTTCCTCACAATCAGTAAAGATTATTTTTTGCCGCAACGAGAAAATAAAACATTGGTTCCGACTTTTGGCTGCAGTGAAAAATAGGAAAGCGGTGAGAGGAGCCGAAAAATATAAGAAAACGAAGTTGAAAATTTCACTCGTATTCATTGCGCGGCTCGATCCATAATTCGTAACTTCGCAAGCTGGTAAAAAAATTGAATATCAATATTTTCCTAACCAGACGAAACCACATTCTGTAAATCTTTTAGCAGTTTCACGTGATTAAGTTTCTTCTGAAACGGAAACATCTTGAAATGGTGAATTTTCGAGAAATTTAGTTCACGCAAACAGCTTTCTTCTTCATTCATCGTGCTGCAATCATTGCAGTGTTTTCGAGTTTCATCGAATTACGGTTACAGCATCGTTCAAAGAATCGACAAGAACAGGTCGGAGGGAAAAGATTAAGATCTGTTTTTTCACCGTCCAAGCAAAACATCCGGAAAATAATCTGGGCTCCTGCAGTGGTGTAGTTAAATTTAAATATTTTCCGGTAGAGAAAGATTTTCAAGAGTCAAACGCACGAACGGTAGCTGATAAGGGCGCGGTATCCTCGCCCGCTGATCACTGAAAGGAAGAGGGAGTGAGATATTCGCTTGGTTACATCCGGCAGGCTGTACTTTCTTGATTGTAGGACATTCGGAAAGAAAAGAGAAAAAGAAAACAAAAACATTCAGACACTTATCAGAGTGAAGATAATTCCAATTCAATAAGTCACAGCGTGGCTCTGTTCTAGGCTCTGTCGCAAGTAATCAATCAACATATTGTTACATACTGCACGAATGTTGGTTATAGATTTGAATAAAATCAACCAACAGGTCATACCATCAGAGTTGAGTCACCCGCGCCGTTGTTTCAACAATATTTGGAGTGATTTTATGAGAAACGAACAAGAACGAAACGAAAATCATCCGCCAACTAATTCCGACGATAAGAGGGAAAACATCGTATAACGTGCGAGTGATTAAAACGGAGAGGAAACTTAGAACGCCTTGAAAACAAATTGCTCACTATAAACTGTTGTGAGAGACCAGAGAACGCTTATCTGGGTTGGAACGGAAACTATATCTCGTTGTATCATTTGTGTCAAATTGAAGGAGAAGAAAAAATATGAACAAGCTACGGGAGTAATAAAACTACGCGTAAGTATAATCTATAAAACCAATTGCGTTCAGAGCTCAATTATTGGAAAGGTGAAAAAGGCTAGATTGGCAACGTATCATCATTTGACCAACAAGTAATAAGACAGCAGCATCGATCGCTCACATATGTATTTATACAGGGTGATTTTTCTCCGGCTCCGAATGAGGGAGGGACTGAAATTCGAGGTCCTATTATGCAGATTGTTTCTATTCGAATGTCAGCAGTACCTCACTCGACTAGGCTAAGTATCGACGGCTTAACGTAAGAGCTAGATTTTCACAACAGCGTGATGAAGCAAGAGACGGGATATCGGTAGTGATAAGTCCCTCCCTCATTCGGAGCCGGAGAAAAATCACCCTGTATAAATATCAGCCCGGTATGTCGATCAATCCAAGTAGAGTAAAAAGGTTACCTCGGCCGAGTTCAGAAATGTGATGTAAATATGCAATCCGACCTGGGTTTTTTCTTCTAATCTGCGGTTTAACGAGTAAGATAAACTGCGTAATGAATCTTGACATTGTGCAGTAAGTAATACGCTCGTAAATAATTGCGACAATACCAAATCTCGCAAGCGCGTAACAATTCTCCGAACGACAGTGAGATAAACATTGAAAAATATGATGGAATGCTGCAAAAGTCGGTATCACGTTACAACAAACAACGATGAAACAAACCGAAGCGATGCCAAACGGCTTGAGGATTCGAGAAGTAGTAAAAGTAAGATCTAACAGGTAAGCATAGACATCGGTGCACTTGAAAGAAAAACTAAGGTGCAAATAAGGAAGAAGAAGAGAAAAAATGTATATTCCGCGTGATTGCGGGTATGAGTAATGCGAACAATGATGCGTTCAGCGTTTCGACTTGACACGAATATCGAAGGTAAGTTCGCGAGTGAACGAAGAGGCGCGTAGCCAATCGGAAACCACGATCGCGCAGGTGAGATCATACTCATTGGTTCGGAGGGGCACGACACCTGAACAACATTCCGTCACGTGATCGGCAGCCTGACGAAACGACAGTTAACGAGTAACGAGAAAACCGTACGAAAGCCGCGCACTTAGTCATTGACGTTACCTTGCTGTAGGCCGAAGATCGCGAAGACCAACACCTGGACGAATGTCAAGCGATCCATATTGTTCCGTTGGGCGGGTGCGCGTTCAGTCCGATCTCGACATCGAGGTAAAAGTTGGATCGTAACCAGCCGACCGACATTAATCGACTACCAGGTAGACGTTTGCCGGACACTTATCTTTAACGAAACGTGCGCAAGTTCCAGTGATTACTTTCCCATTCTAGGGTCGACCGTTCACTAGCTTCGTGAAGGCGCTCGCCACAACACTGTGTCAACCTCCAATCTCGTAAAACAGGCCCCACTCCTTCTCGCTGAGAATCGTTTCTACACATCTGACGTCACCATGCATTTTCAAAGAATACATATACGAACAATCCGACTATGAATATCCAATGAGTGTCTAATCCGCGAGCACCTTTTGCGTAGACTTCCGTTCGGAGGATCTCAGGTTTCCTGGGTTTTCCTGGTCAATAATCGAATCGGAAATTTGGTACACAGAGGTATCTTCGACGGGACCGTTATTTTCGCGCGTTATACAGTAAAAATATTCAAACATCGTTCAATGATACGTAATTCAAATACTTTCAAAAATTTATATACAGGTATTCTATAAGATTCTTTGGATGCCGTAAGGTTTATACGGCAGTTCGAGAAAAAAAAAAATCTTGCGCAAACAGAACCACTCTCGATTTTCTCAACATCGATACGTAACATCAGATGAAATTTATACCGGGAAATATATCGGTAAATACAGCGATACTCGATGTTAGTTTTCAGTTCGAATTATTATTACACCGCAGATGATGAATATTTACGTAGGTTAATTGAATCCTAATTAAAAGCAACAGATCAAACGCCTGATTTACATACTGCATAACCATGTGCAAAATGAGTTTGTATAAACTCGACTATCGATCAAGACTGCAAAATAGTTTACAAAATTTGCACCATCTCCACTTTTCCTTTTCATGACGGCGATGTAACTTACCGCTGTGTAAAGTTGGTTGCTTGTTCTAAGGCGTTCGGTACACGTGCGGTTTACTAAAAAAAACAGGAAGTTCCAGTTGATAGCGTTGATAAAGTGCATAAACAACATAAAACAATCATAGTAATCAACATACGCAGACGAAAATATGTATATGTTAAACTAATGAGAACAGAGCGGTTAAACGCAGTAACGTATACGTAATGACGTGAAGGAAAGTCTAGAAAATGCGTAAGATAATCTCATCTAAACTTTGAACGCTGTTCGATTTAGACACCGTTCGACCATGCGGTACTAATTACGGGTTTATTTGGAAAAGCAATAGAGTTGATTTCTACACTAACAATGAGAAAAGTGATATCGAGAGTCCGAATGTTTAAATATAGCACAAGTTTCATAGTTTACATTGTTGTCACGAAATCTGACTGAATTTTCTATAAGTATATAATTATCTTCACTTCTCAGTTTACAGTGCATGCGTTAGGTCAATTGCCAATCGTACGTCCGATTTCTGAACTGATACCTATAAAACACCTCTGATGCACTGCAGAGTCCAACGATTGTTCCGCTGGCCAGATCGAATTTCAAGAAGAGTAAGAAATGTTCCCAGTTCCCAGTTCCTAGTTTGCGTCCAGCCACCGAATGATAACGCGGTAAAATAATTTCGCAAGCTCTCCAACTTTGTATAACCTAATTCGGTGAACTAATTTATCAACCACCAGCAATTTAAATACCTCGAGTTTACGGTTAAAAAAGTACTCACAGCGCGATAAACTTAAACGTTGGCGCCTGATATTGCGTATTTGACATTACATCGTTTATTTATACATGAGACAGAATTACGGGTGTTAATAACGGTTCTTCCTAAAAATACGTCGTCATTTGCATGTACCCGGTCGACGAACTACAGTCAACTCGACTTTTTTCTGTTTCATCCCTTACTCGCTCTCCAGTTTCTGCTCGCAATTGTGGAAACGTCTTGAAATGAAAGGGGTCATGAAACATGTAAGGCGGTTCGATTGCGCAACAATTATGTACACGTATATGTGCAATCAGCCATAACCTCCGTATAATGTCTAGTTGCAACGTGCACGGTGAAAGGAAATAATGCAAGTTGCACTCAGCGTACGCAGTGCCGGAGACACACCGTAAACCCATATAAAAAACGTGGATGTCACAAGCTCCAGGTGGTTAAAGTCGACGAAGAAATGTGATAAAATCAGTATCGATTCATCTCAAACAATACGAGGGGAAATAAGATAAGGATGACGAACGGTCACTGATCAAGTTTTCATGATCCAGGTGATCGAGCATGAGAGTGGGCTTCGCGCATGGCTTTTGGGCATCCGATTCACAGTTTGTCCGGTGCAATCACCGCAGGAGCGTAACAGTGGCAGACGGATTCTCGGAGTGAGGGAAACGGCGACACGTCGCGAAATTTAGAAAAACTGATGGGATTTGAAAGCAGGTGCGAATTATTCGGATACTACGCACTCGACGTGAGAATTATCGCGGTCACCGAGTTGCGAAGAAGACGGAACGCGGAACGGCGAAAGAAAACTAGAGTTTCCACGAATTGCGTAATGAGTGGTGTAACAACGAGCTGGTGGTTGTTGTGCTTTACCTAGAGACGCTTTAAACTCGATCATCATCTTTCAAACATCTTGTGTCGTGACGTGGCGTGATATCGGGGAAGATCGCTGTTGAAATAAATCAGTTGACATCGAGAGGCTAAGAGTGTTTTAATTGAATAAGTGGTCCGATTGTGTCTGTATAATATTTTCACTCGGTGCAGAACCTTCGGTAGTGAAAAAGCATTATTCGTCGTAGCGGTTACTAATGACGAGTGACGAGCGCGACTATCACGATTACATATGTCTTCGATTGGTAGTCCGAAAACAGAGGTGGAACCCCCCGTGAAAGCAGATCATCTTCATGGAACAACGTCTCGAACCGTATGCAACAATACCTGACTTACTAAAATTCAATTCATCAACGCTGTCTATTGCACAAGCTATAGCTGCTCTGGCACTTTGTTACCGTTAAGTTTATATTCGTTAATTTCTTGGAGCTCGGAACTTGTTACGAAATCAGCTTTCACCGAAGCGTCGTAACTGACAATGAAGTATTCAATTTCTCGATCATGTCGCTTCGTGCTGCCCAATTATCAATTATCCAACGTAACATCCCGTATCATCAAACCATTATCTTGAATGACCATGAGGATAAATTAATAAATTCAGCGGTCCGAAGCGGTTCAAAATACGAACATCGGTACCAGTGTTCTGCTGATACGGTAATCATACATTCTCAGTATTGTTAGCGAAGTTGAAGCGAGTGGAAGAACGAAAAACCAAAATGTATAATACGCATAGCTTTCACACACCAGTATGGAAATGAATTGTAGAAGTCATTGAATCATCAGAAACGGAACGCGTAACAACGATTAATGCACGTTCTCCAATCCGAGATTTATCTTGATTTATCGAGTTCGTCACATCCCGTTCCGAACATTATTCCGCGCCTAGTGAATTCCGAAAGACTTTGAGTATACAAAAATAGATAGCAGAAAGTCAAGCGTCAAATTCTATGAAGATTGATCGATAATCGTAGAAATTAGCGGTTTGCCTAAACGTGCGTAGGCTGCATATTCTAATATTTAATTTCCGATAAAACTGCTGCGAAACTGTTCAAATAAATCCATTGGAATAATTGACAGTTAAATGTCTGATAAAAAATATGACAATAAAAACGTACGCGGATTTTAAGCAGCATAGAAGCAAATCAGTAGTTCAATATTACGATCGTAACGCCGCAAGTTTGAAACACTTGTCGCACATGAATACGCATTAAGAACTTGATTCTTACCACATAAGTCACGTATTACTTCACTCAATTTTGGTTTATTGTTAGTTTGGTTAGTCATTGAATTATTTTCTTTTTCTTTTTTGATACCACACATGCGATTGCATATCTTAGGCATGAGAACAATCGGAAATGCGGTGATTGCCGTAGCAGCTGTAATTACGAATGCCAACTTCGTTCAAAGGTACAAATCATCTCCGCAGAAAGTTCGAACTGTCGGTAATTTGAAATGTTGGGAAATCGTCATTCTGCAGTTTTGGAGCTTTACTTTGGAAATCTTACCCATTCTCAGGAAAAATTTTCAGTATGAATTTGTGTATACTCATGTATACAGTACAACTTTTCGTATTTAAGGTCTTTCTACGTTTTTAACTTTCGGTAATTTGACTTTGCGGATTTCGCCCGGTCGACTTTTTCGTTTCTCGCATTTTTGACACCCCCTCCCCAACTTCTGACCATCTATCACCGTAAAGTTGTCACTATCAAATACTCAGCGTTGAGAAGTATCGTAACCACTTAGTGTTACGGAATCGACAGCACAGAAAATGACACCATATTTCTATGGAACTCCTCAGATTCCACATCCTGCCGGATGCGTTTGTTTCATACTCGGTAACGAACAGCATGCCACCAGATACTTATTATGGCATGAAATAAACGCAGGGATTCCGATTATGCGCGATGGACGGATGTGCTTAAAAGCATTCTTTCCGACCGAATGGAAGTAACCAATTTTATAACTTCCTCGATTGCGGACGCGAATATTTTCACGAACCTTTTTCATGCACCGCGAGACATGGTAAAATTTCATATTGCCGCAATTGAAGATACGCTCCCAACTGTGTGAACCTATTCACTATATATATATCAAAGTCTCCAAATTGAATTCAATTGTAATGGTTATATTGTATTTTGAATAACAACTTAGGCATATAAAGTTTACAAAAATATTTCACTGATCTGTACAGGTACTGAGTCTATCTTTCCAAAAACTACAGAGGTAAATTGTGCATCATGGAGGCTAAATAGGTCTTTTCAGAGCGCCCGGAACCTCGGAAATACGCAAGGTGAAAAAGACTTGGCCCCCCTGACGGAATCGATACTTTTTGTGACACCTGCGTGGGAAGTTCGAATTGGCGTACCGAAAAGTATGCACGAAGCGCCCGATTCCCCTACATTTCTAAAAGAGTTAGATACTGTTGAAAACAGTTAGGTAATGTTCAGCAGGATACAGTTTTCAGAGCCAAGCTAACTCCATCTGACGCGATGAGTTTTGACCACGATCGCGTTCGCCGTGTTGCAGCTACGGTCAGGTTACGCCACCACGGTTCCAATTTTCTCGAGTCGAACTTCCCATTACAGGTGTTGTAAAGAATAGTATACGATACGTGCGCGCGTATGTGACCCTCGCACTCGCGCAGGAATCACGTACTTCGCGCACTCGTATCGTAATGTACTGTTATGCAAGAAAATCATGCGATTACTTTAAGGTCGGCCATACGTGCGACGCATGGAAGAAACATATACGCATGTCGCATACGTGTGTTATAGATTATTTCTGTAAAACTGGTACGTTTGTTAGTGTGACTGTTTCTAGAAATTTAATATTAAATTTCAAGATTTTAACGACCATGAGCGTATAAACTCTACGGATTAGAGTTGTGGCCGCGCTGTTGCGACCTGATCAATGGGCAACAGCTCATCTTCATCGTTGAGATTGAAATCGGGTGACCTTTGTTGAAGTTGCGAAAGTGCCATGTTACGATACTCTTGCTTCAAACGCTGTAACAGTTGACATGTAATGAATATCCTTGTTACGCATTAGCATGATGATTTTATTTACCTCTTCTCGCTTTACTTTGAATCTCATGTAAATGACCACTCCGACAATCATTGCGATGAGAACACAGATCAAACCGATCCAGACTGCATTGTTACGAGGTGCTTCTAGAAATACGATGCATTAGTTATACTTCCATCGACACACCTGAATAACATTTTTTGGAAAACGTTGCACTTTTCTTTTGCAACTTTATACAACTTTACCTTTGATCAAAAGTCTCAAAGATTTCTCACTAACGCCAAGACGACTTTTCGCTCGGCAAGAGTAATTTCCACTGTCAGTACCAAAGAAGTATCTTATATGCAGCTCAGACTTGTTCGGTGAAATGACGTACTGTTCGTTATTTTCAAGCCGTTCACCGTCCTGTTTAATTTCAAAAGGTTGATAATAAGCAGTGTTTTTTCATAATTCGACCGAGTAGATCGCAACTCAATTACCTTGAGCCATGTTATTTCTGGAAAGGGCATTCCCTCGACAGAGCAAGTCAGTCTACGAGTAGCCTTCTCATCCTTTCCTAGGTCGATTGAAATTTCAGAATTATTCATATTCGATTCGATGATTGACGGCGCATGCGCGTCTGAAAGAGCCAAGGATCAGTTAGAAACAAGTATTCGTATGAATGAAAATTTCAGCTTCCCTTCAGCCGTTCTAGCAAATATGTTTACATACCCAGTACCGACAAATGATATACAACCGTCTCATCGTGATTATTCTTATTTACGGCTTTGCAAAAATAATCTCCTGAATCCGATTTTTGCACATTTTTTAATACAAGAATTGACTGAAACGTGAAGTTCGTCTTCCGCTTATTGATTATCACGCTTCCTGGAATAAATTTCACACAGACATTTGAATAAATGACTTGTGGCTGTCCCACTTGTGCATTCAGAGTACAAATATCACCGTGTTAACTGGAAATCTCGCGATTGTTAAAGAATTTCAGTGAACTTGATGACGATACCGTTTCTGGAAGCGTTCTTCACGTCCCATGTAATGTCATCGGTATAATTGTGAACAGAAGCGCCGCACGTAACATCGATGTTATCACCTTCCACAACGTAGCCTGGATCAATTATACCGAAGGATCCATTTCCATCTGTGATAATCAGATAATTCTAATCAACGACTTCCATTAAATGATCCTTTCAATAGCACAGCAATCGATTTTCTTCCCGATAGAAGAAGCCAAAAGATTTTCGACGATCTACCGCGAGCAGTAACAAAGGCTTACCGGAAACGAATATTGATTGAATAACTTCGACACAGTCGATGTTATTGCAGCTTTTACATATCAGATCTCCCGCCATGTTGATCGTTATATTGGCATGTGAAACCAAGTCAACGGTGGAAAATTCGGAAAGTTCGTTTGATATTTTCTAGACAGGAAAAGATAGTTGGATTATTGTCACCCGCAACGAAATAAATGTATGAAGAGTTATATCAGTGTACAAATTGTGTTGTACTGCAAGGGTAGCGGAGAGAGATAAAAAAAAACTGGCGAGTTGAAACAATTTATACTTGCCGAAAAATTTGCATGATTGACAATGGTCTTTGACGGAAAAGCGGGGTATTCCAAATAACTCCATGTTATATTCGGTAACGGTGAACCTGAAGTATAACAAGAAAATCTCGCGGTCTCTCCCAGTGCATAATATGACGAAGATTCACCGATGTGAGCCACCGGTGCGGCTGAAAAGTATATCAAAGAAAGTTTAAAAAATTCTCCTCAGGTTAGTAAATAGTAATCACAGATTCAAAGGGTTTACCTTGAACCATTAGTACGAGTTCGCAGTCTCTAGTTTGGTTCGAAGTGTCGATGTGGATCGTGTAGACTCCTACATCAGTAATTCTCACGTCGGATATTTGGAACTTGTGACGTAATCCGTGTACAGTATGCGAGTACTTGCTTGTATCGGTAATTACCGTCTTGTCCTTAGAGAGCCTATGTCGCATATAAATTTCAGAATTATACATGAAATCAAAAACGAGCGTTCAATAACGTCGCTTAAATTTTCCTTGTCTTTCCCAACTTCGTAGAATAATCTGCGTTAGCTGTCGACACCCAAGAGAAGATACGTCGAAACCAACCGATGATTAGTCAGTAATATAATATTTTATTCTTACTTCATCAACCATCGCCAAGGCAGCGGCATTCGTTGTAATTTGATTCACAGACACAAGCGACGTAAGGAAAACTGTAATAATAAGTAGTAAGGTGGAAGGCTCACCATGTCACCGTTGCTTTGGGATACGTGTCAATATCTATCGCCCAAACTGCTGTTGATTTTTCGGTAACGTTTACAAATGTGGCATTCTCACTGGATTCGATTACCTTGAGATGTGGACGATTAGGATCTGGGAAAATTCATAAAAGAATTTGCGTCGACGACGAAAATCTAATACGATCGATAATGTGTAGTCTTTGAAAATATATATTACATTAAAAAAGAATAAGTGAAACGTGAACTAGGATTAAGAAACAAGTGTTGAGAGTATAGATTTAAATGTAGCGATTTTTATGTTTACCGTGAAATTGAACCTTTATCGGTATACTTTTGCTCCTGAATTGTCCCATCACGGTACAAATATATAGCCCGCTATCACTTTCTTCAACGTTTATTATTGTCAATTGAGCACTCTCTGCGGTAGGATTCTTGTGAACCAATCTTGTTTCCTGAAATCCATCCAATCCCAATTTTAGGTACACGATTAGGTATTAATGGTATCGTATATACAGAAAATGACATTTGAGATATTATTACATAAATACCTCAACCGGAAATAATGTTTACATGCCATAGAAAATATCCAACTATACTCCAGGTGACTTACATTGAAAATGTTAATTATCAGTGAATCTTACCGGTACTGAACTCGGTGCTGTCCACTTCAGGTAATAAATATCCTCATCCCAGTTGTGAGTTTCAGAACTGATGTTGCAGGTGATAGTCTGATTTCTTCCCCACACCAAGTGATGGAATTCGTTCTCATCGACGAACGGAGGCTTTAAATCGTCGAGATCTTTGAATAAACCACATCATTTGTTACTTCATTATACGGATTGCTGTGGGTGAAGATATTTGTTGAATCATCCAAATAATTGGAGGGTGAAAAACGATTCGGCAAAAGTAGAATTCAAGTGACTATTGCAGTCGTCAAACTGAACTATCGTTTTCTTGTGAATATTAAAGAAACAAGTTAAAATCTCTGCAAACGTCTTTGTAGTTTCACACAGATCCTAGGACTGAAGAAAGTCATTTTATGTATCACTACCATGTTTTCCTCGCGTTTCGGTGCGTCTAGACAGGGAATAAAGCAGTATTTTTAATCCTTAGGGATGAAAAGTATACTTTTAATCCCTCCTCGGACTCCTGGGGCTTAAAAGTGAATCTCGTAATTTATGTTAATAATTATTCAAAAACTACGTTTAGTGTCTCTGGAGGGGAGTCCGCCCCTTGACCCCGTCGGGGGGTTGCGGATCCCTCACACTTCGGTAACAAACACCTTTCGCCTATGACACTTTCAAAAGCTTAGAAAACATCGTCCGTTATATAAGTCAGGGTGGGCAAAACTTCCGGTTTTTTTTTTTTTTAATTTCAAACCCAGGTCTCCAAAAAATCTGGCTTTTCCTTGTAAAACCCGGCTAAAATTAGGTTTGGCTGATTGCATGTTTGTGATGCATGAATCGTTAAATTTTTATTTACCATCATTGCACTTGAAATTAATGAGATAACCTATTTGCTTATTTTATTGACTATTAAGCAATGTTTTGGTTAACGACTTGTCTACGACTCGTACTGAAAATGTCATCCTCAGTCTCGAAAGTCCCATTTTACCCCCTTGATTCACAATTTACTATCAATTACCTAACTCCAAGTGATAAGTCTGTTCTTCGTCTTTTTCGACATTATTGGGGAACGGATATGCACAAGTGTAATCCCCATAGTCCTCGACGCCGACTTCATCTTTAATGAATCCTATTTTCGGATCGAATCTGAAACCGTGTTCCGCCGGATTTGCTTCCTGTGAATATAGTAAATATTCGTTTAATATCTACAGAGAAAATTGTGAGTCGGAGTTTACAGCAGTCTGATGATTCTATCGGTAGTTGCGTTCCAGGCGATTTTTTTTTTCTTCTTCTCTTGCAACAAATAAATGATATTTCTTTGGAAAGTCAAGATAATTCTTGAACGTTTCGATCACTTTGGTGTTGAATTAAATAATATCCCCTTAATAAATGAAAATAAAAGAAGAAAAAAGATTTACGTACACGTAAGATGTACAATTACCGTATAAAAGTAGAGAAATTTTGGTTTCAGGTCTTCCGCCGTTGTCCGACACGGTATGACAAAGGAACTTCCAGGCAATCTGATTATCTCTGAACCCGCAAGATCCACTTTATTAGCAAATGATCGGTTCGCGGCTGAAAAGAATACGTAACATCACCATATGACTACTGTCAATTGAGTGTTATAGATTCGCGAATCTAGCGAGCAAATTCTAACGAATGCTTATAGCAGATTTAGATAAAGCACATGTTCCACATCTTAGATTCACACTATCCTATAGCCTTGACGACCTCTGATCTTGTGCTGCAATGTACCATATTAACAAGTCCACAAACAAACATACTTGTTTCACATGAACTTGTGTAAATTTGGTAATAAAAACTTTTCATTTGTATTCAAGTAGATGTCGGGGTGTTTTTGCTTACAGTTCACGAAGACATAAATCCAACTAATATTTTCGCCGGGACGTTCGATCGTTTGCTCATCATTGATAATAGTTATTCCGTCCTCGGCGCAACCGTACCATCCGGTGTCCACTGCCGCTGCATGAGGTACAACGAAGGTATGTTCACCCTTATTGTTACCGGAAACGATAGTATAATTCGATTGCCGATTCTGTAAAATTATTTCTGCAATTTTATTAATGAACAAAAGTCAAGTTAGTATCTTGTCGTGGTACCGACGAATCGCGAGCATGAATGAGTTTGAGTACAGATCGAATAACGGATCGTACGTACGTCTCCCGACAGCTTCATGGTAGAAAATTGAATCGGGCCGTCACCCCGACAAGACAATCTCAGCTCGTCTCCCTCTTTAATGACAAGCTGCTCTTTTTCAGGGATCATCGTCGGCTTCCGTGACTCGGTATCTAAACGGATGAGGTACAATGTCAAGTGTTGGAATACGAGCATAAATAATCTTGTAAAGTAAGAATATAATTTGTGTAACATGTCATGACTAGTGCGTACGGCTCGACGAAAGAAAAGGCGTTAGGTCCTGCTCCGAGAGGCTTATCTTTGTTAACAAAGAATAAGATATACAAACGGCTAAAGACTACCAGCGCTCGACACTCAATTCAACCGTTCAATTGGTCAGTTTTCCGGCAACTCTCACTCGGGATAGTCGTCTGAATAATAAATAAAATGTATATGTTCTACTTGAACTTCTGTGATTAAATACAACACCTGAGACCCGTATCCAATGTCAAGATTAAAAATAGTCGAATGCGAGAAAATAATCAAGAATTTACAACGTGCCGAGCCAACCTTAGAAAGAAAGAAAGAAAATTAAACAGCCTTGACTTCGTCTCATGCGATATGCTTCAATGAATGAAATATAGGAACGCACATGCTCGAAGATAAGGAAAAATGGGTCTGATAAAAAATATTCCCCTGATCGATTACTGCAATTGACCAGAATACAGTTTCATCGCCGCGGAGTAGAGAATCCCGCAGTAGTTTAAAGAGGCCCGAAGACTCTGCGCCAATATATAAACTGACTATAAATACCCTTCTGTACTTTGGTGTAGAATTTTTTATAAAGATTGGAATTCCCCTGCGAACATAACAGAACGCCACCCGAATACCGATATGTTGACGAGTTTGCGGTATAACGGATATAATATAAGCTACTATTATTAGACGATACGTTCGTTCATGCCTACGTGTGGATTGGAAATGTTAAATAAAATATCTGATTCATCTGGTCCAAGTAATTCGGAGCAAAGCATCCGCGTTTTGGTGAGGTTAGAAATCGCTTTGTCGAGTAAAACGATTTGCCTATCGACCTAAACTTCTGCACGGATTAGATTGGATTTCACGTTCGATAAGTCATACGTAACAAACGTCTAAACTCTAAGAGAATAAACAATGTGAGCGTCTGAAGGCGAGAGTCTCAACGAGAATACGAATCAAAAGGCAATTTATTGACTGATTTATAGTATCTCGGTATTAACGGGAATTATTATGTCAGTATTAGCTGCGAAGCCGGACGTCGACCTTGATAATAAAGATGAGCTGTGAAACCGATGACTAATGAACTTACCTCAACACAGACATTGCACGAAAGCGAAATTTCACGTCACGCCAATAATTACCTCTTAACAATGCCACTAACAGGATCAAAATCCAGGTTGCCGTAATGCACCGCATCTCGTATAGCTGACAAAATAGCAGCCTTTGATCTTCGACTTTCAGGAATAATATTTCACAGGATCGGTTGAGCTTCAGAGCCACGTCAAAACTACGGGGAAATTCGTGATCTTAAAAATAAGTTGGTACGCATTACGTAACTGAAACGTTTACGTTTGCGTTAGCCGATTGTAAAATTTCATTTCACACGATCACGAATCGACTTGAACGATGTTCCGATAGGTGAAACTTGACAACACTACTATAACGTACGGAGAGATTATGGGTACTTTCTATGTTCCCCCTTGACGCCAACGATATTCTTTACAACACTACGATACCGGCGTGCCGTAGAGCCTCGCGATGAAAAGTAGGCGCGATTTGTTTCTTAACGTTTGTCAATCTGGCAATAGAAACTTTCCGTTGTTATCTATTGAGTACTGTTTATCTGGCTAGATGGAAGCGAGTTCAGTCTTAATACAAGACAATTGAAATAGCTTGAATTATTACGAATTTTTCATTGAACAATAACGGGCTGTTGCCATACCGTGCGTACGTCATGTCGATAAGCAGATCGGAGATGCCGTTATATTTCAATACTCGAACGCTAAAAATTGGTCAAATAACTTTCATGTCGAGCGGACGAGTGGCTGATAGAAATTTGAAAAGTAACCGAAAGATCTAGGGCGCAGGCGACGATTTGATGGAATTATGGAAGAGGACGCGAAATATCAAATTGTGCTGGAAGATCGTGGCATCTCGGATTTTGACAGAGCACGTGACGTCTAAAATTGTTAAAGAAGAACGTGACATCACGACCAGGGAGAAGTTTTTCATTGATACGGCACTTGAATTTTGGGTGCATGAATTATACGCGCTATTTTCTTCCAATAGATTGAATAATTGTTTCAATCATTTTCTTTATTAATTTAGACTTCGTAACGAGGGTCCGGTAAATTTTAAATAAAATCAATCAATCTAGGGTTCGGTGTAAATATCATTCCAAGTCCGTAATGTGTATAATTATTGTTTTCATTTCATAAATTGAAAAATTTAACGTACCGAACATATTAGAATTGAATGTTTGTCCGATTCTATACGAAAGTTTCTGGATCCTCGTTACGAAGCCTGAGTGAATAAAAAAATGATTGAAACAATTATTCAATCTATTGGGAAAAAATGCTTCGTATAATTCGTAAACCGAAAATATCATGCCGTGTCAATGAAAAATTTTTCTTTGATCGAGATGTCGCGTTCTTCCGGCACAATTTGAGACGTCAAGTTCTTCCATACTGGCGTCAATTTGAATAACCCTGAGATAAGGTTCGATTCTTTTTTGGGACCACGATCACCGAGCACATTGGCTACAATGGACAACTTATGATCTCGACGAAATCAGTTCCTTAAATCTAGGCTAGAAACAGGGGGGGGGGGGGGGGCTCCGAAGTTAGCCGGTCAGTTAATCCCATGAAAGTAAAAAGACGCGGTTCACGGATATGGTTCGTGGAAGCGAGATGCCGCAGAGAGGACAAGAAGGAGAAGGCAGAGCGGTAGAAAGAGACGATGATAGAAAGATGTATAGGTACAGAACGGTGGGACCATAACGAGTTACAGGCGCGCAGCGGCAGTCGGAGGCCGAATGAAGGTTGTGGTGCGCAGACGCGAAGGTCGGGAAAGCCGATTTGTCTGCTAGGTCTGCTACTGGTTGACAGCTAGCGTAGGAGCGGAGAGGTGCTTTGCCGGCGTTGATGGTTCAAATGTTAAAGAAAAAATAATACTGTGTTTCCGTACCGATGATAATGCGAGTGAGAATTGGCTGTTGGGTCGGAGGGTCGTGTCCGGAATGGATTTCTAACGTGGCTGTTACGAGCGAAGCGGACTTCTGATGCGAATCGAGAGATACGAGGGTACTCGTCGAGACTACGTCGTCGTCGTCGTCGTCGTCGTCGTCGCTGCCGCCGTTTCGGAGTAGACATAATGACATTCGAACAAGTATCGGACCAAGAAGTTCCGATCCGGTTAACCATATCGAAAACCAGCCTAGTCGAACCTGTCGAAGAGTTGCCCCGCTGATCGTCGGTGAATCGTTAACGAAGTTTTGTTCACCTTGGGATAAATGTGTACGTGATGGGAGTGCCTGCGCGCGGTGCCATCGCGGCGATGGTCGCCATAGCTGCATTCACCGTATACCTGAACAGCCTCGGCTGCGGCTTCGTCTTCGACGACATTTCGGCGATAAAGGACAACCGCGACCTGCGGCCCCATACGCCCCTGAAAAATGTGTTCTACAACGATTTCTGGGGCACCCCGATGCACAAGGTACCACTAGTTGTAAATACGGAAAACCGCCCGCGTTTGGTTCGTTCAAATCAAAAACCTGTCAAATCGGACGAATCAAAGTAACGCCACGGGCGCCCCGACTCCCCCCTTGGAATGCCCGCGATGTCTACGACCCTGCGTATTGATCCAGACTCCTTGCCATTTCGCTCTATGGCCTATGCGCTCGCCACACTCGCCACATGCGCCTCGTTAAATTTCTCCCTCCCTCCCTACCTCTCTCTCTCTCTCTCTCTCTTTCTCTCTCTTTCACTTCCATCTTTATTCTCTCTGGATTCATCTTTTTTTTCCCATCCTTTCTTTTTCTTAAATTTAACATCGATCCTCCCGCACTTACGTTGCGAACTACACTGGCGAACGGTTTTTTTTTTTCCTCCTTCTTTCATCTCGTTAAATTCCCATCAATTTTCATTATTTCAGTCCCCACTCCGCTGCAACATTCGCTACTTGAATTTCGTTCACGTTATGCATTCATTCTCCCGGAATACTTCCTTATTCCCCAATATGTCAGGGTGAGGCTGATCCATCGTCCCGATGTATCAATCATCCGTCATCCATCGGACGCTTCCATTCTTCTCGTCGGTGACAAGTGATGTGGAAAAAAAAAAAAAAATTAAAAACCACCTCTGGAAATACTTTTCCCGTTTAACGTGTACAACTAATTGTTTTACAGGAGCAGTCGCACAAGTCTTACAGACCGTTATGCGTCCTCACATTTAGATGGAATTATTTGATACATCAACTAGATCCGATGGGATATCACTTGCTCAACGTTTTACTGCACGTTGGAGTATGCCTGCTATATTTCAGGTTTGTAATACGAAAGTAATGATGCGAAAACAGTCGAATTTCACTCCGTGCGCATAAAGTCAGAATCTTGGATCGTCAAGGAATTTCATCTGTTGCTTAAAATTCATTGATTACAGAATGTGTTTGATGTTCTTACCCGATCCAGCGAGCTTCGTGTCGGCGCTCTTATTCGCCGTTCATCCGATACATACGGAAGCCGTGAGTGTAAAAAAATTCCTTCTTTTCTAGCCAAAGGTGAAAGAAATTTATGAAGATAAGCGCAGTGTTGTCATTCTTTGCTCACGTTAAAATTAAATTGTTGAACAATGTTCTCAGGTTACCGGAGTTGTTGGCAGAGCGGAAACCCTCTCGTCGCTATTTTATTTAGCCGCTTTCATAACTTATACAAAAAGTTGCAAAAGCAAGAGATCGACTGGTGAGTACCGTGCGTAAATAGTAAATAGTAAAATATAGCAAACAAATACTTCCGTTTCCACGATCATACCTACTTACGTATATGTAAATCACGATTCTGTGTGTGGAAAAAATTGTTCTAATCTTTAGGGTGGAGGTCGCTGATACTGTCAATGTTATTTGTGCTTACTGCAATGCTATGCAAGGAACAAGGCATTACAGCAACAGCAGTTTGTGTCCTATATGAGATTTTTGTTGTTCAAAAGGTGAGTCCGGCATGTACCTTGTCCTCCTCGTGTTTTCGTGAACCGTCTTTCCCAAACCTGACGAAAATTTTTATATCGCCGTTATCACGTCGTAGCGAAGTCTCCTCTTTTCCAAAAAAAGAAAAATCCTGCAACTGGATGGAAAAATTTAAGAATTAACAATATGCATGAATTACACAGTTTTACCATGAATGTACGCACTCTGTAACCGTAAACTGCACGGGGCTTTTGTATTTTCCAAAACTCGTGTAAGAGTGATCGAACATATTAATTGAAATAACGTATTCCTGACACGACCTTTTGCCAATTTTCTTGTCGTATTTTTCGACGTTAGACGTATCAACGCTGGCGATTGATCGGCCGCTGTGTCAGGTGAAACTAAAAGCCCTGTATTTTTCTTAAAGGTCAGAGCGTTGGACATTATTCTCGCAATAAAGTCCGCGCTCGGGGGTAAGAAAATATCTCCATCGTGGTCGGGGGAGGGTACAAAAAGATTGACCGCCCTCACTCTGGTTACTTTTTGCCTCCTGATTCTAAGACTGCAGATAATGGGCTCTAAGCTGCCAGTATTCACGAGGTAAAGTAACTCGGATCGCTAAATATTCTCGCAAATAGTAAAGTTGGACCGTTGTACCCGGTCACGTATTTCGTTTGACAAATAAACCGATCGATTGATCTTCAGATTCGACAATCCAGCCTCGGTAGCGCCTTCACCTGCCAGACAATTCACCTACAATTATCTAGCTTCCGTAAACCTGCGCCTGCTGTTTCTACCCATTGATCTGTGCTGCGATTGGACAATGGGGACGATACCTCTGATAGAAACTCTGACGGATCCGAGAAATTTGGCGACGATAGCCAGCCACGCGACTTTGGCGGGACTTCTAGCGACGGCCATTCTGACTCGCAGCCGACAAACATCCGTCGTGCTGATAATGGTGAGAAACCTCCCGATACTTTACGTCATAAAATTATCGTCGTGGGAATTGTTCCCTCGCATTTTAACGCAACGGATTTACAGAGTCTGGCGATGATGATCCTCCCATTTTTGCCAGCATCGAACTTGTTCTTTCCCGTCGGATTCGTAATCGCCGAGAGAGTCTTGTACGCGCCATCCATGGGCTTCTGCATGCTAATTGGTTACGGGTGGGGTATAATCTCGGACAAGAGGTGAGTGATCCACGATCGATCGGCAATATTTTTTCGAACGCTCGATTCCATCTCTACTCGTTGCTCATTGCCGTTTTCCCTCTTTGCAGATACAAGAAGATCTCTCTGTTCTTACTGATCACGTTGCTCGTCGCTCATTCGACCAAAACGTACATACGGAATTACGACTGGATAGACGAGTACTCGATATTCATGTCGGGACTGAAGGTGAACAATCGAAATGCCAAGTTGTTCAATAATGTTGGACATGCTCTCGAAAGCCAAGGGCGATTCAAGGAAGCGTTGAACTTTTTCAACATGGCCGTCAAGGTACAAGGCGATGATATCGGCGCCCATATCAACGTCGGAAGAACCTACAATCACCTGAAAATGTTCAAGGAAGCCGAAGACGCGTACTTGAAGGTAATCGCATATCGAGTAGGATTCACTTACAATTAGAAACCTTGCGACGTATCACGGAATCGACTGTAACCGTTCATCCTTGTCCAACGTCACAGGCGAAGTCTTTACTGCCGAAAGCAAAACCGGGTGAATCGTATCAAGCTCGCATAGCCCCGAATCATCTGAACGTGTTCGTGAATCTGGCAAATCTTATAGCGAAAAACGCGACCAGACTCGAAGAAGCGGATCTGCTTTACAGACAGGCGATCAGTATGCGCGCCGATTATACCCAGGCTTACATAAACCGGGGAGACGTTTTGATAAAGCTTAACCGTACTAAGGAGGCGCAGGAGGTTTACGAGAGAGCCCTATTTTACGACAGTAATAACCCCGACATTTATTATAACGTGAGTGATCCCGATTACATGTTAATGATCGGTTATGGTGGCATGCCTAAGTAAAAACGATGTGAAACTCGATTACAATTTGACGTCCCGTTTCAGCTCGGAGTTGTATTCTTGGAACAAGGAAAAGCCTCGCAAGCTCTGGCCTACTTAGATAAGGCGCTGGAATTTGACCCAGAACACGAGCAAGCCTTGTTGAACTCAGCTATACTCCTGCAAGAGTTGGGACGTGCCGAGTTGCGGAAAGTTGCACGGGAACGTCTGCTGAAACTGTTGAGAAAGGTAGACAGCCACATCCGCCACCCAGCCCACTGCCGCGACGGCCGTTTCCCCCGTCAATTTAACGACGTTTTCTTTCCTCTCGTTCAGGACTCCAACAACGAGCGTGTGCACTTCAACCTGGGGATGCTGGCGATGGACGATCGAGACAGCGCCGACGCCGAAAGGTGGTTCCGCAACGCGGTAGCCCTGAAGGAAGACTTTCGCTCGGCTCTTTTCAACCTGGCGCTGTTGCTGGCCGACGAACAGCGTCCCCTGGAAGCCGCGCCGTTCCTCAATCAGTTGGTCAGATTTCATCCCGACCACGTGAAGGGGCTGATTCTCCTCGGTGACATCTACATAAATAACATAAAGGACCTGGACGCCGCTGAGAACGTGAGTATTGGGATTGAAGAAGGGTCATTTTGTTCGGCGAAAATTTGTTCGAGGATAACGAGGATTAACGTCCAAGTTTTCCTCCCCAGTGTTACCGGCGAATCCTTCAACTCGATCCGGCGAATATCCAGGGCTTGCACAACCTTTGCGTGGTGATGGTCGAACGTGGGAAGCTCGGTCTCGCCGCCCAGTGTTTGGAGCGTGCCGCAGCTCTCGCACCTCAGCAGGACTACGTTCATCGGCATTTGGCGATAGTCAGAGCCCGGATAAGTCGCACACCGCCGGAGCAACGGGATACGGAAATATTCGACGACTCGTTTTGGAACAGCAACAAGCGTGAAGGGAGCTACAACAGCGACCCGATGGGTGGTGAGTTCCTCGCGAACCCTGATACGGTGTTCCTGAACCACGCGTCCGCGGTTCACAGCCATACGAGCAGCGAGCCGAGCATCGGAGACACGCTGAACAACCACATGATGCACCTAAAGGGACCGCCCAAGTCCACCAGGATGGCTAAGAGCGTCGCTCGGGATGCGAAGGTCAACGGTCAAGGCGATGGTCAGATGGGTTCGGAGGTGACCAACGTCGTCGAGTCCGGAGCGGACGGGGTTTTCGACGAACTCCTCGGCACCGACGTCAGGGACATCGAAATAAGTCAAAAGCTAGGCTCGAAATTGATGACCGCGGATGGAAGCACGGGCGAGCCGGTCGTCAAGGCGGACCAATATAATCAAAGCACGACGCTGCCGGTTAAAAAACACGCCGGTAAAATTCAACAGACAAAGGACAGCTCGGTCGCATAGTAATCAAGGAGGATAACGATCCGCCGAATATTTGTAAAACCATTATTGTACCGAGGGTAATAATATACGACAGCGGTGGGTTTAGTGCTGAAGCATATAGTGCTAAAAGTGTGAATATAAATTAAAAGAGAAAAACAAATGGAGAAAATTACAAAAAACAGAGTATTGTTTTATATGCTGTATAAATAGGACATTTTATAAAATATATTTAAAAGTATGCCTTTTATTATTGACACACCTATTTTGAACGTTATTCTCTCCTTGCCGCAGACCCTCGATAATGTCCAAACAATTCAAACCTTGTTCCAGCGGTATTAATCATACCGTTGGATAACTTTCATAATCAATTTTTTTACTTCTGCAGTAATATCGTATGCATATTTTCAATTAACTTTCAAACCGAAAGAAAAGAACCGTTTCGTTATCATTCTTCACGTAGTCATAGTATTTTTACTGCCTTCAACGTCTGATACTACTACCAATAAGATCGAGTACAGATCACGCTACTCGTCCAGTTTATCCAGATCGCAGGTTTATCTTGAAACTAAATGAATTTCTTCGATTTAATCGCTACATGAGAGACCCGAGTACTTGCTTTGAAACCAAAAGATCCTGAGACACATAAATGTATTATGCATCCCCAACGAAACAACGATCAATAAAGACATCGCATAGAGGCCCAAGTTCAGCGACCAGCTACGTCCAGCGTGAAAATGTCGAAAATAATAATATCGAGACTTCTCGATTTGTAAAATCAGTTTCCTCATCGACAGCAGCGTGATACGACATTGATGACGTTAGGAGTGTTCCTCGTGACGCATTGTCAGTCTATTCCGGCGCGAAACACTCCGCCAATCGTCGTTCATGAAATTATGCACCGTCGGTGTCGTCGTCATTTCCATTAATCGGCGGATAGACCGATGATGGAAACCCCTATACATCAAATGGGATGTACACGTAGGTCGACAAGTAGGAAATGCTGCCGGTGGTCCATGTCATCTCGATCCTTCCGCCCGTATGTCGGGCTCACTGACAATGAGAAATAAGGATGTATTCTCTGGAAGGAAGCGGGATTCTATGTTCCTCCAGAGGGGCAAATAATACAGGACAAACCAGGGTGCAGTTAAACCGGATTCACGCACGAGTAGCCCAGCCGATATCGGACACGCATACATAGCGTTGCTGTTCAATTTCATTTATCGAATAATCTACGGGACCCTCGGAAAATGTCACAAATAATTACCAGCTGAAATATGGGAACAATCAAATGAGGAGAAATGATGGTAAGTAATGAAAGGAAATGCAGCTCGCCGGCGTTCCCCTGCAAAATTATACAGGGGGAAGTTAATCCTTTCCAGTAGCGTAGTAGCTACGAGGTTCCAAAAACCGTCTACGTCTGAAATTACGTCAAGTAGATTGACCGGATTTTCGATTTTTCATTAATTCGAAAACGATGAGTTTAGAAACTAACGCTGCGGATTAAAACGGCATCATTCTAACGAGTGGTGAACGACGTGGCTACGACTTTTGAACATTTACATTCAAACAGAAATTTAAAAGAAAAGAAATCTGAATCGACATACAGTCTGAAAGTTATGCCCGCACGAAAATATCTGTGGAATGGAAGATAATCGAAACGAGTGTGGTCGATCAATCAAATATACGTAAGTGAAAACATCGGATAACAGAGTGTCAAGTTCTGGCAGCATCTAGAAGACTCTTTGCCATTCCCACGGGGCCTTCGCAGTTCCACTCACGTCAGTGATCCTGTGCAATTTGGTTGCCACATGTTTCCCTCTCTTCCCTACACTCGCCGTAACTTTTTCCCCTAGCGTAGAGTGAATGTTTAGAAAATAGGTGCCATAAATTTGAGAGATTAATCAGGGTCCCGAGCCGGTAATAAGTCAAGCGGTTCGCATGTAAACCAATTCGCCCGACATTTACCAACGGTAAAGCAGCCTGAGCCTCTAAGAGCGAAGTGAAGCTCCCGTCGGATTATTCGCTTACCGATTTACTTATTCGTTACAAGCGTGTATCGTTAGACGAACGAATGATGTCTGAGACCTTGTTTCAGTAGCGCAGTGATCGTTTAGTCATTTCCTCTCAAAGTCGGTAAAACGTGTTCGTTCGCTGATTTCCTTGCCCTGAATAACAATCGTTTTAAACGCTCCTATAGCGGATCGATGCAACTGCACGTTTTTTTTTACGTAGCCGTAAGGTTACGTTAAGAAAATGCTGATCGCAAATCGTTAAAACAAGAGTAGGAGCAGATCCTGTGCAAGCGAAATTCGATACCGATCGTAAATCACTGTCACGATGTGTCGACGACCCGATCTATTCCCCGAAGCGAATCTGCAAGCGTAAGAAAAAGTAAGCGGAATTTGAAAGATCGAGGCTGAATTGAGCGTACGCAGCGAACAACCTCGCGGGCTAATCACTCAATTCTACCGCGATAAAATTGGTGGGCTCGGACTCGGGTGACTGGCAAAAACTCGCTCAATTACCATTGGATTAATCCACTTTCTTGTCGAGATCTGCAGAGCTCCTCTCCTCCTCCTCCTTTCGGACCCAATAGGATCGCGGCGTGCGTGACAACGGCGCAATTAAGCGACACGTGCATTAAAATAACCCGTTTGTTCGTGTAAGCAAATCTATTCAGCGGGAACGGATCTCCTTGATGATGGAAACGCGTGCATTTACAAGTTTCCACGAAAAGTGCGCGGCGAGACTGAAGAATTGTCTGCGTGCCACCAGCGATTTATTTTCAGGTGAAAATCTACGTCGCATAACTCGGAGCTACAACGCGGAGTGTTCAAATTGACAAGGGCGGTTATGTTTTGCGGGAAAAAAAGAGGTAAATAGCTCTGGAGTTTTTCGATGCGCCGAGTTGCTGCGGGAAGCGGATGACGGATTGGGCATCGCGCGGAGAACTGCAACGGAAGACCCACAGAAATTAGAGACTCTGATATTTCTCCTCAGCCATCAACGCACCTCCTTCAAAATACGGGCATACGTTATACTCGGCGTGTTTGGTATGTCCAACCGCTATCTCGTTCGTCACGCAAGAAGAGGAGTAAAAAAGTGATAAATGAAGTGTCTAAAGCGGAGCGCCAGACTTGACTAAACGTCAAGTTGCATCTCCGAGAGTTAAAAATAGATCCAAATATTCCCCCCGGGTCCAACCGTCGGCCTATGTTTAGAACTCATTAACCACGGAGCGGTTTATATTCTCTTAAAATCTCTCGTTCTTTATTGTCGTTACTCTCAACAAAAATCGACCTCTGATCCCCGAATAAAGTCCAAGGCTCGCTCTCCTCCTCTCTCCCCGGCTTGTCACAATCTCTTTTTATATTTTTACACTACTCCCAGGCCAATCAGAGCACATCGGAGGACGCTCGTCTTGGCCCGGAAGATGATGCGTTTGGGTGAAAGGCGAAATCGACATATTTGGTCAGGGTAGGAGCGAGATGCAGTTATTACAAGAGGGAGTCGCTTTTGTCGAGCAACAATTCCACGAAAGAGAGGTCCACGAGATATCGGTGTGTACGTGAAGCGACAGGAACGATATGCCCACCACCAGAACGTGTAAACTTCCTAATGCACGCGTACGGAATCACTTGGACGTGCGATATACTCGGTGTACGGTCGCAACCCCTTGAACAAATTGACGTGTTCTCAGGCAACGGGTGCACTGAACACGTCAAAATACCTCAGCGTTACTCGCCGGGCGGTTCTCCTTATAAAGGACCTCGTTGCGGCTGCACCTACATCACAAGTTCCTTGCTCATCCTACAGTAACAATCCGCGGTTAGCCGACACCCTTTCTCCGTGAACCTCGTACACCCTGCATATATATATATATATATATGCGCGTGTGTGTATATATATACACTGTATAGATACAACGCATACGTGTATTGCGAATTCAGCAAGATCCTTGATCTCTTCTTGTCGTTAACATCACCACGCAACTTGTACCAGCGTCAACTGGTTTTCTGCACGCAAACGTGAGTATAATGTTACGTTCTCCCTGTTGTCGACTGTTACACACGTCGCTATAAATACCTACATTTAATCATCTCGTAACAGCTGAGACGTACACTTTTATTTACCCTGTCCTCGGACATATCAAGTTTTTCTTTTCCTCTTCTGAAACCGTTACGAGCTAGCGAGGCAAACTATCAAACTCTACCAGATGTTTCCTTCTCTAGTTACACGCACGGATCTGATCCATCAGAAATCGGTATTAGAAATATTTGCAATATGGCTTTTAACACGAGATGCAGCCTACGGTCGTTTCGGACCCGCGATAGCCGGGAAATAATTTCGGACGTTAGATCGGACAGGCTAAAGAGTCTCTTACACGCGTTCAGGATCAATTCGCGTTCATCGAAAGAACTCGAGAAGCTTGAAACACCGCCAAATGACTTTCGCGGTTACATTGTGTTTCATCCACGTAAATGGTCATGGAATCGGGAAACCGCGAAAGATGTAATCGTATCGGAAATCGTCGTTACACTCGATGAATCGTTGTCTCTTCAAGTCTTGTTTCATCGATAACCGAACACAGGGTAGCGACAGATCGGCAAAGCCGGGAATAGTCAGGGAATTACAGGGAAAAAATTCCCTATTTTATGAATTGTTCTCAAACATCAACCGTGTATTGTTGAATTTCTAATTTACATATCGAAGGTGCACAATTTCAGAAGCTCTCGGTCGTGAAAGTCACCAAAAATTCCCAATTTTAGTGAAAATCGAGGTGGTATCTACTGATAAACCGGTCGACAAGCGACTGCAATGATTTCATGCGATTTTAAAGCGATCGCTTTCCAAAGCGGTTCGCTATTTCCACAAGTGAATACCCCCTCGGTAGAAATAGATCGGAAAGCTTTGAATTTTTTTTTTTTTTGTTTGTCGGGGAATTTTATTCGAGAAAGATCGTCACCACCCTGGTCAACAGCTCCGGCACGGACCGGGATGAAAAATTGCGGAAAGACTCGGAGGCTTTTTCTCAATACCGGATACTTCGGAACAAAGTAGCGACCCCGTGGATCCGATCGCGATAATTTCGGCGTGTCTCCCACTCTTCGGTTCGTCGTCCGGCACGCTGGCAGCGAACTACTCCCTGGGTCCAACCACCTTCTCCGTCTGTCGGACCGTCTGGGTGTCGTACGGTCGGCCGGTCGGGGGGTCGGGTGGCGGTGCGCGCTCTTTCTGGGATCCCAGGACTAGGGAGCGAGAACAGCGGCGTCGCTCGTAGTCGGTGCACAACCTGCAACCCGGCGCCTTCGAACATCGGTTGGCACCGTTTAAGCGCCGCGAGGCTAGACGACGAGGCCTGATAGCGCGGAATCACGACGCCGACGAGAACGACGAAAACGACGACAGCAACAACAACAACAACAACAACAACAACAACGACGACGACGACCAAGACGACGAAGACGAAGACAAGAACGACGAGAGCGAGAAGGCGGAAGAAGAGACTCCCCTCCACGATTTTTCACTGGGTTATAAAAAATCTTCATATTCTCGAATCGCATCCACCGCCACCACCGCCACCGTCGTTGACGCATTTGTACCGACGACGAAGACGAAGACGAAGACGACGATGACTATGACGTGATACGCGTAGGCGTACGAACAAGTGATACCGGGACGATTGATCATCCTTGACGAGCCCTACGGAAATTTTTATAAAATATCGGCGCTAATATCGCAAGAATTATATTTAATCACAATCTGCCTTCCGCTTCGAATCAATTCCGCGGCAAAGTGTTACAACGCGTACGAATTGACGAATTAACGAATAAACAAGTAAACGATCAATGATAAGCTCGATGAATTTTCACGAAAAACATTGCACGCTGTAGTGTTAATATTTAATCGAACATGGTTACGCTATGCGGCATATCATACGTCGGTTTAATTTTCAGTGACGAAATACGTCACCCTCGTTAAAATTAAGTACATGGACATTTGCAGAGATACACGGATAACAGACAATATTAACGTAACGGTATAAAGGTAACGAGTACACGTATACAATACACATATATTCACGCGTGCAATTACACGCGTCTAACACATATTATTATATGCGGTATACACGTATGAACATAAATATACGCAACAACTGTAAGTGTAAAAAAGTATTCCACGATCTGTGAATAAATATTGGCACCTGCCAATTACATCAAGTGCTCAACTGTGATATTTCAAGTGATATAAATAATAGTGAATGTGTTTTACCTCGCAGGCCTCGTCTCTTTAACGATACTAAGTGAGTATCCGAAAGCTCTTTTTCATTTTTTTTTTATACTTTTTTTTCGGTTCCATAGTTGTAGAATTCACGTGACACTGGTGTGTCTTGCCCGTCTTCGTTTAATCGTTTCTGCGACGGTACAAAAAGAAAGGAGCATCGGAATACGAAAAGGTGCACTTTTACGTCCTGGTACTAAAAAGTACTCTTTTTCGTACTTCGCTGAGAAGAAATAAGGAAAAAAAAAAAGAAAAAAAAAACAATTTTGTAATCCACACTTTTGTCACATAAATTATCGTCAGCACCATAGATGCAAAGCTTTTTTCGTCACGCCTACTATTTGCAATACTCGTCTACGGCTCATATCGCAGACTTACGCTCGGCATAAAAAGACCTACTTTGCCTCCCGGTGCACAATATCCTATTAAACTATCTCGTGGAAAGCAAAGATTGATCGCGTGGTCTGCGGTATGAAACAAAGGAATTTTCGACTCTCCAATTCCCTATCTCTCTTTCTGGCCTCGCTCGTTTCTTTCCGTTTCCAAGAATCAAATTCCTACGAGAGATGAACTCATTGTCATAAAAGAAAAATAAATCGTGGTAAAGGCAAAGAAAGAAAGAAAGAAAGAAAGAAAAAAAAAAGAGCGAAAAATATAACCAGAAAGGGTTATAAGGAGGATGACGGAGATCAAAAGAGAAGAAAACATTTAACAGCGGATGAAATCCGCTGGTTAAAGGGCCGACGGCATTATCCCGAGAAATTGATATTCGCGCTAAAGAATAAAGAACCATACCCTGAGATGCTACTTTCGGAAAACAGAGATAAAAATGACGGACGTTTAAAGCCACCGGCATCGTTAGTAACTCGGATTACTTCAAGGTAAGAGTAAACTACCGTGATTATGTGACGCGACCGCGTATCGCGATAAAAATTACGCCAATTGCGGTTTCTTTTCATTCCTTGTTTTCTTACCAATTTCTACAACTGTACACGTGACAGACACGACCAACCGCAAACCATGGCTGATATGACGTGCGAGTCTCAATTACAGAATAATACGTCCAAATTACTTGCATCGTATTGTTTAATCGGTACATGTATGTCGAATAGCTATAAGCAACTGCATATTAAAGTCCGTGCGGCAGGTATAAATTCCACGGCAGCATCTCGAAATCTATCCGTATCGAAACACCGTCGCCTCATCGGTTCCAGCTAACGCGACCCGCCCTGATCGTTTGTCAATCGACGCTTTTTTGCTGTCGGGCTTGGAATCACCTGGACGAGAGGATAAAGTCGCAAAATCAATCAATGAATCCTTTCCTTCGTTTGGACCAGGGAGCGGACAAATCGCTTGCAAAAAAAATAAAAAAGTAAAAAAAAAAACGAGAGAAGGCTGTTTTAGGCGAATAAAAAGGAGCAATGTCCGACTTTTGAGGGTTAGAAAAATTTGATAGAGCCCACGGTGCGAGTGGCATACGCGGTTTTAATCGAAGATCCGAATGCATGGCAGTCCGGATTCTCGGCTGAGGCTGCGTGATCGGACACCCGAAGAAGAAGGGATGACTGGGAGAATTCTCACAATCGCGGCACGTGAATTACGAGAGGCGCCGAACAAAGGTCGTTCCCTGTTAGTAGCGAACAAACAAGGCATCAGGCCCCGTTATAATATATTATGATCAGACTTTCTCGCTCCAACGTAAAAAAAGATGAATCTAAAAATAGGGGCGCCACGCGCTCCAGGGAATTCATATAATCAACAACAACCTTCCGATAAGCGAATAATACGTGATTCAAAGCTTTCCACTACGATATTATCGTTGTATCGCGTTCGCGTTATGCTCGTTTAATTATACTGATTTATGCGAGTATAAAAAGACACATCGAGACCCTGAAGATTATACGGATGATGAAACGCTACTGCATTTCATACGGTCGCACACGCACAGATTCGGAAGGTTCGTTCATTCCGCACTTCAGGTGACTCGACGATCGTCATCTTCCAGTTGAACGATTCAATCGCGAGTCTCGATCTTTCCCGCGTCTCTAAACTTGACTGCTGAGTAATCGTTGTTAGGAGTAGGTTGTTATCGCGGTGCGTGTACGTGAAATTTGCTTTAAACGTACAAGTTGTTTGAATATCATTCGCTCGCGACGAACGAGGGGGAGAATGAAAAAATCGGGAAAAGTCTAAACGCGAGCTGACGATGAGAGGGAGAGTGCAGACAGACAGAGTCGGACTTACGGAGAGACACATAAACGCGAACGCAGACAGACGTGTACACGCAATAGGATATAATTTGAACTCGTTATGTAACGGGGTTACCCAAAGACACACAGCCGCACTATTGACTCTCGTTAAGCTATTACTGAATAGAAAAATGTGAAATGGAAACAATTTCATCATCATACACCCGCCTCGTTCGTAACCACCCTCAATCGAGCCGCATCCGGAGGACAGAAGAAATCTCTGCGTTGAAAGTTGAAAGTTGAAGCGAATCGGTGCAAAGCGTCGATCGAGTAACTTGTAGAAACGTACGGGAGAGGCTGAAACAGCGTAACGATTAACCCTGTTCGTTGTGCTTTCTGATTTCAGATGTCCACAAGTTGGTTGAACGTTGTCCTGGCTTTAGCGCTGGCTGTGGCATTGGCTCTACCGCATTTCTCTAGCGCTCAGTCGGACATCTTTCAATTCGGTGCGGAAAAACGAAAAACACTAGGCACCAAGAAGTACTGCGGTAAAAACCTGGCCGACGCTCTTCAAGCCATATGCGACGGGGTTTACTTTCAGATGTTTAAGAAAGGTGGGCAAGGTTAGTGTCGACGCAAATCTGGGTAATATTTGGAGGAAAAACAAAAAAAAAAAAAAAGAAAAGAAAAGAAAAGAAAAGGAAAGAAACACGGCGAGTACTCGCAAGCACAATTTCACTCGGAACCCTGCCGTCCGTGTAACGTCATTTCGATCATCGGTCAGCCTCCGAAGCTCTCGAGCTTGGGCAGTTCGTAACATCGTCCGGAGATGAGCTGCAGCATCTTTCGGCCTCGATTCCCGTCCCGCAGTTGGTTCAAAGCTTCGTGGTAAACACACGATTAATCTATAACCGTCACGGCCGACGTGAATTATCGCGTCGTGCTGACAGCGAGGGGCAACTTTGTATAGGCGAGGCACGGAGTTCCTCGTGTTTTCTTTTTACCCCCGTCGGTGCTTTTTGCCCCACATTTTTAACGCTGCACTTTACGCGTTCGAGGTTCAACGAGTGCAGGGCCGTAAAAGTCGCGCAGTCGAGCCTGTTTTCTCGGTTGTGCGACCAACGACATTGAGTACCGTTAAAGCGTCTATAAATATGCACTCGACATGCGAGCGCGGGTGCGCGTGTACGTGGCAAACGTGTAGGAGAGCAGCTACAGCACTCCCGGTAGCAATAAGCAACGGCACAGCGGCCAAGTAAGCGAGTGAGAGCAACACGTGGTTCATCTCGAGCATCGCGGTGCCGCCGACGCTGCGCGATTGCCATTATTTGACCCATTTAACTCCAACGATAAGTATTATCGCTTAAATCACGAGCAATAGCTCCGCAATTAAACTCCCGACCAAAACAAATTCGCGTATATATCTACTCGCGGCAGGAACTAGGCCACCGTCAGTTTTATCAAACCGTTGCTGTCTGTACGCGTAGTACTCTATGCTGATTGATTGTAAGTACCGTCTGGAACATCGGCTGGACATTATTGCGGTCGAGTCATCGTCGAGCGTTCGGCTTTCCTCTCGATCCGCTACCCATTTTGTTCCTCCCGTTGACCCAAAGACGTTTTTCCAACGCAAGCTAGGCGCGAACTAGCGGAAACAGCTTCCACCCTGCGAACTCGGAGTTGCGAGGCGCGTTCAACGACGAATTAACATTTCGGGGAGTCGCCCTGCGACGAATCTAAATAACCGGTGAACAAGACCCAGTAATTTACGGGTGACAAATGATAAACCCTGGTTTACTTTAACCGGTCTGTGTTCGTAGATGCGATTCGTCTACGCGCGACTCCCGTCCGTCCAAAGTAGCATGAAAAAATGTGAGGCCCGACGAGCGATTAACGACGTGTTTCTGTTCCCCGCAGAAATGGAGATGGACGACTACAACTACGGGTACGACGACAGCTACCCGTTCAGAACGAGGGCGAGTGCCAATGCCATGATGGGACGTTTCGCCGGTGGACGATTCAAACGACAACCTCGCGGTGTCCACGACGAGTGCTGCGCAAAGCCCTGCACCGTCGGCGAGCTGTCGAGCTACTGCGGCCGTTAGAAGTTTAACAACACGCCGAAGCATACTTGCAAGTCGGACGACACATGGCTCGCGCACACTGTACACAATCGCATACATATTACACGTTTATATTACAACACACACACATGCACACACACACACACACACAGAGAGACACCACAAGGCGAAACGCGGCCACCCCTGTTGAGATAATTGAATTAAGGAAATAACAATAATATTATTACTAATTATGATAGTGATAATGATGATAATAAAGTCTCTGTCGCTTTTACATACTCACTGTACTTGGAACGCGATGTGTATACTTTATAACCACGCCTCTTGTTATTATACCCTCGTCGCAACGCGTCGATGAAATTGAAATCGAAGTCAACGACTCGAGAAAAAAAAAAAATAATAAATAAATAAATAAATAACGAGGCTACAAAGGTATATTCACTGGATCTCTACGCTGTAGATAATAATACGAATGTTTTATTTTATTTTTCTTTAATCGATTCACTTTTTACTTTCTACTTAAGGATCGTTAATTAGGATAAAACAAAAGAATTACGACGCCATTTGATGGTTTTTGTAATGCTTAAGAGTTGATCGTTGTACGACTTGTTTTTCTCCTCTACTTTCAAATATACACGAAGTGTGTGTTGTGAGATTACGAAAATATAGTCTCTCGTTTCATTTCCTTATATTTTTAACAATATTATTAAATTATTAATGTACGCTTAGACAATTATCAGACGATAAGTACGAGCACTCGTACTTTAACAAATCGTTGATATTTCGCGTAATCCAAGCTCGCTCTGCGACAGCTGAATCAACGTATCTCTAGAATCGACTCATTGTCCGCGCCCTGACGTAATCATCGCTGAAGCTTTATTCACACGCCGCCTGCAGTATTCATATCAGCCTACCGGTAGGTATAATAAAGCTTAATCCTACGAATATAATTGAGCGTAACGCGAATGATGATTATTTTAATAAATCAAATCCGGGTACGTACGAGAGCGATGATGTAATAGTTCCGCGTTATCCCTGCCTCGGATATTCAATTGTCGCATTACCCCCGACCAAACCTCGTTTCGTGTCTGAAATTGGCGAGAATCGATCGAATATCAATGACAATTTCAACGATATGTATTCGGGAAAAATATAGACAGGTCGCGGTTAATATTCGACGGTTTTAACGACAATCTAACGATCGTGTATTGAATAATAAATCAACGAGTTCGAGTAAGTCAGGTATTCGGAATAGCCTGATTCACGTATGAGGACGTCGTTAATTTCATCAAATTTCCAAACCCGACAGCCTGTGCGTACCGCGGAGAGTATGGAAGCAATCCGGTCAAAATCCACGGACTCTTTGCACGCGAAAGATACTCAACACCCAATTACAGAAGCTGAGGACAGTCCGCTTCGGAGTAGGGAAAAACTGACTTACACATTCAGCACGCAGCCGCTGGAAACAGACCTAAGAAATCTGTTGGTACGTGAACACGATTACGTTGTATTTTTGATAACACCCATCCAATTGCTCTGTGATTTCGACAAATCTTTCAGCAAAGTGAAAGTGAAAGATCAGAGGAGAATTCAAAATCCCCCGTCACCTTGTCACTTTAACCCACAATATCAACCGTCAGACTGACGCATCATTATCTCAGAGCGTAGTCATTCATTATTCAGAATAAAAATGTAACTAAACGTGCACGCGACACGATTACGCGATTCGCAGCGTAACTGGATCAACTACACAGTCTACGTTGCACGAAGTGGTTGGCGTGCTGGATTCGTATCTCATTACGTAATTAAAAGGTTGAACAAATTTTTTCACATCGCCGTATCTGGACTCGTATTTAACCCGCGTGCCGATACTACCCACATCCGATCCCATTTCTACGAAGAGAAGCTCGTTCGAAGAGTTTTCGATTTCGAAAAAGCGTTGCAGTACCAAACGACTTTCAAGACGACGGATCGTCGTTCTCACGATTAGACATTGTTCTCCGCTCCGTTTCGATGCTCCGCTACGCATCGCGTGCGACGGTCAGTCGTTGATAACTGTCATCGATATATGTATACAGCAAACCGATAAATCGACGAAGAATACAGCGACGGAACGAAACGAGTAACTTGAACCGATGCGAAGTGAACCAGAAGTTCTCTGGTTTCAGGAAATCGGTGATAGACGAAGAAAAAAAATCAAGACATCTAATTTTTTCGCCACCGTGAATATATGAGCCACTCGTCAATTGATCGCAGACGGCTCTCCTCCACGTCAGACATTCTCACCGAGTTCACATAATTCTCAACGCACAGACTCGACGGGCGTCGAGGGCACGTGGGCAGAATTCTACAAGTAGTCCTTGACCGAAACAATCTCATCCTTAATGCGAGCATTAGCCAGTCAGCTCCAATCTGTTCATCACATTTCCGTACCGCAGAACCACTCGTGCACTTCCTACTTGTTCTCCCTATGTACATAAATAACCCATCCGTTTACGCGTATGCCTCGGTTCGTTATCCAGCGCGATGGAACAATCACCAATTTTCGCAATTGCTCGCGCACGCATGCTTCTCGACATCCCTCGAGATTGACTCAGATTCTGCCGCAGGTACCGGATAACTCGAGAAATGAATAATATAACTACGCGTCGATTTGTCTCATGCCTAGACGCAAGTCACCGGGCAAACTGACCTGATCAGCGTAACCAACGTCAAGTTAAAAGTTGTGTCCGGCCAAGCGGGTCTTCATCGTCTCTCAGACTACACGCCTCACCTCACCACCCTGACTCTGGATGGCAGCTGCATTGCCACTTTTCGCGATCTGGGATCAAGTTTGAAGTCTTTGTCGACCCTGAGCGTAGCCAGGTAACTCACATCGTTTCTGAATCCATTTTCACGATCGTTCGATCGATGAGTGTTCTGCGGATCACGAGTCGACCACCCGCTTCAACGACGAACGGTGGGCAATGAATGCAATCTTGTCTCACCCATTGGCGTAGCAACGAATCGGAACAACCGTTTTAAAATTTAGTCAAATTATTTAAAAGTATCCACCGCCTTGCGGAGATTGAGAAAAATTGGCTACGTTGTCGAATAAAAAAAAAGCATTACCTTATCATCCGCGACACGGGACGAACCGAAAAAGTGTTTTTATAAAACTGATCCCAATTCCCGACCGCTGTACGTACTGTTACGCGTTTCTTCATTCGGCATGGCCTGCAGCTTTCACATCGCCGCGGGCGTCGCGGCGTCGTTGACGAGCAGTGAACCCGCGGCGTCCATCATAAAATTCTTTTACCACACACTTACAGTCGCGTCGTATTCGCGTCAGCCGCGGTTCTCCGATTGCAGGTGTTATCTGAATAGTTGGAAGAGGGGGAAGTAAGCAGAGAAATGTTCCGATAGGAGGTTAACGCCATCCTTTTTATCGCGATTAACGGAAAAGTCAGACAGGTTGGCGGTGGAATACGGTACAGCTGATTATACGTATCAAAAGTGCGTGTGATTGACGGGGAGGGTAACAGTTTTTTCAACGATGCTTCGTTGTCCGTCAGTTTCCTCTTCCCTTTGCAGATGTAGCATGAAACATTTGGACGGCGTCTGGGGATTTCGGAACCTTCGGAATCTGAACGCGAGGGACAATTTCATCTTGGATCCTTCGCCCTGCTCGGGTGTTCGGAAGTTGTCTAAACTTGACCTCGGCAACAATAAAATCACAAACGTTTCCTATTTCGCCTTTTTGCGATCCTGTAATCGGCTCAAGGAACTCGACGTTGCCGCGAATAATTTTACCGACTACAAAACGGAGATAACGGTTCGAGCTTTACGAATCTGTATGCTTTAAAAGGCCCGGATGATTGTTAGAGTAAAGTTTTTCTCACTGCTCCAGAGGTTTCTTCCGCAACTAAGGGTCCTCGATGGTGAAGAACTGGAGGATCGCCATCGGCATTCGGATGTTACCGAAGAAGGGTAAATTAGCGCGTGAATGAAAACAAGTTCCGGCAAGGATTATCATCGTTGCTTATCTAAAAAACCTTCGTGTCTGATACACGAACTGCTCGTTTCCCCCCAGATCGGCCGTGAAAATCGAAGATCAAAGCTCGGAAGAGGAAAGCACAACGTCGGAAGAACGTCTATCGGCGGAAGACGTTGATCCTGACGAAGTGGTAGGTTGTTGGCATAAAATCGTGAGACTAATAAGCTTGATGTAAACTTGATGCTGGGAAATGTCCCTTTTCAACTTTCTCACGTACGGAAGATGAAAAGAGAAAATACAGAGGTAGAAGAAAAAATCATAGAAAAAGATGGAGCAGGAGAGAAAAGAACAGGAAAGGAACGTAGCGACGAATGCGAACTATTTCTGCAAGATATTCGCACCCAATTGCCTCGTCGTTCCGCTAACGACTCGGAGCGAGCGTTTAATAACGACGGTAGGTATAAATCAAATTTAAAAGAGACATTGTATGCATTTCGGACCATTTACAACCCGCGGTCTGTCTCTGCGTCACGTAACTGAGACATGAAAAAAAACGTCCAGGCAATTTGGAGTAATTGTAATTTACTTCCACACGAATGCCGTTGAATGTAAATTTTTTACAAATTGTGCAGACACCGCAGAGTTTACGGACACAGCGCAAACTAAACGCGGCTGGTTACGACAAAGGGTTTGATAGCCATCCTCGTCCCTCGGGAGAAAGAAAGAGTGTAAAGAATAATGGCTATCACTGTTATGGCAGAATTAACCGTGGCAAAATTATCTAAATTACTTGGTTAACTATGATTATGAATATTTGCCACACTGTTGCAAACCGCGATAAATGCGACAATTACATCACGACCCTCGTTCATGCCCCAAGAGAAAAATAGTTTATTACCGGTCACATAACTCACACGTGCATTGTTTGTACGATGTCGACAGATAAAAGCATCGCTCACGAGGTACCGCCAGGAAAGTTGTCATCTGGTCGCGTAATTTGTGGAAGCTTGGCCGTTTCCCTGCGAGGACGTAATCCAGCCAAAACCTCATCGCTAGCCGGAACCCAGGTCGGTTGGTAGATTGCATCAACCACCATAAGGATTGAATAATTTCAATCTGTTGATAAAAAAAAAAAAAAAAAAAAAAAAAAAACGCAAAAATGCTCGGCTTTTGTATACCTAATCACAATAAACTAGGCTGCGTGATCAGGTACTGCTGCCTTTTCAATTTCCTAATTACACCGAACAGATAATTTTATCCGTATATTCAGCTTCGGGAATAAGAATATTACTCACCAGACATACAATCACTGACAATACTGTTTAAACAAATATCCGTCGATAAACGTGATTCGATTTTTCGCAGATAAAAGAATCTCCGAAGTTGAGTAACAACGATGAAAACTAAGAAGACAGTGAGAAGATAAGAAGCTTGCATGCAGAACATCAGTGTCAAGATCACGCGTTGAAAAGGTGGAAACCATCAAGCACATCGCGCGCAATGCAGGCGCAAACTCATGTTTAGACGTCTCTAGTTTCGCTGCGTGGGCAAACGGCGGTTTAATTCAATCTAAACCATACCTCCACACACACAGACGCGTATTCTGCACCGTTGTTCGTAACCTGTAATACATATCGCGAGGAAGAGTTTCGTTAATGGAAATTCGTTGCGTCATTCTTCTATAGGAGATACAAGTAATTACGACAACTTTTCGAACCTTGTTCGATGTGCGAAAGCTCAAGCTCAAGACTCGAATGAATCCCAGGTACCTACTCGCGTACGTACCTATAAATCAAATTGCCGTTCAGAGTGCAGTCTGAGAGAGTCTTGTTCAATGGCCGATAGCAAGTAAGATGGTAAGCTAACGCCGCTCGTGTCGCCGACACGCATCGCGATCACGTTTGACAGTTATTGGCCTGTAAAAAGGGTTCGAGAGTCGAATAAGGGGGCCGCATCGTCGCCACGTCCGATCGTCGATGAAAGATGAAGAAATCAACACTACTAGTTACGGCCAATTGATCGAGATGCAAATTTAAACGACGCTCGTCTTGGACGTTGAACCTCGACCAACGAACGGGTATGAATAAACGAGCACTCAATGACCCGATCGTCTGACTCAATGTCAAATTGAATTATAATTTTGTCGAACTCCCGTCAGCTGGAAAGTTTGCACGTTACGCTCGACTGGTCGAAGGTTCCGACGAGACGACGATGGTCCAGACCACGGACAACGTGGTCGTTGTGTCGTAGTAAGAGTGTGTGTAACGTCGTTTCAAGTTTGCATATTGCCACGGGAGAAAAGGCTTATTGTCATGCAGATAAAGCCCGCCTAGTCTGGCGGACGTGTCGTCGTAGTCGTCGATCCAGATTCCACGTTATCGCGACGTTAATTTACGCCGCCGATACGTGCGAACCTCGGCCAGTTTTAGGTCGTCTCGTTCGCTCCGCGGACGTTTGTTTGACCGACGACGAGAGAGACGTGCGAACGAGAGGTCGAGAAATAGAAGAGGAAAAAAAAAAAAAAACTAGGTCGGATCGTAATAATGTGTATTGCGTCCTAGTTCGCTCTGAAATATGCAGCAGAAGCTAGACGCGACGTGTACCAATAGACTTCGGCTGGTGAGAATTATAGGACAACACTCCACATCCTCCGTTGATCGTCCGTATCGTCATTCATTCACCCATATATTTCGATCGCGCCGTGCAGCGGATCGAATTTAAATTTTCATCCAACGATACGTGCGGTAGGATCACCTTCCGTTTATCGGCTAGCCTTCGTTTCGACTTCGGAATTTCCCTCGTTCCTTATCGGCAGCCGGCGTTAATGAGACATCGCCAGAAAATGCGGAACGAGAACCTCGAACCGCATGGCACGATCTGTGTATACACACCTGTGCGTACAATGAAAATCAGTAAAGTTATCAAATTACTGGAACGGAAGCGTCAATCGGACGGGTGACCGTTGATGATAAATTGTTGCACCTACCATGGCCATCGAAATGATTAAATGAAATTCGAACGCCAAAAAGATTTATTTATACCGTCCGTCACTTTTCCGCAAATCGCCATTAATTTAACATGATTTTTAATACAGACTCAATATCAATCCGTATGCCGCCTGATGTTTCCGGAAAAAAATCAGCGCGATCCTATGAAGAAAAATTGCATTGTCTTGAATATTTAATGAACTATCGAGCCCGGAAGACGTAAGGTATGAAAATGAATCCACTCGATTTAACCATGGTTGAAAGTAAAAACGTCCCGCAAGACCACGTCACGCTCACCGTACGTCAATAGCATCCATTTTGAAATTCCATAACCGACGCTGAAATGGTTCACAAATATTTTTGACAAAAATAAGTGCGTATCGAGGACAAACAACGGTGTTTACGCGTTTTCAGGTAATTTTGTAGAAAATTCTTGTATCTTTGGGCGAAAAATCGACGATATAATTGATACTGAAGTTTCTGATCCCTGAAATAATACCTAGACATTAGTCAAGTGAAAAATGTTCCGACTGCGCGGGCGCGAGGAAGTCAACGCGTCGAAGTCATAGGGGTGCTTCTTCCACACCTGACTGTCACGGGGTGACAAGACCGACGTCGCGCAACTTTTATGTCTACACATATACATATTATGCAAATATATATATATATGTACATATGTATGCATACTTCGTACTAACAGTACGAAAACACAGTCACCTGTATTGATTTCGGTTAAGGTTAGCCTCAGGTCAGCTCCAGTGACCCTGATACCTGGCCAGTGGATAATCCGTGGCTGTTTGGGTCAGGCAGTCAGTCAGTCGGGTCAGTGGATGGTGAATCGGGATAATTGGAGGATCGTAATCGGGCGCCGAGTTCTGAACCTTAAAAAATGTAGCACACGGGACAATTATGGGAGGGATTAATAAGCTCCTGATCACCATCGCGTGTATAATCCTTCCCAATGCGATCGACTGTGCGATTCGGAGCGATCTCTTCAGCGGTCCAAAAGGTACGAGACACGGTCGTTTCAAACTTCGTCACTGATTAACCATCATCATTTTCCCTCTCTCAATGATTTCCTCGGTGAAATCTATTCTCGGAGAAGAATTATCAAAATTGGTTACGAGTCGTCGGTTTTCGGAAATTGAATATGGTCGCTGACTGCGGACGACCGCGTGATTGATCGAATCTTATTCGAACCCGAAGCCAGGATGAAGACCCAATCACGGTGCTGTTATAAATAAATCCGATATCCTGCTCGGCTGGCTAATCGGCAGGAGAATTCTCCTCTCTGAATTGTATCGATATTTTCCTAACGGGTTTACATTATATCCGTAACGTTTCATTACGGGGAGCGAGGTATACGTTTATCGTGTTGAGCGTCGGAAACGAATGTAATCAAGAGCTATAACGAAAAATTGTGATTACAGCTTTCGTCGGGCGGTGTTTATATTTGCTGTCGCAAGCTAAATTGTACGCCAGCCCCGGTATGCACCGTGCTTCTAAATTAGGTAACCCACCAACGGGTACAATTATTGTAGTTTAAAATGAAATCCTGATAATCATTCGCCAAGCACTTGCCATCAAGCGATTCGAACGGGTTACGCGCGCAGATTGCACTCGGGTAAATAAAAATTCAAATTGCTTTTCATACGCTGTGATATTCGTGTCGTTAAATTTGCATAACGACCGTTAAAAGGTACCAAGTAATACTTAAATTACCACACCCATACCCGGCTATATTCTTAATGGACGATATTTTTTTCCAACCACATCAAAGTATGCTACCCGTTTAACGAACCGGCAACAAAGTATATTAAACGCAACTAAATTACACTCATCGTCGGAATTCGAGACGTTTTTTTCTTTTTTTTTTTTCTCCTTTCCAGATGAAGTCGAGTTCGTCAACCCGAGCGAATCAGAGGTTGACGTGGTTGGACGTGGCGCTGCTACGGAGGCTGACGACATGAATCAGACCGTCGATACGAATATGCCGTCAGAACTGCTGATAACAACCTTGCAGGTAAATATTTCTCAGTTACTTTCTATCGTTGTTTCTTTCTCATCTTCATCTCGTTTGTAAGATGTTAAAAAAAAGCATCGCCGATGAACCGCATTAACCGCGATCGTCGCGTGTAACAATAACCGATCTACAACCGATCCGCGTAAGAATACCGAACGATAATCCCTTCCGAATCTGTATCGCAACGAATGGTGTGAAGAAAAAAAAGAAAAATATATAAGATAAAAATATCGGAAACAATATCCGAGGGCTGCTGCACGTCGGTGCTCGATTGTGTCGTCTACGGTTCCGTTTGGTACGTTGATTCAGTCATTATGGGACCGCCGCCTCAGCCGCCACCGGATCGTCGGTCGGGTTCCTCAACTACACACCATATTGACGAGAGTATACAAAGATATTCGATAACGAAGGAAAACAAATCTCATATACACCGTGCGAAGAGATCCGCCACCCACGTGCAGCTCGTTAGACACGCGGTGAATAAATAATTCGTCGTCCTTCGTATCGTTGTGTTAAATCGTAGATAGGTGTGGGCAAAAAACTCTAGCCACAAACCGCGGCATCTTCTACCGAACGAGTTTAGTTTCTAATTTTTCATCCTTTGTTCTTTCACCCACCCACACCCACCCACACATACACACACAAACGCAATAATTTACGACCTCGAAAGCGGAGACGGCGATGCGGCGTGTGCCGCCGCTATTCGTAATATATGTATATATATATATATGTATGTATATAAGATCCGAAGGTCTGCACGTGTCTGGAGAAGATCGAGCGGTCATTCGCGCATCGTATACGGATTTAAGGATGACGATCATAATAATATCAATAATAAAAAAATTAATAATAACAATGATAGTAATACCCCGACGAGAATTTATCCCGTGGTTTAATTTTTATTTCATTTTTTCAACTTTTTTAAATTAAAAAGAAAATCTTTTTCCACGCTCAATAACCTCATGTTATACACGTCCGCGGTCTTGAGGAATTATGTTTCGTCCCTCGCAGCAAAATTTTTTTACATTCATATGCACACAGGATATGCCGTTCTCCGGTACCATAATGGAGAACGGGACGCTGGTGGGTGTCGGTTACGCCTTTTACATCTTCGAACTGTTACGTAGCAAGATGAATTTCACCTACAAGATCGTCTTGCCGAAGGAGAGCGTGCTGGGTGACGTGAAAACCGGGATTTTTGGACAGCTAGTAAGAAAGGTCAGCGCAAAGTTTTTTGTTACAAATATACGACACTGTTAGTTCACGTTGACGGGTGAATACGCGTGTCGGTGGAGTTCCAAATACGCGTCACGCCTTGCAACAATAACGCTAGGGTGTCGCTCGCTTGTCGGAATGGCGAACCGCTTTGGAAAGCGATAACTTTAAAAATCGCTCGAGATCGCTCGAAATCACTAAAACCGCTTGTCGCCCGATCAACGAGCGAATACCCCTTAGCAATAACGTATACAGCGTAATGAATAAGCATTATAATTGCAACGATCTATTAACGGACACTGTGTGACCCTCTCGCTCCGTTATTGCGTCATATAATTCTGAAAATATAACGTAAACATTGATTAAGTAATCAGCGTTGGATGTAATTAGTCATACGAATATCAATGTCGAGTATTGCCGGGTGCGATTATTACGCATAGTGAGAAACATCCGGTGTTTCATTGATTTTCTTTTCCAAAGTGAAATTTCTCTTAGTACCCCTTCTTTTTCCTCTCGATCAAAGCTTCAATCCGCGCGCTTTTCGCAGATCTCCCACGTGATAAATTCACGTTATCGGTCAGTCGTCAATTGCATTGAAACGTGTTACACTTGCGCGCGTGCCTGAAGTGAACAAACGTCTGTAAAACAGACTCCAACTTGGACTTATTGTCAGTCTGGAAGGAGTCAGAGGAAGAGGTGGGATCGAGGCTAATGAAACGACCCGAATGTCGGGAAGAGTAATGAGAAGGAGGAGGGAGAGATTCGTTTCGTATAGTTAGCTAACGGCGAGTTTGTACCTACGTGCATCGTACAGCGTTAACGAGTCAATTACATCCTTAAACGTTTATTGTACAACACGTACGGTGACCGTACTGCCGCGGTTGCAAACTCTCTTTCTTTATTCCCTGCTGCAGGAAGTCGACATGGCGGTGGCCTTCGTTCCCGTCGTACCGGAATTTCGAAACCTCATCAAGTACAGCACCGAGTTGGACGAGGCCGAATGGACCATCCTGATGAAGAGACCCGGAGAATCCGCGACCGGTTCGGGTCTCCTCGCACCCTTTGACACCCAAGTCTGGATTCTCATTGTAATATCCGTACTTGCAGCTGGGCCGACCCTTTACTTTTTGATTCTTGTAAGGTAACGACGAACGCGTGACGTAAAAGTGAGAATTGAAGATTTTTTTCGCGCCTCTAAATTTCTCTCGAAAGAAAGATCCTAAATTGAAATATCGTTACCGTCAAACTCCTGGAACACATTCAACGCGAGAAACTATAAACGGAGAGAAATTCTACGTTATGCTCATATCTTATTATAGTTTCCGTATACGCAAGAGTGTTATTGTTTTTCACGCCTGAATTGTTGTGAAAATATATTGTTATTGGAATATTTCTGAAGCCGTGTATATGCGAGCCTCGTATTTAGAATTCGTTATTATTATACACATGCCGAAAAACATAATTCTTCTAAGTCCAATCAGATTAGAACGGAATTCCCTAAATGGGTAAACAAACTTCGATGTTATACATATGTAATGTACTCTGTCTGTTTTTGTTGCGACTACACCCGCCCCGACACCGTTGTTATTTGAAAATACCAATTTAGTTTGTTGATAATGTATAAGCGCCGCTCAAATTAGTCCCAAGAGATAAGACACGCGCCATCACGCATCGTCAGACTCGCTTGCAATCTTTAAATTTTATTTACGCGGTTCACACGCCGCTCCGTCAAATTTTACCCGACAGTTTTTTATATCTCAAAATTCTCGCGAAGTACAAGGTATATATATATATATGAATTTAATTTTCACTTAATTTTTTACCACACTTAAGGTTACCTGTACAATCAGACCGTTGCTTGTAATACAAGAGAAACATATTACGAGCGATGACATCGTCTAGGAGAACATTTGGTGTTTTTTAAGCGTGTAATATGAATATCGTCACCACATTTTTCTTTTCCACGCATGTACAGATTCCTACTATGCCGGGATGGAGAACCGCGAAAATATTCACTCGCGACTTGCATGTGGTTCGTATACGGCGCTCTCCTCAAACAAGGATCAACTTTGTCGCCGGTAACAGGTCAGCCTTTTTCCTTCACCTTTCGCATCGAAGGTACATACCTGATTTGAGATGTATAAAAGTTGAACAAGTCTCGATAATCTCGTTACAGATTCCGCAAGATTGTTATTCGCTACTTGGTGGTTATTCATAACGGTACTGACTTCATTCTACACGGCTAATTTGACCGCATTTCTGACACTCTCGCAATTCACATTGCCAATAGGTTCGGCAAGTGATTTAGCGAACAAACATCAGCAATGGATCGCCGAGAAGGGTAACGCGATCGAAAAGATGATAACGCAGGTGAGAATTAAATTAGGGTGTGTCTTAAAGGTTGCGTATAATTAAGGTACCTAATGAGGAAACCTCGCGTTCTGTAACCGCACGATTACACGCAGAAGGACAACGATGAACTTACGATGCTTCGTCGATCCGTCGAAAAGGGATACGGAATATTTCTCAACCTGGCAAACAAGGACGACAAATACATTCTCGATTTGGTTAGTTCGAGTGAGTACGAAACGAGTGAATTTCACCCCACCCGCGACCCTGTCCTCACCCATGCACCCTGTATTTCAGACAAAATGTATCTGCGGGAAAGATCTATAGTGACGTCGTTGCTCTTCAACGATTACATGAACAAAACGCGAGACGGTGTTCTCGAGTCGAAACGATGCACCTTCGTGATAATGCCGGGTAGTATAATAACGAAGAGCCAGGCGTTCGCCTTTCAACTGAACACAACGATCGACGCTGCCATTAACAAGAGGTCAGTAAATAGGTTTAACAGGTGATAATTGGGTGGCTCGATCGAGCCGCGAGAATTGTTAGCTTTTCTGAAATTAAACCGAAGTAAAAAACGACAACGAAAATCCTGAAACAGGCTTTTGGCGCTGGTAGAAACCGGGATCATAAGTTTCAAGACTTCGGAGCATCTTCCCGGCACCGAGATATGTCCGTTGAATTTGGGATCCACCGAAAGGCAGCTGAGAAACTCGGACCTGGTAATGACGTACAAGGGTGTCGGTATCGGGTTCGTCGTTGCTCTGACAGCGTTCACGGTTGAAGTGATTTACCGTCTTGTCATAAAGCGAGAAAAGCTGAGGAACCAGGAACCCGAGCTACCGGCGTACCGGATAAACGTTGCGGAAAAATCAAATTTCCAGAGAAGCCCGCCGCCGCTTTACCAAAATATCCACATCCAGGATTACTCGAAAAAACAGTCGATCAATGGTCGCGATTATTACATCGTGAGGGAAAAGGACGGCGAGAAAAGACTCGTTCCCGTACGAGCGCCATCCGCTTTTCTGTTCCAGTATGCTGCATGATAACGAAAACCTTCTCACAGAGTGTAAAATATTATACAAATTAACTACTACTGTAACTTTCGTGTATTCGTTTACAAATAAAATGAGTTTTGGCAATAATTCGTCGAATCGTAAAATCTTTGATTCACCACGCAGACTTTGAAGTACTATAAATTTACGAAAAACGTTGATACGGAATGAAGGAGCAGAACATCGCGATAAGAAAACTTTTTTCAATCGTGGCTATCAAATCTAATCGATTGAAACATTCAACACATTATATTTTCGTTTTCTTTTTTTTTCATTCTGAGTATTAAAAATCCCCATTGTTCCCATTTTTCCAGTTTGCTCGAAACAGCGTTAAAGTATAATCGTGAAAAGTATGACAAACAAAATAGAAAAAAAAAATACCGAATCCACCGGTATACGCATGTTGTAATATATTATGCAAAATGCATCTGAGCCATTTATTTAAGGCGTTACCTTAATACAGGTATACAAGCACTATCATATATATATATATATACACAAAATTGTAACTGTAACCAAAAATGCGTGAGACAACAAAGAGCTGGAAAAGATATGCAAAATAATTACAGCGCAAATGTTATATTCGTGTCGGTGGGTTATTTTTCGAAATATTATAATGCAGAATAAACTGTGGTAAACAAGATACTACTTATGGTATCGGGATCTAGAAAACGTACAGAATATGCGCTCAAATATGATATATATGTATAATATATGAATGTACATATATATATATACATGTATGTATAATAAGACAAATTTTATCGGACCACGATATGCAAACATATCCTTGTTGTCCATGTAGCAGTCGTGCGTCTCGTGATTAGAAGCGTCACTACATCCTGTGTGGTGGAAATTAATCAGAAATAATGCTACGAAAATATACTAGCGCAAACGATGATTTCATTTCTGGCTATAACGTCGTTTCGTACTTCGCGAAAATGAATTTTTTTTTTTTTTTTTATTCAATTGTATACGAACAAACACAAAAGAACTTCTCGCGCGTTATTATTCACGATTATTGAACCTTATAGCGACTGGAAGGCAGCAAATTATAGGCGGATGTCTATTTCCATGTTGAATATTTTAATGGGATCCAATAAAGTCCAATAAAATCAAAATTCAAAAAATAACACATTGGATGCAATTTGCTAAACAAGTTGTATATAAATTTAAATCTCGTTTTTCATTTATTCTCGGGTGAAACGACATCCGCACAAATTTGAAAAAAGACAATTCGTATTTAGTACAGTGAACGAAAGCCAATAGTTGAGTAGAGCTGAAATATATTACACATGTGTGACTCAGTGGGGGATATGAAAATAACCAAAACGAGGAAAACGATTTGTGTTTTACTCAGACAACTTTTTTCTGAAGAAAAACAATAACAACCAATTAATAAACGCCGTCGTAAATCGTGTCAATCGTATTATTATCTCTATGTATAAAAGTCATGAGAATCGTTATTTAATTAATTTGGTGCTCGCGTTCGTTTGAACTTTGTCATATGGGAATTTCTTTCACCTTATCTTATGATTAAAATTTAGAGAATATAAAGCAATGTTAATTTATTGTCGAAATATCGAAATAATATTTTTATATCAAACTTTGAGAAAGTTCCGGACTTTACAATTTTAAAAGCTCGGGATTACCACGGCGCGTGTTACGTTTACTTATACTTAGGCAAAATTCATTAAGCTGAATCATTGTTACCATCGTAAATAAAAAAAATATCACATCAAATTATTTCGTTTTATTTAAATTTAATTTCTTGTCTTTGTAGTTCTTAAACGAAATAAGAATTCTTCTTTACCTTTATCCTCTACCAATGGTAACTCAGATTCGTCACCGGCTTAAAAAAAAAAAGCAGCGTTTTATTAGCTCCGGCTGAATTTCAAATCTATTGCATTATTTATTTAAATTATCCGCACTTTGACCAATTAATGATAGAATATAATGATAAATTCAAATCGACCATTGTTCCAGGCATATACCGGTAGCAAAAAATAGCATAGTCTATCGCTTCGATAAACTTTTTTTAACGCACTTTTCGCGAGACTTAAATGAGTCTCTTGATACAAATTTGACGATTTAAATACATTGTATGACATTAACGTGTACCGATAATTATAAATATATCTTTTACACTAGTTAATTCAGAAATTTTATTATAGCCAACAATCAAGCGGTCAGTTTGACAAGAAAAAAACTCGAAACGCAATTAAAATTTTACTATGCCGTAAATAAAATAATATGTTTAATATAAAACGAACAAAATAAAAAATAACAATCAACAACGGCACTTTAAGTTGCCAAAACGAGAATGAGATAGTGAAGAGAGAAGAGAATACAAAAACAAAACTGTTATTCGAGTAAAGATTATTTCTTCCACTAAGCTTGTACAAAATCGATTAAATCCCTTATTTAGTATATAAGTCTTGGCACTTTGACGATTTTTGTTTAAAGTATTTGATTGATTTCATTCTACCACAACAATTAATTGTTATGCCTGTATGTTTGCTGTAGCATTTCCAAATTTTCAACTATGCAACAATCGTGTAAGCAAATTGTGTCGGGTATTTTTATCATTATTGTCTTACTGTTGGAAAATTTTTTTTTTCTATCCTTAGTTTGTTTCTTTTTTCTAAATTTAAAATATTTTCGTTGGCTGTGAGGAATGCAAAGAGAAAATCATGTACGCGTGAGAATCGATTTAGTAGATCATTGAATACTATTGTCTAGTTTATACAATATAACTGTGATGTACTATATAACGTATAAATTTCACATTCATCACCGTCTTTTTTATATACAACACACGCAAATCAATTCACATCCTGGATGTTCATAAATATATGTTTATCTGTAACATACTACGAGATATATTATAATATGTATGTAAAGGTTTTTTGACTGCTTTCAATCCGCCTCATCATCACACTTCCGAATCATAAAATAATGGAATAATTTACTATTACGAAAATATTTCGTCATACGTATAATCAATAATTATCAACAGCCTTCAACGCCGCTCCTTTTTCATTTCCATTATTTTGGCTTCTTATTTTTAACCAATGCCTTCTTTTTCTTCTCAAGCGCCTCCATTCGTATATCTTCCAAGTCTTCCATAATGCCTGAAAATTTTCACGCAATGTCTAACACGAGCAAAACTGATCAGATAAAAAATGGATGAAGCAATAAAAATTCCTGAAACCATCCAACAACCACGTGTTTGCACGCGGGAAAATCTACATCGATAAAAGTTGGAAGAATTAGCAACGAAACAAAGTAATTAAAAACTGCTAACAGACAGTTCATATTTGTATGGAAAATGATCAACGAGGCTCGATATATTAAGAACAGGCTATGACTACTAGCTATATGCAAATCTGTTAGAGGAGCAGAATATTTCACAGATTTAGGGTTATTACCAATTTTTGTAGAAACGTATTCTTCCTTGAGCTGCTGAGCAAAATTGCTTTCCATACCAGCGTCGTCTTCGTCAAGATCCCTGTATTTACTTTTGTCATATCCGAATATCTCGCTAATATATTTACTATAATCTTCCGCCCCATCCCCCGGCCCATCATCAATAAAATCATCCAACTCTGAATCGTGCTCAGAATCGTCATCGTAAATGCGTCCTGCGGTGGGAAAGGAATTGCAAAAGAATAGATTACACTACGGCCAAAAAGGTAAAATATGAGTGTTTAAAATATCATTTTCGAAGATAGCGGTCAGATGGAGCTTAAAATAAAACCAAAAGTCCAACCAATGTCACAAGTGAAACTAGAAGAAAGACTATCTCACGTTTCTTGACCACGGGTTTCCGTTTCACATCCTTTGGAGGGAATTGCTTGGGTCTCGCAGGTCTGACATCAGGTGGTGGAAACTGTCTAGACTTGATATCAGCAGGAGGGAATTGTCGTGGTTTTGCGTCGGGTCTGAGAGCCTGTCTAAGTTTCGAATCTTTTCCAGATAACTTTTGTTCAGGAACTTTCGATTTACTCGACGATCCGTTCACAGTTTTTTCCTCCGCTCTTTTAACTTTGCCAAGTGCCAGCTTTTTCTTCTCCTCTTCTATACTGCGACGCATTTCCTCGAGCAATTTCTTTTCAGCTTCGATTTTCTTGCGCTCTTCGATCAGCTTGTCTTTTTCCGAAGACTTACTTTCTCTCTCTGAAGGCTTATTACTACTGCTATGATTACCGACTCTATCACTGACTGCAGACGGTTTCTTGGGAATAGTACCTATGGGCGGCTTATGCGTCAAGGTATTTTTCTCCGTAACGCTAGAACTCGGTACACTTTTTGTACCGTTTAATTTGGGAATTCTATTAACCGCGGGTTTGGCAGTCTTACCAGAATTTACTGGAGAGTGAGAATTTTTCGAATTTTCATTCATACGATCTCGCTGCTCTTTTCTCTCCCGCCATTCCTTTTCCTTGAGATGTTCCCTCATCTGTTTTTTGGTCATCAATCTTTCAGGTTCTTCAATTTTCGTCGGTTTCGGTTTCGTCTCTAATACAATGGGCTCATGCTGTTTTTTTTCAGCTATCTGTAGGAGTTGCATGAAATCCATCGGCGGAGGTAGTGGTCTTTTCTTAGGCCTCGGTTTTTCGTCTCTTTCTTTTTCAGGCACTGTTGTTCTTTCCTTTTCCTGTTTAGAATCTGGTTCAGGAATCGATAACTCTTTCTCACCACTCGTAACCTGAGATCTTCGTTTTCGTTTATGACCCGAGGAATCCTCTATTTCTTGTTGTTTCAGTGCTTGTTTTACTCTGTCCTGTCAGATTGATTGACCAGTTTTTACCAAACACAAATCACGAAAAGGGAACAGAAATTTAGTGAACATAAATATCGAACGTTTAATCTTTGTTTTTTACTTACCTTGGTAGTCGCGATATCCTTAACGGTTTTCTTTCCACTTTCGGAGAACAATGGTTTTTCTTGTGGCAGATTTTTATACTTGTTCATAAGCTGATTGTAAAAAGCCGAAGCCTCCTGAGATACGTAACCATAATCATCCTCATCCGGCTGAGAAGGGCCTATAATTAATTAAATATAGTCTAAAGTTCAGCACTTCCTTCTCAAAAGCATTGCACTATATCGAACTTGCTACTACGATAACAGCTGTTAAGAGTTTATTGCGAAAAACTTAAGCTTCAAGAATCTACAATCACCTTAAGATTGACATTTTCCAGCCCAAATATTTTCCCGTCAATCCAAAAGATTCCAAGAGGTAGTGCTTCTAATCACATTGTTACACAACAACCGGTTATTCTGAACGCATCACCTTCTGTCAAAATTATTTCAATATTCTCTATCGGTACTCGACTCGACTTGCTCAAAGTTTAAGTCAACGAACTATAAAATACTTATAGAGAAAACGTGCAAGAGCAAGCAATCTTAGAATATTTACACGATATGGGAATATGAATTTTTATCGCACATTGCATGAAATTTCAACACTGGTTAACTTAAAGCAGCAAATAGTCATATGTACGTCCAATACAGTAAACACCAAACGTTAATTCAGTTCAAATATTTTGAAAAAAAAAAAGCAAAAGACAAAAGTTACCGGTTGAAGTCCTACGTGTGTTACAAAGCAAGTACAGATGACGAAAACGAAATTGAATTTGAACTGTAATGACATTATACGATGGTAAAAACAACCGAGACGAATGCTATAAATCGATTGTTTGTTTTCGTGTGAAAAAATTTACCGGGGATTTCGAGAAAATAAAATTCACAAGAAACAAAAGAATGGACGACTGTTAATAGTAAGCAATTAGTTGTATTGAGTTTCTGTTCTTAGGGATGATAGAAATGGGATGGCGGAAGAAAATTGATACTTCAAACCCTCTACACTACTCTAAAATTAGTTATCTGACCTTAATATATCCCTCAGAATCCTCTCTCCGCTGTGTAAAATCCAGCAAATCATTTCTTTCTGGTTGATGCAATTATGGGTGGTGGGTTTATTCATTTGTATCACTTTCACTATAATTCGTTTATTACCTGTGGGCAAAAACGTTGCCCGTTACGGGTGAATAATGTAGGAAACAATACTAAAAAGTTTTTACTACAATTATTTCCAAGCTTGTAATTTCTTGTGCTTTTGTTTTTTATTTCCCCTTTCTTTTTTGTCTCTCTTTCTTTTCACTAACTAGATGTTAGAAACATACCTCTTGGAAACTCATTTCGGTACACATACAGCTCTTAAGATCAATATTACCTCAATAGAGAGAAAATTCATTCGTCAATCTCACAATCGGTAACGTTTAATGCATTTTGTGCTTTTACACATAATTTGAAGTGATATTAATCAACAGATTGTTTAAACTATGTGACTCTGCTGACCAAAAATTTAGAATATACGAAGACTTGTTCGCCTTGTATACATTACAGGTCAATTATAGCAATGAGCTGTAAAATTAATTATCAGCTACGAATCATACTACATTTGTAATTCGAGCAATAAGCAGTGCCGAAAATTCTGTCATAAAATGTGTGCAATCACACATTATCTGATTTTCATTCGTTTTTGCGTTAACTTTTTTCATTGGATTTCCCCATCAGTAAGGCTATCAATTACTACATCGCAATACAACACAATAGCGTTATATCATACCTGCCATAGTAACGGCCGTGTTGTCATTATCAATAGCGTCTGCAAGTACAGATTTATTAGCAGCTTTACAGACTTTTAAATGCTTATTGATTCTACTCTGAGCCTTGTGATCTCGTAACGCTAAAAGATTCTGAAACGAAGCAAAAGAATAAAACATCGAGTATTAGAAAAATTTCACAATTATAGATGATCAGACATGCTGCTACATATTTCAATTATTGACGATACAAGGTGGAAAACTATTGAAAACATGACAAGTGCAACAAATGTGCACATACTTTTGTACTTTTCTCAATAATCATAGCTATTGTAATATTATCAAAACGACGAAAGAAAACAAAGATTCATTTTCTTCTTTCACTTAACCGATAAGCCGTATAGTCAAAGACAACCGTTGGTATGAGTGACGGCAAATCTCGCAACGATAAGACTCTTTGTGAAGAATATGACAGAAAATGATATCGGTATACCTCTTTTCTCTTTTTAGCATCTAAAGCCTTCTGTCGTTCCTCCTCCTCTTTCTTGGCGAGAAACTTTTTAATATTAGACGATAAATTGCTCGACGACTTGGACTGTTTTTTGGGCGGCGTGAACTTTGTCTGATAACAGGCGACCGGCTGTAAATACAGCATATTGATAATTAGCCGATTGGTAGCATTAATTGGGTTGAGAAGAGTGAGTAATAGAATTTGTTGATAAAAAAGGTAAGCAATGGTTAATGATTAATCAGGGAATCTAGATCGACGATGGGAGGGGAGAGAAGGTGGGAGGCAGGATTGTGTGGATATTTCAGAGTCTAACCACCAACAGTGAACGATATAATTCCGAGTTACATATGTACGCAAAACGGATACCTGTTTTCCACCTTCGTTCTTTTGCGCTACATTCAACAATGTTCCGAAATCCATTTTCCTTTGCGCTTATACGTGGAAAAATATCCGCAAATACGATACTTCACTGGGTTAATTTCTCCAACGTCTGAACAATCAATTGTATCGCGTACAAGAACGGCGATTACTTGATTTGAACATTATCTGAAACCACCGAAAGATTTCACTGAATCTTATTTCGCTTCCGATTATTATTATTAGCGCCGTTGCTCGCTACTTGCGATGAACCGTTTATTTATTTTGTTTTTCTCAGATTCTTTTTCTCGTCTTCTCACCTTACATTTCGGCCATCTTCCGTACGGGTGCAAAGCAAACTGCTGCAGAAAGCGAATGCGGAAACATGGCGAAATAAAAGTGACTGAGCCATAGACATACAAGGAATGTCTAGACTGTCGATGATTTGGTAACGCTTTCTGGCACAAAATAGGTTTACGAAACTTATTTGCAGGGTACTCGATCGGTAGGCGTATGTCGGTAACCGTCCAACACTCTGCCGTATTTAGCATGACGGAACCAATGGATGTTCGTAATTCGTTCCGTTTTGGAATTTTTAAATTTGGCAGACATTCAGACCTATCGAGATTGTTTCCACGCTGAAAAATGGATCAGAATCATCCTCTCGTATATCACAATAATCCTTGCATGAATTGGCTATTACTATTCACATTCAAAGCGATCGAGACAATACGCCTGAAGGTCGGGCAACCTAACTTACACGTCGGTAATAGGATTGCAGCCGTTATACCAATTAATTTGACTTGATCGTCCGAAAATATGCATATACGTAAGATCAGAAAATAAAAGTATTCTTCGTAAAACATCACTAAAGTAGTGATCTATGTAATCTCTAATGAGAATTCGATTTTAACATACTACATACAACGCTCAGAACCTCCGAATTAAGCAATATAATAAACATTAGTCCTAAAACTGACCATTCTATAGTATAATACTTGAGTAAAACATAATGAAATTAATGTAATCTCCATAACAGGCGTTTTTTCTGTCTCTGGTTGTTGCAATTCGATAATTTCGGATTAATTTTATGCTGAAATCTCTTAACTCGCTTATTCTTTCTATTACTTCCTTCTTTATACATATGGAACTCTCGTCCGCTGAGCACCCATTGAGAAAATAATTGCGACAAGGGGGTCTCGCTTTTGCATGCTGATGAAATATAACAGCCCGAATTATCATCCAGCTTATCGCCTTCTATGTACAACGGTTAGTAGAGATCGCATCATACGACGATGATCGAGGATAAGCCGCGTGTATCTAGGGAAGTAAGAGGAGGTTGTCGCGCTGAATCATTCTTCAGTCTACCGTGAGCACCGCCAGAGTAAAATAGATCCGTAGATCTGTGCTTCCACGCTCGGGAGCACGAGGCTTGCAAACATACGTGTAATAAACATATCGATGCAAAACATTGGAAAGCGAACGGCGATATAAACCCGCGTCTTGTTTTAATACAGACTCTTGTTCAAACGTTTCTTTCCGCGATCTATTTTTATTCAAATCTGCAGAGAAACTCAAAAATTTTTAGTCTATCCAATGTAAGAAAAACGTGCAACAGCAATGTCAGTTTGAAAAGTGTGACAGTGAGGATAGTTTGAATAATAAATTTCTTTGTCTTGTTTCGTCCTGCGGTGGATAATTGCTTAAACTTCAGTTTAAAACGAAAGCAGCTATCCCATAAATGCGTACGCGTTTGATCACGGAATCGATCGTCGATCGTGCGTAAAAATCCATCCGTATGATTCGAATCCACACGGTACGAAAGTCGAACTATACAAAAATCTCAACATACATAAATCATGAACTGGAATAACAATTTGAATTCTCATCACCACACGCAACGCGAATGACGTTCATGAAGTTTATTCACTACCTGTTATTCCACAGCAGCTCCACACTTCACAATTTACAGTTATACGGTGAAATTTGTTTTTCTAATCTACGCAGGTACATGTCACGATGCTGCAGCATGAGCAGCAGCAGTGCCGATTCAACGAAATATCAAGAGTAATAATATGCTGAAAATTAGTGCGAAACCTCAACCCATTTCCGTATTTTATAAGAATAAATTCATAATAAAAATGTAGATAAGAATCTGCGCTGGACAATGAAGGTAAAAAGATGAAGAAACACGAGATACCGGTACCTATACTATACTCATTGAGATACCGTTGATAAACGAGATAACTAGAATAGTGGCGACCGCTTTTTTTCTCCTCGCTACCATTTCAATCGGATCGAGTACCAGTGCGGGAACTTGTAAGCTCCTATCAAGAGCTGCGAAGCTGCAACACGTTGCGTTGCGGACATCCCAAAGAAGCAAAGTAACTCGATCGAGACGTACTGCAATACCAGCTCGCGAGGTGGATAAAAAGGTACTGCTGTGACTTTCGATCTACATCACTTCCCCGTAAACATTATTACCATGCACGATTATTACACCCATGGATACAATGAAGCGAATCGTTTGATAATACAACTGATTAATTGTTGCGATTATATCGAGTTGTGTCAAAGATTGTCAATACTAAGATTTTGGACTCAATTAAATATGAAAACAGCCTTTAAGTGATATCAAACTTCCGTTGAAAGAATACTTGCTTTGGACGATCGTCTAATTATGAATGAAATTCAGAGATTTTACGGAGACACATTAAAGTTAGTTACGTTATTGGAATGATTCGTGTAAATGAAAAAATGCATTATTTCGCGACTTTAGAAACGTCTGAAATTTAGTAAACCGTAAAATAAAACGAGAGATATTCATATTTTGAAACCATAGTTCCTTTAGACGTTATAAAATTGAAAATAAAATAGATTCTTTCCAATCTATCGTCACGATAACGTTACTAACTTCAATATCGTAATTCGAGAACGTTCCTTCGTCGCATCAATATTTAACTACAATTAAACGTACCGGTAATAAATTCTAAAAGCTGCAGTTTCTTTTCGTTTGTACGATTTATAATAACAATAATGAAGAAAAACTTTCATCAGCCTCTCAGACAGCGATTTTCCTAAACGATTTCAACAGTCGAAACTGTTGGCCGAACTGCACAACTCTACTAGTCTCCGCACTACGCAATCAACTCCATAAGTGCCAATCTAAAGCCATTTGATGATTTAAGCCCGGATATTCACAACCAACGCCGGGACAATTAGAGCTATATATACTTCGTACCTATTGCACGCATAGGTGTAGGTATAAGCACGTCCGTACAAAGAGACGCGATGAATACAGAGTTGCATTGCATACAACCTATAGTCGTGATTTATAAAACGTCGCGTCAATCTGTCGTCCCAATGTTCTGCACCTTTATGCTAATTCAATAAGATGATTACCGTAGCAGCGAGATGATCCGTCGCAGTGTACAAGTACAGTGTAGTGAACTGTAATCAGGGATTTGCACGACTATGAAATAATAATTACACCGACTTGCAACGAGAACAGCTACAGCCTTGATCTTCTGCTAATGACAACATACTTCATGTCATCGGATGGGTGGAAGAAGGTTTTGTTTCGGCTTCGCCGTGAAAAAGCTAAGACAACACCACGTTCTTCCTCCCAGCCGACGATACGAGACGCTGCACATACCTGTGCAATCCGTATGTATAATATATAACAATCAGCTCAAAGTGTGGAATTATTATATGTGATCTTACGACATGAATGTCCTGCATGTAATATTATGATATAGTTAATGATTGGAGACATGGCAATTTTTAATAATATTATACGCTACAACGGCATTTTTTAATAATATTGTACGCTTTGTAAATATATGAGGCTGAAGTTAAGAACGTTAACGTAACGAAACGTTATACAGGGGGAAAAATTACTATTTTGCAGGTTTATACAGTGACTTTATAGTAGGCAAGTTTTCAACATATGAATACATTTCTCCTTATTACGATTTATTGAATTTCAATTTTTTTAAACGTTCCTGCAATAAATTTTGAAATAACGATTTTTCGGCATCATTACAATAGCATTACTGACTTTAGCCTCATTTGAAAATTGATAACCAACTGCCTGACATGAATCTTAATTAATTGGATTAACGAAGAGAATAATGAGCTCATTGTTAGATGAATTTGTACACAATATCGTTTCAAGTTCAAAGGAACCCATGTAGAAAAATGCCGCGTCGCCCTTTGACCCGCGAGTTATCATACCGGGTTTAACAACCAGAACAAGTTCAAGTTTTTACAATTATAATCATACACTGCATGTGACGATGTTTGCCTCTCGACATATTATACGGCTCCCGATATAGTAATCGCGACAATCTATAATACTTGTAATTTTACTTAATTCGATGTACAACGTGATACATCGAGCATTTCAACACCGCATATAGAATAATATCACGGAAACAGGCTTTTCAATCGAACACGTTGCCGCACAGGTCTAATAAACAAACAAAGAATCAAACGATCGAGAATTGTGGTTCTTGATCAAATAAGACCACAATTTTGATAACGCTTTCGACAATAGCACTCGTATAATAAAACAGACATAACACGTATGTACCTACTGCGTTATAATTCTTCACGGTTTTCGGTTTGTTAACACGTCCGTCCTTTTGTTCGTACGAATACGGTGCTATACGCTCAACTCTGAATAGGTATACATGCAGAAAGACACGCACAGACACGTGGTTGGGTCTGCAGTAACGATGGTGAAATTATTAAACTACATATGATACTGGAAGTATGAGCTTGTATGAATAAACATGACGCGTCGCACTGCGGGATGTAACAGCTATTACACAATTATTTTCCAAAAGATTTGAAAATTATAATAAAATTATACACGTATGTACAACATGTTTGTGATACTGTGCCCGTCATGACCGTGAAATCGGAAGCAAAAAATTCCGCGATATTATCGAAGAGCGGATTGTATCAGGTACAATATAATAAAATATAACCTTCGGATAAATTCAAGATAAATAATAATTGTAATCAGTTTACTGGTGATTTGCAATCAATAAGTTCATGTTGTATAATCAATTGGCACACGTCCTTGCGCGATTATTGTACATATATTACACAAATCAGAAAATCCGACATCCTTTGGCTACGGATGTAGTTAAGATGCAGCCAGCTAATTTCTGCCTGAGCGCATGGAATCGAACGGTTTACTTTTTTCTTTTTTTTTCTCTACCAGTAACGTACCCTGCGTACTTAATCGAATGCATGTGTTTGTTATTTGCATTATGTCTGTATAGATCTATAAATATTGACTAAAGTAAACAGTTTTTCTCAGCTTAGAGTATATAAGGGTACATCAAGTCTCGTACTTCGGACCCTCTTCGCCTCGTTGCGGTCTGTGACGCACAAATATTTCCGTGTATGGTACAAAATATGCAACAGCTTAGACGATTCATGGCTTGCAAACCCAACGATTCTTCGAAAGTTCACGATTATTTTCAATTCGAGAATTTTTATTTAAATCCGCGTTACACATTATTTGTATGTAACACATCATTGTTTAAACTTTTAAACCCGAGCGGCGGTGGATGCGAGTTAATGTGTAGTTGTGTGTAACGTAGATACGGCAGGATGCAGGCGTCATTTAATCAAACGACGTTTAGGAAATGATTTGTTAGTTCGTTTGTTTTAAAAGACAACGCTGGAATAGCTGGAACGGCGACTTATTGTTAGTTTATCGTTATTCCTTCGAGTCACGCATTGTTGTGCCGAGTGCACCTTTGAAACAAGATAGTATTCAATGGTTTTTGGCGTCGCTGATTACGAATCTGAAACCAGATTTCCAAAATTCAAAACGGCGAATCCAATATGGCGTACGAAAATTTCAAATTTTATAGAATACGGTAAAAAAACTCTATGCAAGGATTTTCGGGTCGCTGATTGGATTCGCCATACTGAACTTCTAAAATCAGCTTTCAGATTCGTAATCGGCGACCTCGAAAACTTATAATTGATGCAAAACATGTATATATGTAGAAGAGTAACTTTCTCGGAAATGAACTGTTCCTTAAATTTTCACGAATTTTTTCAATCAATTTGTTTCTATAAAAAATAATTTACATTATTTCACAACAATTGCTCTCGTGTACTGAAAATCTATCAATATACTATCAGAAATATAAAAAATCCAGCAAAGAAATATGTTGCACAGTTCTCAAAATATCCAAAAAAATGGACATAAAATAGATGGTAAGAATGTTTATACACCACTACGACTGAAAGGGTTATATTATTGGGCAAAGTGTATTATACATAAAAAATATTCATCGGATAGTTACTATTGTGGTGGTTAGTGAGAGGGGGAGAGAGATGGGGGAGGGGCAATACTCGAAAGATAGCCGAGTTCGAGGTAATATCGGTTTGAACGATGACAACTTTTACAACAGTTTAACAGAAGCAATACCGAACACAAGGGATTTGCATCGTCGAGGTTCGAGTATGTTCTAAATTTTTCGCGAGTATAAAAAAATAACGTAACAACAAATAATAGTGAAAGTAAAGTGACAAACGGTAGTGAAAAATTTTTCAAACAATTAATCGCATAACTCCATTACCGTATTAAAATTTGACTGTGGAATAATCTAGCGGTAAGTTGGTATATTTATATGTAATGTAAATTGTGATCCAATTAATTATATTAACATACAACGACAATCACATTCGTGAAGCTATCGTTTTTCATTATTTACGTATTTAACAAAGAATATCGGTGAGAAATTTTAGCCGATTGCAAATATAATTGCAACGATACAAATGCGTTAAAAACATGAATTGCATTCGGTACAACGGAGTTAAGAAGAAGATGAATATAAGAAACGTGTAAGAATTGACCCAAAATTTGAGAAAAAAAGACACGCGCACACACACGCAGAGTCAATATCGCGGAGCATTGGACTCGTGCGATGATTTATTAGTCAAAGAAACAACAGCGGAAACACGTGAGGTATAATTCTTAGAGTCAATATTATGATACTTACATGACCAGGATAGTAGTTCTGTTGTGAATGGCGAAAGTAATCGTAGAAAGACGGAGAAAGAAAATTACAATTGCGGTAAGTTGCAGAAATGTGCACGGCGATCGTCATTTGCGGCGATAATTCGACTCATGGTTGCATATTTCCATGTAAAACCATATATTATATGTAGGTATATGCTGGATAAGCAGTTGTATTGTATTATATGTGTTGAACACGGAGAAAAGAGAAAATTCGTAATTATAGGTATGTGTAGCGATTGCGTAGTTAGGATGTTTGATCGATCTTCGAGGGTGCAGTCGAGCATGGTTTTTTTTTCACCTTTAATTTCTTGCAGGTAAAAATAACCCTGCTGAAGTTAGTAACGTTACTATACCGTAACGATTCGTGGTGAAGAAAAAGCGTTATTTCGAAATTTTGGAACTGTTCGAATTTTAGTAAATCATAATAAAACAAAACATACTTATATTTTGCGATCTTAGTTCCTTCAAAATCATTGTAAAAATATGAAAATAGTGATTTTTTACCAATGTTTCGTTACGATAAGGTTACCAACTTCGACCTCGTTAAAAATATGCATTTTATCATACGTATTTCTGTATCGTTTATAATAAATGTTTTTCGAACAAACAAAATTTCGGTTTCGTTCGATACAATACACTTGTACATATAATCGCACACGTATGTATACATAATATACGAGTATAAATTATTTCGCATCACATGTACATTTACATATTGCACGTTTGCGTGTTAAAACTTCGAGAAAGCGACATCTTTCCCACGCACACGACTTTTGTACTTTTGAATGTACATCTACCAGTTTTTTGCTCCGTTTTTTCGCTCACCGTGCGAATCGCCTGTTTTAACATTTCATATAAACGCTCATCGTTACAGTCGACACTTAACGACGCCCACCTCGTCAACTCTCGACGACAAATTGTACCTATCCTACTTTCGAATTTAATTAAAACAGAAAATTGAAACTAAAAATAAGGTGAATCTCGTACCAACTAATTGTAAGTATACGAGTAATCCACCCCAAGCCGACTTACGTCTGATCCCAACCCCAACGGTGATTTTATTTATTCTTAAGTATCGTGTAGAGTGTACAAAAAAATCACCCTTCCCTGAGTCTAAGATTTTTTTTGATTTTTTACCACTTCCAAAAACACATAACCCAATTTACGAGTGAATAGCCCCCTGATCGGTTTGGTGTGGAATGCCTCACATACAGGCAGTTCCGTAAATCCAATCGGTTGATTGTCGCAAGCGTATAACTGTCATCGTAATTACATATCACGACGGTTGTATCCACTGATAGAAAAATTAGCATTGACAACGATTGGCAAATGATATCGCGATTTCCATGCATTCCAGAAGACGTCTGTATATACCTGTATATAAAATATACATGTAATATAAATAGTATAAAGAGAGTATAAGTGATATACCTGTTATGCATAAAAGCTTCAGCTTACTAGAAATCTGTCTCCGAGAGGAAAGAAAATGAATATATGTAACAGAATCGAACATGCAATATTATTACGCCTGAGAATTACGCGATTATTCGAAAAGGTTCGAAATTTGAGAGTATTTAGCAAGAAAAAATCCGGGGATAACGCGTTGATACGATGACTTGACACACGTGGCAAATGCGTGTCATTGTCTCTATTTCAATCCGGAGTTAGAGAGTGGGGAGTGTAGAAACACCCACGTGCTCGTAAGACAACACAAATTTATAACAACGATGTGTTGTATTATTAGAAAATCTTGGCGCCTTGAAATCCCCACCTGCCTATACTGAGAGAGAAAATATCCTCTCTTTAACACGCATATGTATGATGTATAAGTTACGGTATGGTTGGCTGATAGAAATAATCAGCTGTGTTCGAAGCGCGATTTTTTCAAACTAACGTCGAACTCTTTAATCATTCGCAGAGCGTCGTCTCATTTGATCTTTATCAACTCATTTGACCGGCTATTTGATCTTCGATTTTTGTAATTAATTTACTTTTTTATTTATTATTTTATCTTTAGAATCATCACAGAATAACGATGGCGGTGAAGGAGTGGTTCCGAAAGCTGCAACCTGTGCAAATCTACCTGGTATTATTCTTCACGACGGCCTTCGTGATCGTCGAGTTAATCGTGAGCCATTTCACCCACGGATTGACACTTCTTGTGAACACCTATTACATGCTATGCAACATCATCGCGCTAATCGGCTGCATCGCGTCGATAAAAGTAAGCCGAGCAATGTGTTATTAATATTTCAAACGTATCGATTGATTCGAGTTACCCGGAAATGGCTAGTGTCGAATTAATTGTAAAAATAGTTTCATTCGAAACGCATTTTTATATAGTACAGCAATCGCGAGAACAGCAACGACGAGGAAGAAAATTCGGCGGTCGCTATCTCGGGGAAAAATTCTACCGGTTCAGTGCCGTCGTTGTCGGCGAAAGTGAAGGTGAGTGTGATATTGTTTTTAAGGATATACGCCGGATACGCCGAACAAGGTACTCGGCGTGTTTCAACTTTTTGCAAATAATTCAGCATGAATCGCGATCGGAGCAAAGACTGAAGAACACTTTCGGCTGGGCGAGGATAAACATCCTGACAATGCTCGTCTGCTGCGTGTGCCTGGGCTCGTTTTGCTTCTCGGAGCTGGTCGAGTCTGTTCAAACTTTGTTGCACATCGATCACTTGGACGCTCTGCACCAGCCACTTACGGTATTCGGCATCGGAGCGGTGGGAATTCTGCTGAATGCATTTTGCTACATCATGATCGGTGGATACACGTTTTACCACGGAAGTTCGCTTCAGGTCACGAAGAACGGCGATGTGATAATGAAAAAGTAGGCAATCGCCAAACCCGAGTCCCCAATCTGCGTGTCGATGATAGAAAACGATCGTTTCGATAAACCGCGTGCGGAAATTTTTGCAGAAAAATCGCCCCAGCTTCCATTCCGGCGGGCGAGCAGCGATTAGCTTCGTCTGAAACGCGAAACTGTACACCGGCAATCAGGTTCCCAGGAAGACCAGGATTCCGGGGTATTTTTAGAGACGTGCTTGGCTGCGTTTTCGTTATGATCGACTCGCTAGCCGTCTACTACACGGATCCCTACGTGGGCAAATTTATAGATCCGATAATCGCCATCGTGTCGTCGACCTCTCTTTTATTTCTCAGCTATCCGTACAGTGAGTATACCTAGGTAATCGATGCAAAATTTAACCGAGGGGTGTTTCACCGAAGCGATTGAGGCGTCGATATCATTCGAAATCACTCTGAAATCAGTGATATTAAAATGAAATTCTGCATTAGTGGTCATCAAGGCAATCATTGATAGTCATGAGAACTTATTCAGCATTACAGTAATCTCTTCGTAATCTTAAGAAATGACGTGAAATTTTAGAAATCATGATAAGTCGCGTAATCAAAGTATAATTTATAATCCCTCTACAAAATGTAAGTCATCGTGGTATTAATTTTTACTCCGGTGAAGCGCCCCTTGAATTCAACAGTTTTTCTTCTTCTCCCTATTTTCTCACAGATTTTTTAGGGCACTCAACGATCGTGTGTTTTTCTTTTTCTTATTTCCACAGTGAAGGCATCCGGCCTGATTTTGTTGCAAACAATACCAAATCACATTGACATAAAATCGCTGAAGAAGGAACTGCTCGAAGCTTTTCCCGGGATAGTTAACGTCCATGATTTACACGTATGGCAGTTGACGGGTGATAAAATAATATCTACGGCCCACATAATATTCATCGATCCAACGGCAAGTTACATTACTTACAATGAAAACGTCCCCAGATTTTATATTCGCATTGGGAATGACTGATAAACTTTCATAATTTGACGAAAGTTTAATATGATTTAATTTAAATATCGAATCTTTGATTTTATAGATGTACGCATGTATCAGACACGAAGTGACCGAGTTTTTCGTAGAAATGGGAATAACGCAGGTTACAATTCAACCGGAATTTCAAAAAGTAAAAAATCTATTAACATAATCATGTTTTTATAACATTATAACATCCTCATGTTCTCCAAGACGATTCCGAAACATTGAAATAAAAATAACCGACTTTCAACTTCGGTATATCCTTCATCTAGTTGAATTTGCAAAATAGTTTTATCATTGCTGTATTCCAAAGTTGCGTATTGACAAGTTTTTTGCCTCTAAAAATGCATTGTTACATAGCGTTACCAACTCCAATCTGATTCTTTTCGACATCGGCATAATACGTGAATCAAAATTTCAGGTGAAACCAGAGGTGAAGAAGATCGACTGTCTGATCAAATGTCGAGGTGAAAATTGCAGCCTTTCTCAGTGTTGCTCGAAAGATATATCGCTCGACAGCGACTCCGGCCATCCAACGAGCACAAACCGTCAGGGGATACACAGGAGGTTTGAAATGGAAAAAATCGTCCCAGACTCACAGCCGATGAGCTTGAAACGATTTACCCCCCACACTGCCGAATATTCCTGCGAATCTAGTCAGACGGTGGTGATTAGAAATGAAGCAGATTCGGCAAACGTTGAGAAAATTTCAGAAGATATAACGAACACGAGCAAAGCAGTCGTGGAAAAGGAAACATGCAATGTTGATATCGAAGACACAATGGTACTTCAATCAGTTTCCGAAAACTGTACAAGTGGATTTGCATAATAATACCGAAGAAGTAATGGTTTCATTATTTTTCATTTCTTTCGTTTATTCAAAAAGTCTGATTTTCACGAAGACTCGATCAAACGGGAGTTGCAAACCGCGCCTAGAAGAGATGGATGAGTGAAATTATGAGCAATTGATGAGCGAAATCGCTGACTTGTTTGTACATTTGATGATAAATCTGCAAACGCATGACGGATCAGTTTTTCAGTTGTTAGCAACGGGTCGAACTGCCTGATTTCGAATAAGGATTGACATGTATATTGTGCAAAAATTTGCGTTACACAAACTTTCGGACGATACATTGTGCAATGGAAGTTAATTCCATAAGTGAGCAGAGCTAAACTAATAAGCCTTGAATTGCAACGTATCACGTACATCATCTAAGCATTAAACCTACCTTCCTACCTACGTGAATATTTTTTTTTTTGAATCATAGACTAAGTGAAATTTTATTCTGTAAAAAGGAAGCGAATTGATAGTTCAAAAATATAATGACCTTTTCCATTCTAATGTATGTTTGAAGTTTCACTTTATAAAACTCACAAACGCCTTGTATTGCAAACATCTCAACTCATAGTGGGATTTTTTCCCAGGACGTTTACGATTAAGTAACGGTCGACGGATTTTAATTCGAATGGCTAGAGATGAAAGTGTTCCTTAACGTTGTGAATGATAAAGTATTATTTATTAATTGTTAATAAGCTGGCTATTCGATTGACTGTTCTTGCTGGGAAATGAAGATTAGCTACAAATCGTTATTATTGTTCCGGTACGTGTGTAATGAAATGCAATATGTTACTAAAATAAGTTAGCATAGCAATGCGATTTTTGATGAAAAATATTTTTCATAATGTACACACTTACGTAAAATTCCTCACACAAAATTGCACGTGTTTGTAATCTTGAAGCTCACTGAATTTTCTGTCGTTCAGTCACATTTTGGTGTACATACAAAAATCACTTCCGACAGTTGCAGGGCTAAAAGACATCTTTGAAAACATGACGAAGAACAATACTTCACCATAGTTTTTTAATCGCAAGAAAAATTCTGTGCAGAAACATCGTCAACAAATTCACCAAATTTTGATTTCATTACGGCACCGAATTTCCACGGTATAAGCTAGTCTCATCATCAGAACCGTGGAGTAGCAAGTCCGCGCGCTAATAGCGGGGTTAAACCTCAAAGGTAAATATCGGTCTTTCAAAACGATAACGAGAAAATGCATAACCAATGACCGACTATGCACAGAGACGCGTAAAAGCCGCAATAAACACATACAAATTAATGTTCATAAGTATTTTACACATATATCTAATTGATATCACAAGTGTTCATTTTGATTTGTAGATACGGTAACCGCAAAATGAATTTTGAAGGACTTGTCCCAATAATGAAGACCATTTCGGGTATTTAAATCACCGATATGAATAGAATCTTTTCGACTCACTGCTTCCGTTCAGAGCAAATCAGATAATTCTCGAGGCATTGATTAATTATTGGAACAATCAAATTTCACGTGACAATACCAAATGAAAGAATCTCTCTTCATAATAGTCAATAAATATACATACATATATGTATACATAAATAACAGTCTTCAAAGTATATTTTACAACTTTCAACAGTTGAGAAAGTTGAAACAATTGCTTCTACAGAGAGACAAAAGGAAAGGACGCAGTAAGAAATGTGTTCAGTGGTGTGGCTGCCGGCAATCTTCTTCGACGTGACGTTTTCAGGCGCAACAGGTGAGTATATGCATGTGCAACAGTATATGACGCATGCATGAGTACGATATACATACATTAAATTTCTAAATGCGAAATGTACTACGGCAAGGTATATTAGGCATGTATGTACATATAACGACTTTACTAATCCCTGAGCTACAAATGTAGACACATCATCGTGTTTTCGTATCATTGCTGCCTCACCACAAGACAGTAAATACGGAAGGGGCAGATGTGAGTATTACAATACTCGCTTTGCTAATAGTAGACCATTTCGTGAACTGAAAGAGTGTCGAGGTTCAAAACGCATGCGAAGCTCACCGATCGCCCAACGCCTACAGGATGTTGACCCGCCTCCCTCCGCCGCAACTGCAGTTGCATTCCGAGAGGAAGTCTTCTTTTCACTGTAACACTGCACACGCACTTGTCGCAAATGTCGTATTGTAGTAATTTATTATTCCGCGAAACGAATACCGCGAAACATTGATTAAAAGCAGAAAAAATTCATTGAATATAACGAGAAATTTGGCGGAACGTACATTGATTAGGTTCTGTGATGGTTAGTCATCGAACTCACATTAACTTCTAGCACTAAACACGGTGAATGATTAAAATACGCTCTCAATGTCACTCGCACTTATATTCCAATCGACATCGAGGGTTTCGCTGGGTAGAAAAACAAGTGCACAGTAATTTCGAAACAATTTGCACAGAATCACGAGATATAACTCACTTGTTGTTCAGCACTTAACGTCACACGCCATGTTAAACATATTCAATCACGTATCATATACAATTAAATAAATCGATCAGGCAATAATTATTACATCCACGCAAGATCTTCAAAATCAAGTGATCGAATCTCCGATGACAAGAAGTATGTACGCAACTCACGCGTCGACGCTCCAGAAATAACTGCCAAATACTACCCGTCTTCAGAGTCTTCAGTCCCGGAAATACATCACCAGCGTTTGTCACATGCGGTGCCGAAACAAACAATTGACCTTCAGACGCACTCCTTTGTAAAAAAAACTTGGCACTAAACGACTGAATCATGTAATTATAGGCCTTAGGAACGAACATACACTGCCGAATGCGTTATAAGCCGGGCATTGAAACGCATGTTCAAGCTGCCGGACCTGCTGCCACAGCAGAACTGACTAATGCACAACTTCAAAAGTAATTGTTTGACGCCTGACGTAATAGTAAGGCTAGATTTTCACGGGCAGCAAAATGCTGGGACACTGCAACGGTTGGATGCCAATTAGCTCTCTCTTATCTCGTCTTTTCGTGATACCCGGCAATAATAACCCCGTTCGGAACAAGTCGCAACCGAGGATCTCTAATCACAACTACGAACTCACCATTTGCAAGTGAATATAACAGAAATCAGTGCCACTGATGAATCACGTGATCAACTGACGAGCGCTTGTCGAGCCACGATTTGCGAATAATACGAATCTTGACATTTTGAATTTGAAGTAGAAACGTGATAAATGATAAAATAGCTATTTACCGAATGCAGGGTAGACTTGTATCTTTGGGTACAACACGTTTGTTTGTCGTTTCTGAAGAATAATTGCTTGAGAGAAAAGAGATTATTCCTTTTTTCCCTTTAAATGTTTAATTTTTAGACCTCATCGTTGGCCAACTTATAACCTGCCTAAACAACAGAACGGCGACATTGACGTGAGCATAGATACGGATCACACGACAGAAAGTCTACAGAGCTTTGCATCGCAGAGATCAGAGCTCGTGCCACCAGGTGGCGTAAAGTGGATATTCTGACTCGAGATTTGCCGTGAACACGCATCTGTGAGTTAATCTATTGCTTACGCATTCACCGGTTGGATTATCTTCCAACCTCAAAAAGTGAACGATGGCTGCTTTGATACCAAAAAGTAGTTTTCGAATCGCAAGTAAGGTTTGCAATAACAACATTACGATTAAATTCTGCACCGGGCCATACGAACCTTTACTTTTTCTCGCTCTGTTTCTCACCATGCGCCTTTCTTCAGTTACCAACCAGCTAGAATGCTGCTCAATTACATAACTAATAACAATTTTGTTGTCCATATCGACTGATCAACTATTACTGTTATTTGCACAGAACGACAAACGGTACGCTCTACCAGCGTCGCTGTACAGATTTGCTGCTACTCTGATTCTCCAAGGTTGATAAAAAATGACAATCCAGCTTCTTTCAAACGCGGTACCGGAGGGCGCAGCTCGTTCAATGGCATCGTCTGCACAGTCTTTGGCTGCACAGGATTCCTCGGTCGTTATGTCTGCAATAAGCTTGGAAAGATAGGCACCCAGGTAGAAGTTTGCCCGACACAAGTGCCGTTCCATTTGTTTATCTGGAAAATAAAGATACTCTATCGCTGAAACAAATTTCCATGGATTTAGTTCTCATCTCTATCACTTTGTAGATGATTCTTCCTTATCGCGGAGATGAATATGATGTCAAGCGACTAAAAGTTACGGGCGACTTAGGCCAAGTCTTGTTTCACCCATTTCATCTGCGTGATGAAGATTCTATACGGAAATGTATTAAGTATTCGAATGTTGTGATTAATTTAATTGGTCGTGAGTGGGAAATGAAAAACTTCAAATATGATGACGTAAATGTGGAAGGAGCCAGGCGACTTGCACGGCTTGCCAAAGAGGCGGGTGTTGAGCGTTTCATTCACCTGTCTGCTCTGAATGCCAGTTTAAATCCTACGGTATACCTTAATTTTACTCTCCGCTACCAGTTATTTCTGTCTTTCTGTTTCATTTCTTGCAAAAAGACTTTTATTTCTATCATTCGCTAGCCTATCGTACTGAGTCGGGGTTCTCGATTTCACAAGTCGAAGGCAGAAGGTGAACTTGCCGTCAAAGAAGAATTTCCTGGAGCTACCATTATCCGACCTTCGGTTGTTTATGGACAAGAAGATCGTTTCATCAAATATTATATTCATCCTCTGAGATCCTTCTTGAGGTGAAATTATTTGTATGGGCTACCTTACAACTAATCTGGGTGGATATAATTTGTTTTTGTATTCTCTAAATAATTATACATTTAATTATCTACTGTGAAACCTTTATTACAGATCATTACCTCTGTGGAAGAAAGGAGAAGCGACTGAAAAACAACCAGTTGCGGTATCTGATGTTGCAGCTGGTATAGTAGCGGCAATTAGAGATCCTAATTCTGTTGGAAAAACTTATCAATTTGTTGGGTATGTTAATCATGGTGAAAATGCACAGAATTCAAAAATGGAATTGATTACATGAACTATATCTTTTAACCTTTCAGACCAAAGCGGTATCAACTATCGGAACTGCTTGATTGGATGTTTGCAGTAATGAGAAAAGATAAATCATGGGGATATTCCAGATACGATTTGCGTTATGACCCATTTTTCATGGCCAGAATATACGCTAATGAACTTCTCAGTCCTAGTTACCCGTTCGGAAACTTGCATTGGGAGCAAATAGAAATAGTGGGTATAAACTTGGATTATTGACAGATTTCTATCTATCATCAACGCTCCTGTAATTTAGTTATTCCTTTTCACAAAAATGACTAATCGTCACTTTCAGGAACATACTAGTGACAAACTAATCCAGGGTTTACCAGATTTAGAAGACCTTGGAATAACACCTACTGAAATGGAAGATCAAGTACCTTGGGAAGTGAAGCCTTATGTAGCATATCCGTACTACAAGCCCGAAATTGGAGAATTCCCAACACCAGATCCACCTAAAACGATTCCAATTCAATTTGCTTAGAATTGAGTCATTGATCATTAGTGAATGTAAATTACAAAATACAATACAGTGTTAGTACCTATATAAAATTCTTCTATGCTTATTTACATCAGAGGATTTCTAACCAACGCGTTTTGTATAGGGTATGTATAGTAAATTGAAATTTCCCTGTGGTCAATGAGCTACAGTTGCAATTATTTTATTTATCAAGAACTACATTGTAAAGTCGTATAAATGAAAATTACACCTGTTAATATTCAATAAAATACAATGCTTAATCAAACGGTAGACGACTCGTACCAACGTAAGCAGGCAACCAGTAATTTGACACTTTTTACCATGAGTTTAAAAAAAATTCATTCACAGAATATACGTTCACATTAACTTTTTAGATAAGCACTGATTTAACGTGCAACTATAATTCGAAATTGAGAAATCACTTCTGCCTGTATGAAATTTGAACTCGATTAAAGACAACGTGAATCAAATCGAGGTAGAATGACTTAACTATGAGCAATGATTGTTATTCGGTAATTACGCGATTTATAAGTTGAGCTTGTATCAGTATCTCCGTGGTTGATATTAGAAACGAATAACCGACATGGTATATGCTTTACATAGATATGGGTACAGAATATTCATTATAGTTATTGGTAATAGACTCATAATATATACAAAAAATTAATAACACGTAAAACAATGGTAATCAAACAAAACTCTTCATCAGAGGTTATCGTAAAAATGAAGAACTTTTTGTAGTCAAGAATAGTTATTGAGCATTCACATATATCATTCAATTTCCACAATACTTTTCCCCAAAAATTACCAATAATAATGATCAAAGTGCAGTACTATATATTTTGGCATAAAAATAGCTAAACTGCAATAACACTGTGACACGCTAGAACATTATGTATTGACGATATTCCTTTGATTTCCGATTACTGAGTGGAAATTAAATTGAGTTTATTAGTACATAATGAGTTTGAACTTTAATTGACTTATTTCTTAAACTTATATCTTACTACGTCAGAAGAGACAGTTACTACTTTATCTTATACTACTTTTAGTACACCTTTTTATGTAACCAGAATTGTTGTAAATTGCATGAACAATGTACACGTAAACACATATTTGTCAATGATTATTCTGATTGAAAGCAGACAGTTTTCTCAACAAGCACGGAAAGGGTTAATTTATAGTCTTGCAACTAAGCTTTCTACCTGATATGACTCTGGTAATTGTACCAAGTTCTGATGAAAACATTTATTTACAATTTGGCACAATTTCAATCATCACAATATGCAATTTGTGCTGGTCGATTGACTACATTTTTTGGAATATCTCGAATTTCGCTGTATGGAGTAATTGTAAGCGATCGCTGTGATTGCAATGCTTTTGAGAAATATGAATGAATTAAAATGGGTATTAAAAATATTTAATCATTACCAATTATTGAAGCTCACACTTATCGTTAGTTAAGTTCTCGCCAGTCTTAAATAATCGTTACAAATTTGTAAGATAACTTATTTTATATCTTTAGTAAGTTTACTTAGGAATGGACAGTGCCAAAATTTATATCTAGTTGGCAAGTGGACTGCCAATATTTTGACTGATTTTCAGCTCTGTCTAAAAGGGTACAATACTATCACAATTAATTTCATTTACTTTCTGGACATTGGATAAATTCCTAGCTTATACATATCTGCAAGAAATTTCAATATTTCTATACTTAAAGTCTTCTTTTTTTTTCTTAGAAAATGTGAACTTTGATAACGTTAGCTTAAAAAGCGGATTGCTGAAGCATAGAAAGTAACTTTCTATAAAAATGTAGTAAATGCTAGTATCGTCGTAATTTGGAATGGTATCGATATTGATAATGTAAATTCCGCCCCAGAATCTAAATTACCTTTAACTACTTTGTCGTGGCATTTTGCAATGATTTCTGAATCAACGAAGCTCATTAACTTACCATTGTACTCAATTGGGGAAATGCAATAATTGTGTTTCTGGAATTCAGTGGTAGAATTGGTGGCAAAATCACTTTCCAGAATATCGTGTATCTGGCAATCGCATGGAAAGTGATTGTCGATCGCGCTTATAGTATTAATGTCCAACAAAGTGTCACCTGTTCGAGGTGCTTCTAAAATGTGGTTACCATGGAATCTCAATACATTGATAGCGAGATCAGATGTTAAATAAAGCTGTTCGATAACATCGATTTTGTTTTTCAAAATATTGAGATTATTTACATGACTCAGCCCAGAGAATGCATCTTTCCTTACGACGCCAAGATCACTCTCCTGAATGTTAATTACATGAACAAAGCTCAGCCCTCTGAACGTGAACGGCATTAAACTGGATAAATCCATAAAAGTTAATTTGAGTAAACCAACGTGTTGCAATCCGCTGAACGCATCGGGTTCAATGACTCGAATACCAGACGGAAAAATTAAATGATCGACGTTAGTCAGGCCAGAAAACGCATTGCTCTGAATAGAGTGCAGCGGATTATTACTCAATAGAATTAATTTAATGTTGGAAGTCCCAGCAAAGGAATATCCTTCGATATACTTTATCTTGTTGTGAGCTAAAAATAAAAGTGTGACATTTTGCAGGGCGGCAAAAGAAAATTGACCTATAAATCCTAATGGGGTGTGCTGAATGGACAGTTCTCGCATCTTATTCAGACCACGAAAAGCAAAGGGCTTTATCGAAGAGATATTATTTCCATCCAAGCTCAGCTTACGCAAGCCTCGAAGCCCAGAAAAAGCGTCACTTTTTATTATTGGAAAATCATTCTTGGTAAGAGAAAGATCCTCGACTGTTGGCGGTAATTGAAGGGTAGGGATTTCCACCAAGCCGCCTGTGTTGCAAAGCACCTGCCAAATTTCAGTTCAAGTTGAAAATAGATTCTCATTTTGAAATTATTCGTTGCTCTAGCATTAGCATTCATCGAAGTACAATAATCAAATGTTCCACAACTATTTGTCATCATTACCTGGGTCGGTGATAGGCAGATGCATTCCGCAGGGCAGTTCGTCGATCCATTCGATACCGTCGTCTCCTCTTGCATAGCGAGCGGAAAGCTCACTAATGCCAGGCATAGCGAGTAACGCATAAATATCTGCACAAAAAGAAGGAATTTGAATCAATATCATGAGGCAAGAATACCCTGAAGTGTATTCGTTTTTTTCACAGCTTGTTGCAGTGTGGGTATCAATTTGAATGAACATTTATTACCAGAAAATTTTATAATTGGTAGCATAATACACTGATCCGGTACTATATATTAATTGCTGATAATAATATTTGTTGTTTACTTCTTTCTTCTAATATTCTCACGATATTATCGTGACAAAAATTCAATGAGGTCAATGAGATCCTTGAGTATGTGTACCAATATTTTTATATCCTCTTTTTTTCTCATATGAATAAAACTAATTCCAGCTACGTTATATTATATGTAATACATTACTCATAATTGAAAACACAACTGGGATCGAGTAAGTTCTGAATTGGAGGGTTGGTTTGATTATTTGTATATATAATTTGAGTTTTAATCAAGTGTTAAAGAGCGCCGGCGATGTATTGGTAAAAGCGGTAAAATCTAAAATCCGTAAAATCAGTATTATAATATAACTAAGCATGCTAAGGGTATATGATATGTACCTGCGCGCCCCAATCCATTAATTCCGATTTCTTCGATAACGCGCATGCCTTTGCATCAGGGGTTCAGTGATTGCAGACTGGGATATGTAGCAGTGATAATATATTTTTATAGGAAATCGCAAAATCGTATCTTCAGGAGTCGTACTTAAGACGAGTGATTGCAGAGGCGTTAGCCAGTCGTCGGACTGGATCAACTGTGGAAACTGTTGGCCTCGATTCGGCTCTGCTCAAATTACCCCTGAGCTTAATGATCAGGAGCGATTTCCAGCCGCGCCTACACAACCCCGGCTGCACACCGGCTCTGCTTTATTTCGCTTCACCTTCGTCGTTGTGCGCAAGCTCATAATTATTCGCCCTGTTCATGCAGTAATGCTAAATGTCACTTAATTAGCGAATCAAGCTGCATACGTTTAACTTGTACTATATTAGACATCATAAATTTCCTACGCAACAGCTATCATGGATGTTTAATTTCAATATCGCGGCGTCAATCGTACAGCACGCTTAGGTCGATATTACAAGTTTTTCCTAATGCGGTGCTTGCGGAAAATATAAACTAGTCGTGACCATTTTACGATCATCACACCCGATATGGAGCTCTGAACGTAGAATTTTTATACTATTTTTCACGCAAGGGATATTCGTATCATGTCTGGATACTACAGCGTCAATCGTCATCGGTACTAAAGGTCTGAAATCAAATACTCGGAAAACAGCTATCTCGTCGTGATATAACGATGCTGCAGTGTAAATAAAGGTATATCCATACATTAGGGTGATCATTACTTAGGATGTTGATGATTTTTTTTCGCACCACCCTCCAAATCAACTATAAATAATTCCAAAACAATTTCATAATTCTTTCAGATTTTTATATCAATTCTAAGCCGTGCCTGTAAATGGATGGATATCACCATTCAAAATACACCTGTTTCAAATACATTCTCAGCATGTATTTTATTGTAAGAGTGACGATGTTCGAATCAATCTGCAATTGCGAAGATTTAGTGAGTATTAGTACTGCTATATGAGAAAAAATTCACATCATCATACCAACCAATCTCGACGATTTGCACACCCTAGAAATTTGACTTTTTCTTTTTATTTATAAGAAATGCAATTGTCTATATAACCTGGTATGATGATGTGAATTTTTTCTCAGATAGTAGCACTAATGCTCACTAGAACCTCACATTTATGGATATTTTCGAACATTATTACTCTTACAGTAAAATATATACTAAGAACGTGTCCGAAATACGTGTATTTTAAATTGGGAAATCCTTCCTCTTACAGGCACGGGTTACAGTTGATATAAAAATCTGGAAAAAATTGTGAATTGTTTTTGAATTATTTATAGTTTATTTGGTGGGGTGATTCGGAATAAATTCGTCAACATTCTAAATGAGGACCACCCTACCATACATAGGAACGAGTTACTGCAGTATGTATCGTATTATAAGGAACTAGGGCAACTGGTAATAAATTCACAGCAAAACTAGGGTAGAATTCATCCGGACTTCATTTGCCTCAGTAAATCGTGAAAGATCATGTTTTATGTATCTTCACTGATTGTATTCGTACCAAATATTTAATTGAGGTTTCGATATCGTGTCACACTCGAGAAATACGTGACAGGCAATTGAGATTACAAAGCGATTGATTTTTTTTCTCTACCCTTTCCCACGGGTTCAACCTAAATCGCCTGAATGCGGAATTGCGGATAGCGTAAGATGTATGTATCGACATGTATGTATACATAGGATGTGTGTTACAAGGACAGGAAGACATGTGTGGGGGCATGAAAGCGCATCGAATCCAGTGATCGTGACCTTTTATTCGATACATCTTTGTCGAGCAAGCGGGGCTCGCGGCAATGCGCAAAAGCCGGAAGAGGTTGTAGGCGCGTGCCGAAGCACGCCATGCAGCGGCTTATAACATTTGAATTTATCGACCGTCGTTTCCTCAAACGTGTTACCGACTCTATTAGCGTTAGTTGTTCTCGGTCCGAGGTAGGCAAGCGCATCGGAAACCCGGAGTACCGGTGACATCCATCCGTCGCTGAGCCAATAGTCGAGCGTCGTTGGACGAAGGGGGCCAATCGGGACGGAGAACAAGAAATACTGGTAATACTCGGAATGTGTTTCTCGCGTTCAATAATGGTGGTTGCAGGATCCTTGGTATACGAAAGTCGAAAAGTTGATTGTATTAAAAATTAAAATCCAAAATGGCAGTGGTGGGCATTTGGAAATGTGCAAGAGGCGTGATGTAAATATGAAAAGCATTCAAACATAAGGTTCGTAGCACGTTGAATTACTCAAATTACGGAGTACCACGTATCGCGTTAACTTCTGAGCTGAAATATCCGTCGACACGATGTCCGTTCTGGTCATCGGAACGGCAGGCGCAACATTTTTTTCATCTCCGCATTGTAATCGCGGCACGATCGCATATTAATGCGTTTATTTGTATGAAAAAATATACGCTTCCCTTGAATCTCGGCGTTTCTCGTCAACCAAGTATCGATCAACGCTATTACGGGCTCAATCAAACGTATTCTGGTATAGCGTGGATAATCGAACAAGAAAAAAAAGTTTATTTCCGCATTATTAATTTATGTTTTTTTTTCCCATTATTCGTTTTTGTTTTGCTTTTTTCAGGTCCTCTCTTAACTCCAACAAGAGCAAACTTTAACTGGCCTATTCTGCGACCCTCGATACTTTACGCATAAAGAGCAAACAATTTACATAAAAGTAGTGCAAAAAAAGTTTGAAGAAAAAGAAGGAAATAAAAAAATTATCATAGACTTATAATATCATCGACTAATGGCATCCTCCGCTATCGCTGTTCCCTCCGGAACAGCTCAGCTTCCGACCACCGGAGGGTCCTTAGGGATGGAGGAAACCGACGGAAGCGACATTTTTGGCGACAGGAATGGAACTTATGCTGCGGGAAGTCCTGGAGACGCTCTAGAGGAGATCACCTGCGGAGCCGAAGACACTAGGGACCAGGCATGTAGTCTCTGCGAGGGAAAATTGTGCTCTCCTAGAGTCCTGGGCTGTTTACACGTGTTCTGTGAAGCTTGTTTGGATAAACTTTTGATGGACGAAGCCGGGGACTCCAAAGTTGGTTCAGTTCTGAGCTGTCCTCAGTGCAAACAAGAAACTAGGGTTGGACCTAAGGGTGCTGGGTCACTCATGTGCGACTACGTTCTTACCAATATATTGGATATGTCCGCCATTGAGAACATGGCCGTGTTGTGCACATCGTGCAAAACTAAGGAAAGCGCGGTCGCGCGATGCTCCGATTGCGCCAATTTTCTTTGCCCGAACTGTAATACTGCTCACCAATTTATGAGGTGCTTTGAAAGTCACAAGGTCATCGCTTTTGAAGAGCTTAAACAATCCAACGAAGCTATACCTATACATAAACCTATTTTTTGTGAGTCTCATCCTGCCGAAAATATGAAATTTTACTGCTACACGTGTCAGGTTAGTACTTTGCGTCATTTTACAATGTATTTTAAGCGCATAACAATCTGTGTCACTCGTGATGCTTGCAATTTAGACAGTAGTCATCAATAGCTTATCTGAAAAGAGCAGGAGGATTGACAATTTCCATCGAGTTATAAGATATCATATTTATGAATTGGAATCTTTATTTATGAATTATCTTAATTGTTTGTTACATCGCTCCCATAACTAATCTTGCTACTTGCTGCTGCTAGTGAAATTAAGAAAATGTAAAGAACTCGTGACGTGGTACATATTTGTTATACAATTCTGAGGCATCTGTTGTATTCGTATACTGCAAATTCACAAAAGTACAGCAAACGTCATAAGCTACAAAATTGACTCGCCGACACAAATACAAACAACATGCAAATCGTTTCATGAATAATGAATAAAATGAATCTCATACTAAATAACACAAACACGAGTAATATTTCTTGCTGCAAATCTATTTGAATCAATATCTGCACTTTTAGAAGCTCAAGAAATCCAAGACTTGATTCAATTATGTTATTTTTAGAAGAAATGAATGCAAACTGAAGTACCGAATGCCATTGATTAACTTAATTTTCGATATTCATATAATTAGCATCCCAAAGAATTAGCATCAGAGTCAATTTCCAAACTTTAAACATAGTAATCCGAATTTTTTTTTTTTTTAGTATTTGTTTTCAACATTTTTCCTACCCACTTGTCTATGCTATCAAAACAAATTGAAATACGTTTGCATTTCATAATAAATATAATAAATTCTCTCCTAATTTTTTTCTAACTTTTTAATTTAAATGACTTCGACATTTGTGGCAACCACATTCTGAAATTTTGTGTACAATTAAATGTAGCACGTATTTTATCCAGACTTTCTGACACTAACAGAGAAACTAATATCATATTTTTTTTTCTTAAAAAGACATAGGTAACAAATTGTGAAAAATTAACATTTGAAATGTACGCACTAAACATTAGTGAATTAAAAATTGCAATTTGATAAGTTGATTTTTATCTCTTGATGATTTAAAGATCAAACATCTTTCACTAGTCACCTTAAAGATTGATTATTGTCTACTTTACGTAGCTAGAGATAATATTGATAAAAGCGACCCAACAAAAAACAGTTGCCTGGTAAAAATTGAAATTAAAAGCTTACATAGAGAACAATGTTCGATCTTTAAATCATCAGGAGATAAAAATCAGTTTATCAAATTGCAATTTTTAGTCCACTAATGTTTAATACCTACGAAAATATTACCAATTTGATTAATATTTATTCAAACGTCTGTACACAGAATGAAATGATAGGAAAAAAAAATTACAATCTGTTGACCTGTTACATTTTTTTGCCCCATGTAGGGATAAAATGGGATTTTACGGTCCGTTTTGTGGGTCTAAAATCCCGCTTACACACCTGTACGTTTAAGTTGAAAAAGTATGTAAGAGGAAAAATCAACATCGGGATAAAATACAGGTCAAGCTTCGGAAGGCATAATTAACAATTTTCACTTTCATTTTGAGTTTGAAAATTCAAAAATTAACAATTGATTGATAAAGGTTGTTTGATTTAAATTTACATTTGTAAATCACATAATTGAACCCAGTTCATATTTTCATTCAGTTACAAACCTTTCTGTGGTGAATCAAAAAATTTATATTATCATTACATTTAATAAATATGAATAAATATATTTTTTAATAATAAAGTATTATTGTTCTTAAGGAGGGGCTGCTCACCCCCACTTGGGCTTTGCCCTTCCGTGCCCATGTACGCGACCTTCTTCATCCTGTCTTTTTTTTTTTTTTTGTAATTTTTTTACAATCTTTTTCAATTTTACGGCTGGTAGGACAAAAAAGATTGTATGCATCACGAGCGTAACGATTTACACCTTTGTGCCATCATGTCAGGCACTTGGCGTGTAAAACCGTGTTTTATACTCTAGTAACGAAAACTACTATGTCTTGGCAGTTTTTTAACTGACAATACAACTATCCAAAATATAATGAAATACTACAATCATTCTACAAAGACATCACGATTATTTAGAAAAACCTAGCACAATTATTGATGAAAGAGGTCCAGCATTCAATGCACTGATTCTCGTCGGTAATCCATATTGAATTGACAATTTTAGTTCAAGTATCAGAACACAATATATGGTTTTCACAGTTGAATTTCTAATTCATGTACCATTTTGAATAGTTCATGATTTTGTTCTGTAACTTGTAACTAATTTTGATGTTAAATTCTGTGTGACAGGAGCCAATATGCAACGAGTGCTTGCTGGTTGAACACAAGGCTCCGGATCACCAGTACGAGCGACTGACGGATGCAGAGCCGCGACAGAAAGAGGAACTCTGTAACTTGATGACTGAAAGCAAATCTAGAATTGCAGAATGCGATCAGGCCTCGTCTCAGTTGGACAATGCGCTTAGCGAGTTGCAAGCTCAACATGACCAGGCCAAAGATTTAATTAACGAGACTTTTCAAAGTTACAAGGCAGTTCTCGAAAAATGCCGGGAAAATGCTCTAGACACACTTGAACAACTACATTCCGAACGTGAGCTCAAGATAATGGATACTTTCCATAGGTGAAGAAAATCCTTCATTCAAAATTTATTTTCTATAGAATGATATTGTCTTTCCGTTGTTTCCCCTTCGGATTCATCATAAAATTCTGTGGAAATCATGCCTATATTTTTTCAACCAACTGATTTGCTGCAGAGATGTATAATTGAGTTAATAAAAGTTATGGAAATTGCTCTTTTTCCAGCGTCGAGAAAACGGTTGAGAAAATAGAAGATGCTTGTCGTTTTACCTCAAGACTATTAGAGCATGGAGATGCAGTCGAGATTCTAGCTCTTCGAAGAGTAGTTGGTTCACAACTATTGAGCCTAATCAAAAGTACACCAAAGCTAAACGTCACGTTCTCTATTGAGTTTCAAACGGACTTTAACCACTTTGAAAAGACTGTCAAGGTAAGTAGTTTGCAGTAATGCAAATTATTCAAATTCTAGTTAGGTAGTTAAAAAATTGTGGAAACTGTACCTGAGGTAAGATATTACTGATAAGCTTAATAGATGAGGAAAATTCGAGTACTTTGAAATCATTTTGACGCCATAGAACTGAAAACCACAAATGCAATAAAAAACATTTTTTCGACCACAGAAGTGTTATATGAAATTATTCCTTTCAATGGATTTCCAATTTGCTAACAGAAGACTTGAAAAAGGTTGAACCTCTTTAGTGGCTTGTCTAGAACTCTAATTACCGAAGTTAGTAAGCCCATCAGTAAAGTCTCAAATATTCACAGAAATCAATTTCCAAACATAACTTTAGTTGTTCTCAAAGTTTCCATAAAACTTTTCTGTACTTGAAGCAAGATAAAATAAAACGCCAATAAATAAAACAGTTTTGCGGGATAAAAGTTTTGGTTGGTGCAATGTTTGAGCACTATTGGGCTACTTGTCTAATAAAGCAATGTTTGGTACTGCTGATGGCAAACGACAAACTTAGCAACTATAATTCCAAGTGTGTGGTTCCATGGGATTGTAAAATGATAGGAGTATTTAGGTAACAACCTGATTGGATTTTTATGGAGTTGTTACCTAACTGTTACCCCTGTGGTGATTTACAGGAATCCTTCGGTAAATTTCGCACGGAAAGTACGCCAACCAGGACTCAGGAAAAAGCTCCAAGCGTTACTGGAGTTTCCGTTCAACAGATGGCCCATAATTCAATGGGTTGTCCTAGTTCAATTACCACCAGTTCCCCCATTTCACTTCCTGCTTCTATGCAGTCATCCTTTGAAGGTGAACCATCATTCGTTATCCCCCCGACTTCCAGTCCCCAAAATGTACCGCCACCACCGCCTCCTGTCTCTCTTCCCCCAGGTCCAATTCACGGTCTCACTAGTATTCAAGAGTACAATCTTCAGCAACTTGCCAGTCTAGCTGAAAAAGTGGAGATGGCAGGTGACAGTGGCGTTGTAGGCCCCAGCTCAAATTCCAGCCCTACTCCGTCCTTCACATTGGCTGAATTGTTTACCGGGGACCTCAGCTCGACAAGTCATGCCATCAACAATCTTCAGGCTTTAGCCAAGCTTGGAAACACACTTGGTAATCAAGGTAAATTTCAACATCAACAATAAGTTATTTTAATTTTTCTTTCACAATGTTTCCACTTCCCAAACACCCGAGCCCAATTAATTATTTAAGATCGTCATAATTAAACAACTCACTGTATACAGATCTCGGTAACACTGCTTTGAACGGAGGTGGGGGCCTAGTTCTGGGCCGTGGTCCATCTCCTAGTTTGGTCGACAACTCTAGCCTAGGATCTTTGACTGCTAATAGTATTTTAAACGGAGGATTTCAATCACTCTCTTCTTCAACATCGCCAATACTTTCGCGGGGACCAGGTAAGTGAAGTAATAAATTTCAGGGAACTATTCCTATAGTCTATATTATTCTTTCTATTGAATTTTTGCATTCAATGGTATCAGATAAATCGATTTCAGTAGGGACAATCAAAACTGTTACAGATGATCTTATAGGAGACTCAATGCACAACATCCCCGTTGCTGTCGGTGGCACAGTAGGTAACGTTAGTGGTACTGGAAGTGGGAATTATGCTCACCCACGTTCCAGCAACCCAAAACTTACCCCTATGCAGATTAGGTGCAAATTTGGACAGCTAGGACCGAGTAAAGGACAATTTAACTCGCCTCATGGATTTTGTTTGGGGACAGACGAGGACATAGTAGTAGCTGATACCAATAACCACAGAATTCAGGTACTTTTTGGGGTTGTAGGAAATAAAGAATTAGCATTGATGCAGGAAAGAATCCAAAGATTGAAATTTTCCTCACAAAGTTTAATGCAGTGCAATTTCGTTTATACAAGGTGTTCGAGAAGATTGGAACATTCAAATTCCAATTCGGTATCCCTGGAAAAGAAGAAGGTCAATTATGGTACCCACGAAAGGTCGCAGTGATGAGAAATAGTGGGAAGTTTGTTGTGTGCGACAGAGGTAACGAGCGCTCTAGGATGCAGATATTCACTAAAAATGGCCATTTCATCAAGAAAATAGCTATTCGATATATCGACATAGTAGCTGGACTCGCAGTCACTAGTCAAGGGCAGATTGTAGCTGTAGATAGCGTATCTCCGACAGTTTTTGTCATCAGTGACACTGGAGAACTTCTCCGGTGGTTTGACTGCAGCGATTATATGAGAGAGCCGAGTGATATTGCTATCAGTGGTGAGTTTGGAACGACCTATTATTCAGCTTGTAATCTTTTCTCTGCGACTATGAGCAAGTATTCGAAGATACTCCCAACATTTATATAAAAACTATGTTATTTTAGGGAAGGAGTACTTCGTTTGCGATTTCAAAGGACATTGTGTAGTAGTTTTCAATGAAGAAGGTCTATTTTTACGCCGTATCGGTTGTGAGAACATAACAAACTTTCCAAACGGCATTGATGTTGGCGATGCCGGTGACGTGCTTATAGGTGATTCGCACGGTAACCGTTTTCATGTGGCTGTTTTCACAAGAGATGGTTCCCTTGTCTCAGAATTCGAGTGTCCGTACGTCAAGGTAATATTATTTATCTATAGTACTCTGAATGAACGTTGGTTACGTTTTGGTATCGTTAAATAAAGACAGGGACAGATTCATAACTATATTGATATATTACAGGTCTCACGTTGTTGTGGACTCAAAATCACGTCAGAGGGATACATAGTCACCTTGGCCAAAAACAACCACCACGTACTTGTTCTCAACACCCTATACATATTATGAGGCGTGGTGAGACCAATAATTATAACTTAACTTCCTCCTGCAAGTGGAACCTTTTGGAACTGCTTTGCTTGCAACGAAAGACAAACGCATGCCCAGGGCAATTTTTCGGTTGACTTTCGGGCCTATCAAAGCAATAGTAAGTGCAGCAGCATGCAGCTTTATATAGTAATACAGTACATGCGTCCTTTTTTTAAAATGAAAGTAACACATCCGGGAAAAAGGTAAGCGTACATCTCCGACCAAACAGTATAAAATATAGAAGTTAGTTACCTGATTACATTGGGAAACCCGTTGAAATACACAAGCTACGTTATTTGAAACAGTGGTATTATTGTTCGAGGCCGAAAAGCAATTAACATGGCCTTTTGTCAAATTTGATTTTACATCATTTTTGACACGTCAGTATTTTAGGTACATTCGTTAATCAAACTAATCTAGTCTGGGGCAAAGTCCATCGAGTAAACTCGCTAACATCCATTTACTCGTATAAATAAAAGCTCTACTTTGCTTTGATTGCCTGTTAATAATGCGAATCTGGCGAGTAGAAAAAAGCACCAAGAGTTGGAACGAGTATTTGGCTTTTAGAACATACATTTTTTTGTAAAACGTATTTTGGAGATGGGTCGAGTTATCGTCGATAGCTCGCAAAAAATCTTTATCTCATTGAATAACTAAAGTGTTGCATGCTGCGAGATAGCTGTTAGTACTTCCTGCTCCTTACCCTTCATATCGTCATATTTAAAGAAAAAAAAAGGAAAGAAAGATGTAGTCGTTAATACAACACTCACCTAAACCACGTGAACGCCATGTTCCTGACTTTCCTGCTTATTTCACTTAATAACGTAGTTAATATCAAATACAATATATACAAAATAAAGAAAAAATTAAAAAAAAATAAAATAAAATATGTTACTACGAAAAGAAAAAGAGAAGAAAATACAAACTTACGTCTTTTTGAAAATCAAACATTTAGTAACATTTAAAAGCAAACTTACAAAGCATACTACGAACGTGAAACGAAACGATTAATTAAGTATTGCCAGCATAAAATTCAAAGTTGTTTTTAGCTCCGATTTTCGCGTTGTTAAATTAGATGAGACACGTAATGGTTAACAATATTTACTCAGGATGCTTTATTATGGTCCACCGTATGAAATATATTATATATACGAGAGTGTGAATTATTGGTTCGTGGTGCTAGTGTCCAATATCCATACCTTGTAAATGTATTTGTTATGAAATTGCAAAAGTTACTCTCTCTCTCATTTTACAATGAAAGGAAGTAATTGAATAGTTCAATATAAAGTTCGTAGATGAATATTATACTAGTATCATAGGGACGATACTTTATCTATGTAAAATAGCGTACAGTTTGCTAAACAAGTTCTATTTATGTAAATACGAAAACACAATTCATCAAATATCCATATAAGGAAAAGGTAAAAAATTACAAAAAAGAAAGAAAAAAACATACCTATATAGAAACACACATATTTTTTAGGGTTGTTTACATAACCAGCCTTAAGATTTGATTGAACTAAAATATGTAAAGTACACAAGCTAAAACATGCATCGTCAGGTATATTTTGACAGTTCTTCGATACTGTGTTACCTTACTCATTATTATCCATGATAATATTATTAACAATATATATGTATATATGTACTATCTATACTAGTATATGTATATTATATATGTTAGTATAAAAACTTCTCTTGCCATACCAAATGTTAGGTAACACAGCCGCGTTATTAATAGTTATATTCAAACAGCTTTACTAGGTTTATCTTGCATATGGTTATACACGATCATCAAGCACGGAATAACTGAATCTAGTATTACGTACCCAAATTGCTTATCGGTTCACGATTGAAAAAACAGTGTCATGTAGAGAATTAGTAAGTGTAGTAACAGAGTAACCAACCAGTGTAGTTTTACGCGTAAATCATCAGCACATTTCGTATATACATCGCATTGCGTTAAGAGCCTACCTACACCTGAAACAAACCAGTCATAATCATCTGGTAAATGTTGCGAGGTTTTAATTTTATATATGCCATTAAAATTAATCCTGAACTATATATAATAGTCATGGTTAGCAGAGTTATAAAAATAATGCCTGTGATAATAGTATCGTCAGGATAAGTTGTGTCCTTAAGAGTCTCTGATGTTGTTGCTAGGTAATATAATTAGATGTACTAAACGAGCGAAAGCTGGTGTGTGCCTCATGTAGGTGTGTTCACGTCAAAAATGCACAACGACACCAACATGGCGCCACCAACAGTCTCACATGCGGTACACTGAAAACGAAAAAATGAATAAAAGTGAAGAGGAAAAGGAAAAGAGGAAAAAAGAAAACAAAAAAAAAAAGATAAAGATAAAGAGAATATGTTGCAAATTTTTGTCAGTCATATTATACAAACAAAAACTCATAGCATAACAAATGGATGATGACCATTATTTGAAGGAAGGAAGAGAAAAAAAATGGGGTCTTTTACCTCACAAAATTATAATATTACGCTCACCTTATATATACTTGAATATTTTAGTATAGATTTACTCTATTTACATATTTTTATCTGTGGAAGACTACTTGGCTAATTTAGGCCACTGTTGAAATTCACCCCTTATTTGCCTTGATGTTTGAATTACAATAATAATATTAAAATGAGGATTAATTGTTACGTAAATGGTAATTGTGATAGATTTTTTGATGATTTTTACAATCTCAAAAGTCTCATTATCCTAATATGTATAGAGTTATATAGAGTCACTCTCTACGTAATAGATATACTCTGCTTACACTGTTAAACTAATATTAAAATTTGACCTTACTAAATATTAACAGTTTGAACACTGTCAATATACACAATTATCATATTTTTCGGGCTTGGATAAAAGGGGTCAAAGCAATGGCTTATTATTATCATCATCGCTAACATCACTGTCCCTGCAATTGACAAACCGCTCAGAATCACACTTTCCCTTTGCTTAGTTTCAGTCGCACGACGTGGTATACTAAAACATAAGTGAACCCGTTTAGGCAACTCTATAGTCGTGTATTGGGCGAAACTGATCTGCAGGCACTGTTATCGTACCTCTTGGTAATTCCACGCGATTCTTTACCTTTGTTTTTCTTCTGTGTAGAACAATATCTTGCGATATTTATTATCATACATACAGAAATATATCCATACATATATGTAAATACATATATCTGTTGGCGATTTTTCAAATTTATCAGTTCTCTACACAAGCTGGCACCAGGGAACTGTAGAATTTCAGAACTCGTTCAGTCCGTTAACTTTGTAACCATGATAGCAGGGGGAAGGCATTGAAATTGCTATTCTCGAACCATTAACGATCTGACTTAATATCATGTATACTTGAAATGTGACAAAGATTAACGAGAGCCTATCAAAACTGCTCCGTCACGAAGCAAGTTCCTCATTTTTAATATCTTACTGCGTTGAACATAGTAAATGATATTCCTGAATTCGACAAACATCAAACAGGAGCAGGCGCTCGCATACATAATAATATTAATGGTAGGACTAGTACGATTCAAGATAAGCAACTACTTCAAGCCTACGGTTAATATCATAGTCTTCCTAGAATCCTAATACAATATTCATGACTTCGCTATAATTGTTAGGGCACGGCCAATTATTTAAAAGTAAAAGAAAAAATATACTGGCTGGTCACAAACGGAATAAAGCGCGAAAAGAATTTGTTCCAATTACTACGCGACTTTAACTATTATGAAACGCGCCCTATTCTAACTGCTATATGCCTTTTTAGCAAACATGGCTTATACATTATTCGTGAGGATCTTTTTTCTTTAAGCATAATTTGACTTATATTTATATATAAAAGAAGTTTATGAACAAAAATTGAGAAAAACCTGAAAAAAAAACAAAACGTATAAAAAAAAAAAAAAAATTCGATCGTTCATCCGTATATGATAGGTATTCATCATTATTTTTGTAACAATATTTTTATTCCTCAGTCATTCATATATTATACATTGTATTTAATATGATTAATTTTTATCTTTATGCAAGCATTATGTGTTCTTCTGGCTGTTTACAACGCTGTTATAGCGTATTTATTTCAATATGTTAGGGTTGCCTCTCTACCAAATTTTTGCTGGAGGCATTTATCTAGGCTTGATATTTTGCTTTATTACAAACATTTTATTTACGTGACTATTCATTATTATTATTAGAATTTAACTTCTTCCACAAATTTGTATTTATATTATTTATACTATATTATCGTTTGATTCAATTATTTTACGTTCTATATTTGTGGTTGCGTTAAATGAGATGAGAAGAAAAGTGGAAAAGAGAAAAAAAAAATATTATTACACATTTATTTTACGTTTTGTTGCAATCTGCTTCTCTACTGGGGAGTGAAGTTTATTATTTAGATAGTTGAATATTGTTATTACTAGTAATTTTTTTTTTTTTTTCAAATACTCACTCTGAGATAGTGCGATGATGCCATGCTATTTGGCTTACACCATTACTTCATACAAATAACTAATTAGTTTGCATAGTATTTAGATATAAAATAATAAGATACCCATACTATACTTTGCATCTATCATCTGCATTCCAAAATATTTACCATGTCGAAAACAAAAAAGAAAACGCAGCAAATACAAAGTGCTAAATCTTTGCTACATAAATACACGGTACATCTACACACACACACACACGCATATACACACATAGTAAATACTAAATAGGTACTGCTTTTCCCTCGCTTCATGATACATCGTTTTACTGTTCCCATCTGAGTTTATTTTTTTCCTTTTAACTTTCTGACGATTTTTTTATTTTTACTTTCGAATATTTTTATTGTTTTACTATCGTTAATTTTGTTTTCGTTTCTTGGTATTTAATCGAAAATACAAGAAATAAATTCTTTAGTGCCAAACAAAATATTTATACGTAATAAGTATTGCTTATGAGTTATTTTATTATTCAGACTTTTGAATTTGTGCCGTGTGAAGTATCGAGGTAATTAGAGTAAGAAAAATTTACGATTAAATCCTTGATTAGTCAGTTAAAGTACAAATATTTAATGTATTCTATTGTTAGTTGATAAGTGATGAGAGTTGCATCAGGCGTAATGAGTGTTACTTTGTTCCATTCCTCAATAGCACTAGCTTTATTTATTTGCATTAGTTACTTGTTGTAATACTTAACAGGCTGAGAGAGGGTAAAAAAGGAAAAGGTCATGCAATCGCCCTGTAGATTATCATTCATTAATTTTTTTTTTCAATACCCTAATTGTCCCCTTTCCGAGGTACTTTGTTTACATATCAAATTGACCACCAAACGACACAGTTGCATTCCATTGGTATGCTTAATTGCGTCTATCAGGGTTCGAGGATGCATACCTTTAAATGTTCCGTGATCTCTGTGTGTTCCCACTGATAATTTGTATATTGTGATTTTTAAACCAATATTTGGCGAATGCTGATTATTAAGGAAAAATGGTTATTATATCACTAATCTGTGCTGTTAAATGTTTCCAAAGATTAAAATGATTAGTTCTACTGTTAACTAGTGTTACAGGCCTCTGCGCTTGACGTTATACGATAAAATATTCATTCTTCTGTATAATGGATATTGAACTCGTCAGGTTTGCAACAGTACTCACATACTCGGTATAATATCCTTGCAAAGTCAACGTGTAACGTCGTTTCGCAAGAGGCATGTAACTAAGTAGCGATATCGTGAAAAGGACAAGATTTTAACAACTTGACATATTAAGTACTTTGTACTGTGGAGTATTGCCGCTACTTGCATAAATATCAGTTTTGTGACTTAAAATTCATGAAAATCTGTTGATTAGTTCGATTGTAAGCCATGTTTTCCTACAACAACTTCCATTGGTACTATTTTATTTGATTGACTGTTTTTATATGACAAAAAAAAAAAAAACAACTTGAAAAATTCTAAACTATTAAAGTGTCCCGGGTATCACCTATGTCACGTTCCAAACTATAAAACCAGAATGAGAATAGTACAACTTACGAAATGAAGAAAATAAATAATTTAAACAAAAAATAAATTGTAATGCAATATGGAAGACGTATGTATGAATATATTTTTTATATGCTAATGGGATGTCGAGGAACATGGTCTCAGGATATGATGTAAAACGTATTATTCACAGCCATATAAAGACCAGACAGTTAGTCTTGGCTGTCTATAAACATCAGCTCCCAAAACCTACTCAGCCTTGGTACTGAAATACCTTGTCACTAAAAAATTGATTTTCAAAGTATTTTATTTGATTTCATTAAATGTTAGTCGTTTACTCTTGATTTATTATTTTTAGGAAATATGCTTTGGTTTTCAGGTTTTTTTTTTTTTGTTTTTTTAATTTACTATTTCGTTTATGATTTTTTTTTTTTAATTCTTCCAAAGTTTGTTAAGGCTAGTCCGTAATTATCTGAAACAGGGGTCTCGTTTATGTTTTGAGGCAAATCAGCTTTTTTCTACCTTGTACCTACAAAATTTTAGTTTCATTTTTATATGAAATATTAAAATTTATTGTATTATACGTATACACATCTATATACACTTTTACAAAAAAATATAATATTTTAATCTACATACCGTATTACATAAAGTAAAAAATATGGAACATTTGCTACTTGTATATTCATCAAATGTTTTAAGATGGAAATATTTTAATATAGAATGGATAATGTTAGCCTTAAAGAAAATATTCTTTGTTGACAGTATGTAGGTTTTTTCATCATATCAACTCGATTAGACATTAACTGCCAATATATACAAACTGTTCTATATTAAGGTATTTTCAAATTACTCTATCACTAAAGCAGTTCTCTAAAATATGTAGGGGCATACATTCTTGTGTGCACATAGGCTGCAATGCAATAATAATATTGTGATGCTCACAAAGCACATAACACAAGTTACAAGAAAAAAAGAAAATTGTAATGTTTAACATTTCATGTGATTTTCGAAACTGTTATATTTTTTATTTCCTGCCAATTGTTTAATTTGTAACGTTGTTCTTTGTTCTTTTTCAATAAAGTAAGCAAACCAAGTGGGTCTCTATTCATTTCTACAATTGTTTTACACACGAGCTAATGATTTTCAGCAAATCATGGTTGATTCAGATTTTTACAATACCTGGAGTGTAGAATTCTTGAAATGTAAGAAAATAGACCAACTGAAATGAAATCTTAGCCTTGCTTTCTTTTACAACACCAGCTCATGACGCATATCTATGCAAGCTAAATTATTGTAATTTAAAAACAATTAGAGAAGGCATTGAAAATGTACGAAGTGAAAAAAAAACAGTATAACTTGGGTAGTTCCAAAAAAAAAAAAATTAAATAAAATGACGCGAATGGTACAGAGTAAATGAATACTTATGTACGTCATTTAATAACGTTTAATTAAAGCATAAGTACCTACAATCATTTATATCGCTTCAATTAAGTGGATATTATTTGAAAACTACAGAGCAATTAGATCAATTAAAACAAAACGGAAAGTGATAATAAATAAATTAACACAGCGTATATGCAGTGGTCAAAGCATAAATAAGTAATAATTATGGTATGATCTCGATGCGATCTTATTGGCTGGGAACTCTATACTTCAAGAAAGAGGTAATAGAGAATGTAGGTAAATTTTGATCTGTGAGACTTATTTAGAATCGTTCTGTAACTCTAAAACATGTTCTATCGGCTTTGGTTTGCCATCTTCTCCAATTCGACATGGCTGTACAATTCCTTCCCTAAAAAATAAAAATATTTTTTCAACGGGAGTCATTTCTATGTTATCGTATTTAAGAACTGCATCACTCGAGATATGCCCAGAGAACAATAAATTCAATTTTCGGGCTATTGCAGTAAAGCATAGTCTAAAAATCAAAACTGCCACTGTCCCAAACAAGACTTCAATGTTATCGAATAATTCTATTGGACATAACTTGAGGAGCACCCTTTTACTTCAAATGGAAAAATAACTTCATTTGTCAGTACCTCGTCAATTTATCCATTAGATTAGCAAGCTGAACAGCCTCATATTCCTTTCGTTCCTCACTCATTCCTTCCAAAGGATTAGGCTTTGGACTTTCGTAACAGCCAGTTATTGGATTAATTCTGTAAGAAAAATCGAAGTGTTATACATTCTGCTTGGGTACATGTTGAGTGCCAGTCGAATATCATTATCTTTTGATATACTCACTGTTCCTTGTATTTAATGTATTCATCTGTGTCACTGTCCTCTGATTCGGATGAATAATTTGTTTTTGGTTGACGACCGCCGAGAAGTCCTTTATTTGCGAACATTCCAGCTGCATTTCCGTACCCCGTGTATTTTACCATTCTAGCAACTGATGTAAGTAGTAAATGTAATTTATTCGATTTCCAATTTTATTTTTCTTATTTTATTTTTTGGAACGTAATAAAAGAAGTAAACGTCTTCAATTAAACAACGTGACACAATTGGCAAATATGCTTACCACTTTCTTTGCAAAGTATAAAAATCAGCTCTGCCACTAAATCTCTGAGGTCTGTTTGTGGATTAGTTAATTGCTTACACAACTTTGCTCTAAGCGTTATACCTTCCTCAGGTCGTTTCATAACATCTTTCAATGGTGGAAGTATCTATAGAATTGAGTTAAACAATAATTAGAATTTGTGTTCTTTCAATTTTTTTCGTAGGTATTCTCATCACTCAAGTAATTTCGTACCTGTAATCGAATGTACTTTCGAGCCAACCGTTGAGCTCTGGCGAGTCTTATTAGAACCGTAGCAATTGGTGAGATATTTTCTGTCAGATCAATTTCAGAATCTAGACGTTTGTTCAAAAATTTCAATAGCGTAGAAACTGCCCTCATATCCATGTTGTGATAGACTAGTTTCACATTATCGCTCTGCACGGGTGGAATTAATGTGCTATACGAATTTATTGGTACTACTGTTAAAAAATTCACAGCATGCCTGAAATATACAATTGGAACCAACTTGAATTTTTTTTACAAAGTATAGCAAATGTTGGAAGTACAAAAAACCTCAAAAAACCTGTGTCAGTCTAACTGAATAAATTCCAAACGTTAAAGTGTTCCAGTGTATATTGACACCACCTTTCTATGACTGGATTGTTTATTATTTTGTAATCAATTGTGTAGAAATACATAAAACAACAAGAAAATTTATCTCTATTTATAGTAAATTGTAATAACTCACGATATGAGTTCATCCTGATTTTCAATAGTTTCGCATATCAGTAGCTCGTACAAAATAGATACTAATTTTTCATTCTTTTCCTCTTCCATCTGTTCATCTTCGGCTCGTATGTAAAGGTTGAATAAAACTTTCAAAACTTCACACGCAATAGCATGATCATTGACCTGTTAAATGAAGTGAGGAATTAAAAATCTGAGTTGTATTTAAATACAAATTCACGACTAAATTTCCAGCTAGGATCAATACCTTGAGAACAGATTGTGGCCTATTTCTAAGCTGCTCAGAAGTTTCTTCCAGCATCTCAATAAGATGGACTTCTGCGTTCAATTCAGTTTTAACTTTACTTCTAGTATGTATACATAGAGCGGTAACTAGAAAAAGTAGTCTAAGGTGAAACAGTCTGCCTTCGTGTGTCAGTTCGCTTCTTTGCTTGCTCAATCGTTGAACTGTTTGGGAGAGGCAAGATGATGTTTGTATCACAAGGGTCCTTGCCTGTTGACTGTTGTATATCAAATTACATAGCACTTTTAAAGTTTCCACGACAGCTGAAACAACAAAATAATAGCATATTAATCTACACTTTGACTTAGGGCATAAATTTATTTTCTGCAAATATAATGTTACTTGACAAATTTTAGGTCTTTACTCAAATTAGCTAAGGTAACGGAGTGATACTCACTTTCGGAATTGGAAGCAACATTTTCATTGTCAAGGTTATTGTCTAAGTAGGCAAATCTTAATAGAGTTGCTATTCTTGATTCTGTCACCAACTCATCAATGTCAGTTTTATCTCGGCTGCGAATAAATGAATGTTACTTGGTATATCCCGATAAGAAGAATTTTAAATACATTACTTGGTTTATAACAGGAATAGAGTTAAACCTGAGTAATCTGAGTGCACTTAGACACAATTGATGTGTAGATTTATACTCCTCGTTATTGAGGGTATCGAATAACTGTGTCCAAATTCTGTTTCTCAGATTATTTTCATTAAGCTCGGTAAAATTCCTCTGTGTTTCATGCTGTAATAAATAATCAAAATAATTCTATATTTTTAGCAACTGGCAAAATGTTCGACAAGAAGCAAATAGGTGTGGTTGTTGAGTTTAATAATTCAAATTTATTAGAACGAGGTATGAAGGTACTTGTTGAAATATTCAGTAGAAATAGTATTCTTTTTTGTATTAAAGGATTGTTGAAGAGTTTGGACATAACGAATGAACAAATTCAATCTAATCGACAATTAGTAATTGAGTTAGCGAAAAAAAAATTAAAGAGCTACGACACCTGTAGGACAGGCTGCCAAAGAGCTGTTAAGATAACCTCGCCTGGGCGAAATTATTTTATAATTTACCTCAGCAATGAATTGACTCAAATTTTGAGTTAGTTCATCGGAACTCCCAGAGAAAATATCAAATTTCACAACTCCCATGTTCTGTATCATCCTTCTCGAACTGTCAGTGACGTATAGGTTTATTGTATAGTATACAATGCCGCAATTACACAGCGTTCGTTGTATTGTTGAAAAGGTATAATATCGAAACTGCGTTAACACTTGATTACATTATAGAGCACTTAGAATATGTTCATGAATTTGGGGTGTATCGTATATTAGAACGCGAAACCTGCAAACTGTAATTCGGACTTCGGTCCCGGCTTCTTCGTGACGAACCTATACGTGCTTCTACAGAAGCCCTGCGAAGCGTGTGACTATAGGTATGTATTTACATGTAATACATTTGCGACTGTGCGTGACAGTCGTCACCGATGCCTATGTGTGCCTATGCACCAACAAATATCAAGGTTCCGCCTGCTTTCGTTGTTAAATATCCGCCAAAGCAACCGAGAGATGGCGTCGCCACCTTACCACATTCCAATGTTCGTATGCGCGATGGATGAAGGCTGAAGGCAATTGGAGTACACTATAGTTTTCGCTCTGCGCTGTGATTGGCTGAGGGTGCTTCCTGAACCAATCGGCGCGCAGAGGGAGAGAGATAGAGAAAGATGTGATGAGTTTCGACCGTGGTTTCTACCGGCCCGGCACAGCGTTGGAACAGTCTATGGTTGGAACACGTCGGGTGTTTAGGATAACCTGAAAATTTGAAAGCGCACAAATATCGATCATTGATATGATATTCGCCGAGGACGACGGTTCGACGTCCGCTCCGTATCAGAATGTCGTCGCGGAAAAAGAACGAAGAATCTGTAAAAACTGTCGAACCTTCGGAAAAAGAGGCAAAGGAAAATACGGCAGCAGTGGAAGATCCTTCTAACAGATCAAGTCGGTCCTTTTGGTTTCTCTGCGCCTTGATAGCATGTGTCAAACTTCTTCTATCTCCCACATAGTAAGTACATTCCCTTTTGCTATTTTTTTCTTTATGGACATCTCATTATTCAACAATTGTACGCTTTAGTCACTCGACGGACTTTGAAGTGCACCGAAATTGGCTTGCAATAACTCACAGCTTGCCGATTAAAGAATGGTATGTCAATGCAAAATCCGAGTGGACCTTGGACTACCCGCCTTTTTTTGCCTGGTTCGAATACTTTCTCAGTAATTTTGCGAAGTCTGTTGATCCGAAAATGCTGAATGTGAACAATCTTGGGTATGCGTCTGTGGCAACAAAAATATTTCAACGTTCGACTGTCATTGTTACGGACTTTGTATATGCATATGGTGTTAAAGAGTAAGTTTATTAAGATGCATTTTGTAACAGTTCAACAAATGTCAAGGACACGAGCTTTTAGATGACATGTAAACGCCGACTAAATTGTGGCAAAATTCTCCTTTAATGTGAAGAAATGTTCTTTTTAAATCTCAGACTAAGCCAAACGCTTCACCAGGATGAAAAAAGCTTTGCCACGTTGATAGTTTTAACTTTGTGCAACGTTGGACTACTGATCGTTGATCACATTCATTTCCAGTACAATGGATTTCTGCTCGGTGTACTTATGTTGTCTTTGTCCAAAGTTACCAGGATTTCGAAGGAGGTAAATTATCGTCAGTACTGTTCTATCTTTGACTGTGGTATTTGCAGCTACCTTCTGAATTGATTAATCGTTTGCAATGTTATACAAGTTATTGACAGAGGTTATTGTTACTAAAATACACTACTTTTCAGAGCCAGGTTCTTCAGGGAGCATTCTGGTTTACTGTTCTCCTCAATTTAAAACACATATACGTATATGTAGCTCCAGCATTCATTGTGTGGTTGCTGAGAATGTACTGTTTCAAAAATAGACAATGTCTAGTTAGAATTTTAATACTTGGAAGTATCGTTATTCTAACTACAACATTGTCCTTTGGGCCATTCATAAGTCAATTACCACAGGTAAAAAATTTCGAAAAATATACATACTTCTATACCCTCGTAGAGCTCAATCATTTCTAAATTTAGAATTCTTTGACAGAACCCAACATACAGAAGTACAACACGACAAAATAAAGCTTTCAGTACAAATAAATATCGTGTTTAACTTTATTCAGGTAATAACAAGATTGTTTCCGTTCAAAAGGGGCTTAGTCCACGCTTACTGGGCAGCTAATGCTTGGGCCCTTTACACAGGATGTGATAAAGTACTGTCAATAATTTGGAAGCAATTTGGTTGGTCGACAGCATCTGGTGCAGCCTCAATGACTGCTGGATTGGTTCAGGAGAACGTTTATGCCGTTCTACCTACTCCCACTCCTGTTGCAACTTTTGTAATAACGTTCACAATGATGCTTGTAAGGAGATTGTCAATTAATTATTAAGAAGATATTTCGGACTGCAACCACTAATCAATTGCCCTGACAGAGGAATGAAATTTTGCTTTGTTTGCAGCCTAGCTTATGGGTCTTGTTTATTCGAAACAGTCACAAAACGCCACAGCATTTTATAAGGTGTGTCGTTCTGTGCGGTCTAACATCGTTCATGTTTGGCTGGCATGTACATGAAAAAGCTATACTGACTGCGATTATTCCGTTATGGTATGTTTTAAACAACTATAAATTCACATATTCTGTTTACTTAGTGTGTCAAGTGTATTGAGAATTAATAGACATACCTAACGAACTACACTTCTGATCCTTTTCTTTTGAGACTTACAATTTTTGTACTCTATACAATTTTCTGTCAACTGAACTATAATATAGATCATGTAATGTTTCAGTGCCCTGGCAACAATCGATGCAGGTGATGCCAAAATTTTTATTATTCTGAGTGCAGCAGGACATACGGCTCTTCTACCGTTACTTCACCAAATTATCTTTGCTCCATTACGAATATTACTGCTTCTAACGTATACAAGCATCACTATAATAAGTCTCTTCAATCTGCATAATAAATCGTTGCTGAGTAATTACGAATGGCTCTATATGAGTTGGCTGCCATTTCTGCCAGTGTACGAAAACGTGCTGCACAAACTGCTGTTCGGTGACCGTCTACCATTCCTCCCCCTAGCCCTCACCTCGCTCTACTGTGCCGTCGGCGTTACTTACTCCTGGCTGTATTTAAACATAACATTTTTCCGAGATGGTAAATACACGACGGAAACTGCAGTGACACTGGATGGGAGTAAAAAGAAGATCAAAGTTTTGTAGAGATGAGGAGCTGACAGACGTGATTACATTCATGTCTCTAATAATCGGAAGATAAACTAAGAGTAATAATAATTGTAATTGTTTCTTCCAATCTTTCTGATTTCCCTAACTGAATTCAATAAATGAAACCTATTCAGTTTTTTGTAAAAAATTCTTTAAATCATATTACAGACAACGCCTGTTTTACCAGTAATCTTGCAGTGGCTTGCACCAACTCCACCAACTGCCCGTATTTCATCGAGCGGCGTTCGCCTCCGTCCGTCAACGCCATTTTGACTGTTGTGTCAAACGTGCATCAGTCTGTTCAGTCAATTAAATGGTGAATTGTGTATGACATAACAATATCCCAGAAATGGGATCGTGACATATAAACTTGAAAAACGATGGGCAGGGCTTTGATGGAATAATCTTATGTCAAGCAAGTAAATTCATTTCTTAACATTTCGAAGGGTACCGACCGACTAATAGGTTGTAAAATTCGTGTATGTAACCTTGTTAGAATTTGATTTTATCTTGACACTTGACAATGTTTCACTGTTGAGTCATGGCGATATTGTTATCTGCGGCAAAGTAAACTTCATCAAGTGGAAACTGAGTGGACTGATAAATTACGTATAAATGATGCTAATTCAAGAATTCGCCTAACCTAAATTGCTTCTTTCAGGAATTGAATAGAGCGAATTTTCACGCATTCACCGATCACAATGTCATCAGTTCAACGTGCCTTTGCTCATAAATTGAGCAAGCAGCATGCATCTGACGTAAGACGTCAGATAGCTACTTCAACATCTTACTCAAGAGATTTGTCAAAAAGTGGCAGCAGCGTCTCGGGTTTCTCATCAATGGTAATACTGCAATCATTTCAATTTAAATTTAATGTACTTAAGAAAGTGGGAAATTTCATTCGAAAGGTACAATGAATTCTATGAAACATATCACAAAATGCAATTTTGATATGAATGATTTTTAGCAGTCTAATTCTGACTTAATCAAAGTGACACTATACTGTGACAAAGTTGTGTTCACATCCCTTATATGTTCCCTATGATCTTTTTTCTCAAGATGTCACTCTGTGAGGTGCTGGAGCCTTTGGACTATGAAGAATTTTTGGCCCAGCATCAGACGATGTTGGATCGTGATCCATTGCGACTAATCTTAGATTTCCCACAAGGGGATGTCGAGTTGAAAGTTGTTAAAAGAAAAATTCGAACAGAAGAACCTGTTGTCCCATCTGAAACACTGTAAGACATTGAGCTTAATTAGTTCTAGGTAGAAAAGACTGTCTCACAATAACTCTTATGCAATTCTCTTAATCTGAAGCTTAATAATCATTGATTGACAAATTACATGTAATTATGATATTAGTTTACATCGTTGCACTATTTCTCTTTAAGGGATGCAGTATCACCTTACGTACGGCGATGCGTAGAGACCTTTACATCAGATTGGGTGATAGTGAATCGAAAGTACAAAAGACGAGTTTCTCCCATTGCCAGAGATCGGCTTCTGCAAGATACACCCAGACAGGACTTTGAGGTATCATCTTAATAATCTGATTTCCAAATTTATTGAAACTTTCACTAAGCCTCCTTTAATGCAGTTCAATTGCATTTGTATTTAATTCTTATCAGGTTGATCAAGAAGATGTTAATGGTGCTTTGTCACCTCATGATGATGAGGATTTTTCAAATTCTGCGGATACACCACGGGGTTCGTGGGCTAGTCTGGATCTGCGCCACTCTCAGCATGACCCGTTATTACCTGGACTTCTGGACCGCGTTTGCCCGGAAACTGTGGATCTGACAAATGAAGAGAAACGTTCGGAAGACCGTCAGGTGCGATAGGGATTATGATAGCTATGTGACAACAAAAGACTAATTCAGTTGAATTGATCGATTGAAATGTATTTCAGGAAGCTTTGTTTCCACTTTATGCACCTCCATCCTCACCAGATGATGAGTGGCAGGAGATAAACCCAGCCTTAGAACCTTCCGAGCCATTCTCTCACAAAATATTAGTCAAATGCCTACAATTGAAGTTGGAGCTTGAGGTTGAACCAATATTTGCCAGCTTAGCATTGTATGATGCCAGAGAGAAAAAGAAGGTTTGTTGCTTGAAGCACAATTATTTTGTTTTACATATAAAATAAAAAAGAATTGGATCTTATTGATATTGTTTATGTCAGATTATACGTCCTAACTTATCAACCAGTTTCGAATGCATTTGGTTTAATATGTAATCCACTGTAGTTAAGTAACAAGATACTGATCACAAGTTTTATTCTGTACTGTTCTGCAAATAATACAGCCTTATACTTGATGTAGGTTTCAGAGAACTTCTACGTTGATATGAATCCTGAGGGATTAAAACGAATGCTTGGAAGTCATATCGCATACAGTGATACAAGCACCTTGGCTAGAAGCTGTGTTTTCAATATCAGTAAACCAAGTCCAGACTTGTTCCTGGTCGTAAGATTGGAGAAGGTTTTGCAAGGTGACATCTCGGAATGTGCCGAGCCATATTTGCGGGAAGATAAAAATAAAGATAAGGTAATGAGACTCAAAAATCATTTGAACTTAATTGAATTACAACATTGTTTCTCTTGCTTCACAGGTAAGAGCAGCTGCAGTGGCAGCATGCGAGCGACTTGGACGTTACAGAATGCCTTTGGCATGGACAGCCATTCATCTTTCCGGGGTTATTGGTGGTGGCTGCACTGATGATTCAGAGAGTACGGGAAGTGCCGGATCCTTGGATAGAAAATCTGGAGGACTAGAGCAATGGAGAAAGAAAGTCGAAGCTCCAACAAGAAGAGGCTCCTTGGAGAGGCGCAGCTCTGACAAGCGACGTAGCTGGTCCCAGGATGATTTTGCCAACTGCTTAGATAGCTTTAGGTTTGAAGATTTTTATTGATGATCAATGATCCCTATCTGTATTTGTCGAGTAAGCTGTTTTGCTTTATTTTTTGTTTTTTTCCGTAGGCCTATCACTCTGACTGTATCAAGTTTCTTCAAGCAGGAGGGTGAGCGACTGAGGGATGAAGACTTGTATAAATTATTGGCAGAGCTACGTAGGCCGGGATCTAACTTGAAAAGATTGAAATGCTTACCTGGTATTCTAAAATTAGACCTTAGTCCAAGACCTGATGAACTTCCCCGATGCTTGGATCCGGACCTGAGAAGATTGACACCTTATCCTGACGAGAAGAGCCGGCCATTCAAAGAGATACTTGAATTTCCTAGCAAAGTAGTCTCTCCAGACTTGTCATATCGTAATCTGCTTTATATTTATCCTAAGGTAAGCTGGGTATACTTATTGTATGTCAATTTGAGCCTTTACTTTCACTCATAATCCTGATTGAATGTTGTTAACATCTCGTGTACAATAGTTTATACCTCCTTCACATTCTAACAAAGTTCGTAACCTTATTCATTTTTAGGAAGCTAATTTCAGTGCAAGGGCAGTGTCTGCTCGTAACATAGCCGTGAGAATACAATTGATGGGTGGTGAGCATGAGGCAGATGCTCTGACCGCGATATTTGGTCGTTCTTCATGCCCGGAAATGACGCACGAGGCATTCACGTCCGTTTCTTATCACAATAAAAACCCAAGCTTTTACGATGAAATTAAAATAAGACTTCCTGCCGATTTGAGCGCTAAGCACCATCTATTATTTACATTCTATCACATCAGCTGCCAGAAAAAGATTGAACAACCGAACGTCGAAATGCCAGTTGCTTACACGGTGAATATAGTTATCAATAAGTAGTGCAACTGAAGGAAACTAGACGAGATCGAGAAGAAAATGCATAATACCAATGATGATAACTAATTTTTCAGTGGCTACAGTTGCTCAGGGATGGGCACTTGCAGTCTGGAGAATTCTGTTTGCCAGCTACATTAGATCCTCCACCAGCAAATTATTCGTACATAGCACCAGATGTATGTCTGCCAGGTACAAGATGGGTAGACGCTCACAAGGGAGTGTTTACGCTCATTTTAGAGCCTGTGTCTAGTGTACATCCTCAAGACAAGTATATTGACAGGTAAAATTTGAACAGAATTTCAATCATTCCTAGAATGTATAGTTGATTATAACTTGTACAAAATCTTCATAAATCCAGATTCCTTTCACTTTGTGGTTCTCTGGAAACTGGTCACATACCTCCACGAATTGGTGAAGCAGGAATGGAATCAGAGTTGAAATCTTCAATGTTGGAACTGGCCAGAGCGTCGCCGGCTGCATTAGTCCGCTCGCTTCCTCAGCTGCTGGATCAGCTCGTCTGCTTATTAGTCAGGCCTCCAGCTTTGCCGTCTCAGCCTTTGAATATAGCAGCTGTTGTATTCGAAGCTCTCGGTTTGCTGGTCAGGAATGTGACAAACCTACCAGATGACCAAGTCGATACCCACGGGCGTCATCCTCTACTGGCAACTTACACAGCATATCAATGCTGCTTACCGACCCTGTCACACACCTCGAGCGTCGTTCGAGCTCGAAGTAATCCAGATCTACCTGTTGAAGACCTAGAAATGGAAGCCCATACCAGGGGTCTGGATAGAACAGCCTCAATGCGTCAGGAATCGCCGTCTGTTAACAATCAGGCGGCAGGAAGGCTCCTGCATGAGGAGTTAGCTTTACATTGGGTTGTTTCAACAGGGCAGGCACGGGAACTAGCTATGACGCATTCCTGGTTTTTCCTCGAGCTTATAGTTCGCTCTATGGTGGTATCTTTGTCAGAGATTGACGGAGTCGAACCTCCAAGGAAATCGCGGTTTTCCCCGCAGTTTTCAGACGACGTTGCCACCCTCGCGGCGGCATTAACGTCTGAGGTGATCATACGCTGTGGAAAAGAAAACCGCACAGCTTCTAATCTTATTTCAAGCCTTGGAAATTTTCTCTCTGATTTACTGTCCATCATGGACAGAGGATTCGTTCTCTCTTTGGTTCGTGTCAGTTGTTGTTCTCTCTCTGAGTCATCTATGCATGTACCAGATTCTGCTGCACTATTTGCCCTCAAGCTTGATTTGGTCAGAACGATCTGTTCTCACGAACATTACGTGGCCTTGAACCTTCCCTTTGGAACTGGATACATGGGGTGGTCAGGATCAGCTCCAGCTTCGCCCAGTCCATCAACCGGGAGTTCCGGGAGTTTAATATCAACTCTGGTACCAGGAGACCGAGCAAGATTCTCAGAACTCAGTTCGGAGTTTAGACAGCAGCATTTCCTCGTTGGTCTGGTTCTCTCAGACCTTGCCAATACCCTCGAAATACCAAATCCTATGCTACAGAATAAAGCTATTGGTACTGTTCGCTATTTCATGGGCTGTCACGATGTAGATCCAAGGTACACAGATCCATCAGCTAAATCCCGTGTGGCTGCACTTTACTTGCCACTCCTAAACATTATAATGGACGCACTGCCACAACTTTATCATTGGGATTCTAAGGAGAGGAGCGTTTATCTGGACGAATCTGGTTCCATTACACAATCTGTAGCACTCGCAATAGCAGGAGGCGCGTCGACCGATGTAGCTGGAACGCAATGTCGAGTTTCCTTGAGCTCCGAGGCCACCAGGCATTTGTTAATGTGTGCTCTCTGGGTTTTAAAAGGACTGGAAAAAACAGCTTTGGCACAGTGGTGCTCTGAATTGAGCTCTAGACGTGTTCTGAGTCTGTTACAAGTCCTGAATATTGCTACGGCAGCGTTTGAATACAAAGGAAAAAAGGCATTGAAGAGATGTCCACCTCAAGCTGCTGCCACAAGTGACATTAGGTCTAGATTGGAAGACGTTATACTGGGTCAGGGAAGTGCCAGAAGCGAAATGATGCTGAGAAGAAAGGAAAGATCCAGTGGGGACCGACTAAGATGGAGAAAAGATCAAATGCCATATAGGTGAGTTGTTAATTGACAAAATTGTACTAGAAGTTTTTGCATTAATGTTTTTACTGTGGAAATCAGGCCAACTGAGCAGACCGAAGGCCGAGCTGTTGAGCAGGATGCTCATATTGAAGGGGCTCTTGCAGCTGAGGCTTCGCTTGTAGTTTTGGATACACTGGAGTCTGTTGTACAAGCTGATGGCGGAGGAGGTACAAAAATTGCTTCAAGTTCTATGATAAAAAAGAAAACGGTAGAAATGTTAATTTTAATACTTTTAATACCAACTTGATTTCATCTAATTCCAGGTGCAGTAGTCGGTGCGGTCTTAAAAGTTCTTCTTAGAGCATTGGCCAGAAATCAAAGCACCTTAGTTCTCCAGCATATGTTTAACACTCAAAGAGCTCTGGTATTCAAGTATCATAGCGCGCTTTTTGACGAGGAAAGCGAAAGGTGTGGAGACTTGTGTCTGACGTTGCTGACCAGGTGTAGTTCACCTTTAAGTGCAGTCAGAAGCCATGCAGCAGCTAGTTTGTATCTGCTAATGCGACAAAATTTTGAAATTGGAAATGTGAGTTGACGAAAGTTATTTGAAACCAGATTAATTGCTCAATTTACATTCAAAACAATTTCATGCATACATAACTAATCATGAGTTTTAAAAATTTTCCCCTGATAACGTTTTTCTTCATTTTCGTCAGAATTTTGCCCGAGTAAAGATGCAAGTAACAACTTCACTATCTGCGCTAGTTGGTCGTGGTAGAGCGCCGAGTGAAGGAGCTCTCAGGCGAGCCTTAAAGACCGTCTTGGTCTATGCTGAACGTGACACAGAATTAGCGGATACGAGTTTTCCAGAGCAAGTTAAGGACTTGTTATTCAATCTCCATATGATTTTATCTGATACTGTGAAGATGAAAGAGTTCCAGGAAGATCCCGAGATGCTTTTGGACTTGATGTACAGGTACACGTAAACCATTATTATACTTATTTAATAGGGAGGCAAAAGCATCTTCCATTACATTTACTTATCTTTGCGTAGTTTCACTTGGCGCTTGAAGCAAGTCTACTTCAAAAATGAAGGATTAATTTTGTAGCAAAAAAGATGATTATTTATAAAATTTCCTAGAATTGCAAAGGGATATCAAGGATCGCCAGATCTGAGATTGACTTGGTTAGCAAATATGGCGCAGCAGCATATGGAGAGGAAGAATCACACGGAAGCAGCCATGTGTCTAGTGCACAGCGCAGCTCTGGTTGCAGAGTATCTTCACCTTTTGGAACCCGGTGGAGGAGGCCGGCCAGTTGGTGCCGTCGCTTTGGCACCTGTGACACCAAACGCTCTCGAGGAAAGTGCGGTCGGAGATGACGTATTGGCAAGACGAGAAGAAGGCTTGTGTCTTGGGCCAGATTTTTCGGAAAGTGGTTTGGCTGGGCTCCTTGAACACGCGGCTAGCTCACTCCACGCTGCTGGAATGTACGAGGCCATCGCTGACGTTTACAGAGTGTTATTGCCGATAGCCGAAGCCGCTCATGATTATAAAAAATTAGCGAACATCCACGGGTACAATATTCTTTATGAAACCGACTATTCGTGAAAAATGTTATTTGGTTTCACACATTTCGATATGTTTTCACTTCGCTTATTAGGAAATTGCACGAGTCGTATACCAGAGTGGAGCAGCTTGCTGGAAAGCGTGTCTTTGGAACGTATTTTAGAGTTGGATTCTACGGAACGCGATTTGGTGACTTGGCTGGAGACGAATTCGTCTACAAGGAGCCCACTCTGACGAAACTTCCCGAGATATTTTCCAGGCTTGAGAATTTTTACGCTGAAAGATTTGGCACTGATAATACCGTAATAATAAAGGATTCGAACCCGGTAGATCCTAGTAAATTGGAACCGGACAAAGCCTATGTTCAAATAACTTACGTCGAGCCTTACTTCGAGCCTCATGAATTACGTCATAGGCCAACGGTGTTTCACCGAAATTTCAATATCAGTAAGGAAAAATTGAACTTTTTCGAAACTAATTGTCTATCATCAGCACCATGTTGACAGAATTTGTTTATTACAGAACGCTTTGTATTTGCTACCCCCTTCACTCCGAGTGGAAAGGCTCACGGAGAGTTGCGGGAACAGTGCAAGCGGAAGACGATATTGACTGTAGCGACGCATTTTCCGTATTTGAAGACGAGAATTCGGGTGGTAGCGAGAAAACTGATTGTATTAAGTCCCATCGAGGTCGCGATTGAAGATATACAGAAGAAGACAGCTGAGGTAAAAACTCTATTGCAGATAGAGCAGTATTGCTATTCGTGACGGAATTTTAAGGAAGGATGATCATCTCTTTATCACGATATGAAAGAAGTCTATTTGTCTTATCGCAGGTAGCAGCAGCGACTGCTCAGGAACCTCCGGATGCAAAAATGTTACAAATGGTTCTGCAGGGATGCATCGGGACAACGGTGAATCAAGGTCCAGCCGAAGTAGCAGTAGTCTTTTTATCCGGCCTGCGAGAGCAGAATACTCAGCCCTCGAGACTGCAGCATAAACTTCGGCTCTGCTTTAAAGACTTTTCTAAAAAATGTCTAGACGCTCTGAGGCGAAACAAAAACCTGATCGGACCCGATCAGCGTGATTACCAAAAAGAGTTGGAACGAAATTACCAAAGGTTGACCGAAAGATTGACACCATTGATCGCTTGGAGGTACGGTAAAAGAGCCCTATGAAATAATCATTAGGCATAATAGTACGTTGTGTCACACTAATAAAATATTCGGTTGTCAATATATCTGCAAATTTGTTTTTATACTGTTTCAGCGGACCAGCGTCAGCAAACCAGACGTTACCAACGTCACCGCGCTGGTAAGTTCCCTCGTTCTATACAGTTATCGATCGTATTCACCAAAGATATTATTATACTCGTATCGTATTGAAATATTCTTTCACAAGAAATCTCATCTACCAGAGTACTTACGAAAAAAGTACTTAAATACTCTAGTATTTATGCAAAAGGATTTTATATTTATACACGTATGGTGCCGTAATGTGTAGCACAAAAATGTGCGCAGAACTGCGATCTTAAAATTGGAATATTCAATGTGACCGAGAAAGTGCTGGCGTGTAATAGCAAGCATATAGCGCTTGATTCGCGAGCCGTAAAAAGGGCAATAAATTTACCGAGTATCTCTGATATATGTATATCAATGTCTAAGTCATTCGAGAATTGGCGAACATGTCGGGTAGCACATGTGTAGTATTTCGCCAAATATTTTATTTATACTCAAGTTTGGGTATAGTGTGCTATCATTTTATTATTCGAGGGTGGATAAAACTGAGAAAAATAACGTCTAGAAATACGGTTCTAACTATACCGAAACGCACAGTTGATGATATATTTTATAGCTCTCGAGCACATAGTATACTATAACAATTATTGTTACTTATAATAAGTAATGTACGATTTTGTATTGGAAAAAAACGAAACTTATATAAATATATACATTTTGTCATGATAGCCAAGCTACGAAAGCATATATCCGAGTGTGTCTTGATATCTCGATTGTCGCTCGTTCCCAACGATCGCGATTGATCCCAATGATTTGATCCAAAAAAAAAACCATAAAAAAACGCGTAGCTCACGATCTCGCGCCACTGGATATTTGAATAATTCGCAAGCCCTCCCGACAGAGTTCGCCAGGTGTAATGCACGTGTCGTGTTCGCTCGAATCAGCCAGAATAAAACCTGAGAGAGTCGACGGCGGGCCTGGGGGGCGGTAACTGGGCTCCCGGGGGATTACCAGCCACAGCTTTTTATCCCCCTTATGCATTTCAGAGTGGCCTCGCATATTCCGAGCTTCATATATGCTTCTTGCAAAGTACACATGCTCGTAACGTATATCTAGCAGGCGTATTCGCCGGGCCCCTGGGTGCACCGTCTCCCGTGTCACGCCTCGCTTTCGCGCACTGCGGGTGCTCGGTATGGAGACGGAAAGGGGCCGCAAGATCTACGTGGAAAATAAACTCGAATGATGAATAACGGCTTGCTTTTTACGAGAGGCGCAATATTTTCCTTTTTTTAACCTCTCGTAAAACCTGTAGTCTTGTGTATGTTGTACGTAGAACGCGGTCTACGCGGATCGTCTTTGCTGGGTTGAACTTTCAGCCTTTTTATTTACTCGGTATCGTTTACGCTAAGGGAGAAGTTAAAAATAAAAACTGCACGGTTCCCGTGGCACTATTGTGTAGTGTACAGAAATAGAAAATTCACCGATTTAAAGAGTTGTTCCAAGCCTGGATATGTTCGATTTGAAGTTCGGTTCGAGTTAGGCAAACCTTTCTGTACTACTTTGAAAATATAGCAGAGATGAGCTTTTTCAAATTTTGACGATGACCTCGCGGTGTTGCTTCTCGTTTACGTCCAACTAGATCTATATCGCAACGTCTTTGAATCCTTTCAAGTCCGTACTTCCTCCGTTTCAAAGAGAAAAACGTTTTTTTTTTCTTTACTCAGCAGAAACCCTGATTTAGACTCCAGTTTTTCAGAGTATATCTGGAGGAGATAATTTCATACGAATAGCGCCACGAACTATAGTTTTCGGGTTGGAAAATTGATTTTCACACGGACTTGCCCAGATTTGGGGAATATTTTCTTGGTCCTCTTGCTTCGATATCTACTCAGACAAATTCTTTGCGATCTGGATGCTAATCGGCCGGAAATCACTGTCAACAAGTCGTAGGAGCAACGAGTATGCTGCGGCAAACACAAGATTTTTAAAGTTTTTTTGTTTACTTTGATCAATTTCTTTGACTATCAAGTTGTCTTCTTTGTATCGGAATCCAAATTTTAGCGAAGGTTTTATTCGAGAGATGAAAAATTACCGGGTTTACCGAAACTCGGATGATAGCAACCCTGTGCTTTTATGTCTCGGATGCAAACACGTAGAATTAACATGAAGAAGTCCGTATAGCTTTGCAAGCGTCTGTGCTTATACCACTCACGTAATGGATCCAGGCTGCGCTTCTCGAGGCCTCGGCTCCTCCCGTACATGCGTATATAATTTTTACGGTGTCTAAATATTCAGGCTGGAGAAACGTCGCGTTCCGAGTAAAAAACCATGTCTTTTTCATTTTATTCTTTAATCACTTATCGCCGAAAACAGTGTCCCGTGCGCTTTCCATGTGCATTTATTACTCAGTCGAGTAGCTCCCCTGGTTTTCTTTGCTTTTTCACTGTTTTTTCCTCTCTTTCAATGCATTTAAAACAAAATGTATAGGGATATATAGGTATGTATACATACATGCTTGAAACTGAAAATTTTCGCAACTAATTTTTGTTCGGTCTCCCTCCGAATCTCACGATCAGTTGCGGGACCGTCGTTTAAGCCCTCTCGCCGTAAATTGCTGCGTGGAAAACTGTCGAGGAGCCCGAAGAAACTGAGGCTGAAAATGTTACGAGAACGGATTTTCCGATCGATCGACTCCGACTGCGCCGCTCGGTATCGGTGAACCATGCTGATTGCGGATTTCCAGGATCACGTTACCGTCATTGCCACGTGTAAACAAAGACGCGTGCGGATTCTTAGCTACAGGAGACAAGCGAGCCGTCCTTTTTTCGTCCAACGTTTTCCCACTTGGTTTCACCGTTTCGGTACCGACGTGATCCGCTTTTCAAATTTACCAAGTTGTTCCCGAAACGGAGGAAATCATGCTGACAACTCGCGCCCTCGTTTTTACTCACCGTTACTCATCGTAATTCTCTGAAAATATATTTCTCTACTATCCCGACTTATTTTAATACCCTGGAACGTTGAATTGATAGAGAAAATAAGTCTCGGATTATATGTTTTTTTCTTTTTTTGCTTTTTTTAAAATCATATGTCCGGAACTCGAACTGCTGCAAGTATCATGCATTTTCACGTCGGTAGTTCTAGCAGAACTGACTGGGTGCTCTTTTTTCTGTTTTTTTTTTTTTTTTGTTAGGTGGGGTTGAGCTAAAAAAGAGTAGGAAGAGATAAAAGGCCGGTGTTATCGTACTTTCACATCACACTTTCGCAAATCTTGAACATTTAGTAGATAAAGTTGTGAAACAGTCGTGAAACTCTGCGGAGAATTCGAAGAGGTAGAAAAAGGAAAATGGAAAAAATGAGATGAAAGAAAAAATGTTACCCTTATGTTGTTATCAGGATAACGAGAGGGAATTCTGCCAGATTATGCGGGATGGGCTGGGTGAAAAAGCAGAAAATCTGAAACTCGACTTTTTAAGATCCGTCCCGTAATGTCGGGAGAGAGGCGAAAAGGATGAACGAACCCTCGAACTTGCAGATTGTGGTTCGGAGGGGTGATACGAGCCTTCCCTCTAATCAAAGCTCGGACCGATTAACCCTCGTTAATATTAATTCAGCTCTACATTAATTTTTTATTAGCCCACTTGTCCCTCCGACGAACCGCTTTCTCTCTCTCTCCCTTTGTGCGCTTATTTCCACGGACCGCGTGCGTCGGTTTTAGTTGTTAAACTAACGCGCGCATCGCCCCGCGTTACCTCGCATTGGCATACCAAGGCACGCTCCTATCGGCACTCCGCGTTATAGCTGGGTGTGCATGTACGCAAATATGCTCACCCACGCACACCGCCTTCCCCGCGAAAGCCGGTACATATATATACCTTTAAGCGCGAGATGGACAACGAGCAAACTCGACTTTATCCCTCGTGGAAGTGGACCCGTGTAATTAAGTGCCGACCCACGCGCTATCCGCCGACCGTTGTCATCCGGACTCACCGGAGACAAACTTGCGGGCCGCGCCATCCTCCAGGATGAGATTCATCCATGCCGGGGGAATATTAACCCTTCTTTGCGACCGGCTTTTATACATATACGTATACCTACCTACTTGTGTCCAGTCGTCACGGAAATCCTCGAATAATGTAATTGTCCCGGAATTTGCTCCTGGACGTGGAAAATTTTCGCCGTTTCTTCTTCCTTTTTCATATATTACTTTTTTTTTTCCATTATCATCAGGCTTGCGCGAGATTCGTCTAGAGTTGTTCCAGGGTCGTTAGAATCCTGGATTACCAACCTTGCAGTGGCCACTGGTCACCGAAAGCCCGGAGGTCGAGGAAAAGTCAGGGGTTTCGAAAAATCGTCACGGAAGTCAGGGAAAAGTAAGGAAATTTCATGAAGGCATACGAACAAGACAGGACAAAAGCTTTCCAGAGGAGCAGCAAAATTGTAAGAAACTATTATTTCCCATATGCTCGCTTCCGTAACCATTAAATAAGTCGTAAACGTATTTTTGAATACCGATTGATCAGAAGCTTTGTTTATTAGACGCTCGATATTGTCAATATTGGTTCGGTTCTTAATCGAGACAAAATTGTAATTTGATCAGGAAAAGTCGGAGCATAGTCGGGTAATAAAATTTGCTCGAATATTTTTAGTGGGCACGATGCCAACGAGATTACCACGCACTGTGGAGAGGAGAGTAATTTTCAAATTGGAAATAACGAAGCTCCCAAAAATCTCTGGCCGCATCTAACGCCCATAATTTTTTATCCCTGCGCGTTAATCCGAATCGTACCTTATAGCCGTTTTTAACTCTGATTATAAGAAAGATTTTTTTTTTAAATGACAAGGTGCTACCGCAACACTAATGAGAATGATCAAAAATCGTTGGGGTAATCAATTTTTCAAACTAAACTCTGCCGGTCGCAGATTTGTAAGAAAAATGTCCAGAAAGTTTGTAAAATTTTCCACTAGGGATCCCGAGACAAAATACTTGACTAATCGAATGCTTGTAATTTAAATTCCATTTGAATTGGGTTTTTTCAACGTCCCTCTAATAACGCAGGCATTCGGACTTTAAAATTGATTTCAAATATTCGGAGCAGAAACCCGAAACATCTATACACATAAAATTTCGCTACCTTGCCTGAAATCCGCGAAATTCAAATCAATTGTGAAACATATACCCTCATATATATGTATATACATATATAGATGTAGAAAAAAAGATGAGGGAATTTTATTGAAAATCTTGAAATATAGGCAGATTAAACGAGGCGACAAATTATATATTTGATCGGTGTAACGACCGGGTCTCACGTTTCAGAGATAAACATACGTTAAAATTGTCTCATTCGCCGTTGCGCCGCGCAAATAACGTGAATACACGTTATAAGGTACATCGATGCGTTATTTATTATCACATTTGAGGAACGTTGACAGGCAAGGCGGTTCCGGCGTAAACTTTTCCCCCGCAATAACTGCCGGATGAATTTACTCCGGTTACTCGGAAGTATTATAGAGGGACTTCGGAGGGTTGGAGTCGGAGTCAAGGCTCGAGGGTTGAGGGAGGACCTCTTCCTGCAGGCTCGACTCGGAAACGGAAGCTAATTGTTAATAACTGCCGAGTCTCCGGGATCTCCGCCTCGGCGGATCTAATCTCTCGAGAATCTCTCCCCTCCCCTCCTCTCATTCCACGCCCTCTCTTCCTCCCTTTCTCAGCTTTCAGTCTTTCGCTACGTCTTGTCCGAGCCTGGTATGAGTCGGTAGAAACGCAGGGACTACGTTCGCTCATGTATTACGCAGGTATCAAGGGAGGAAACTTTCGGAGCTCTCGCGTGTTAATTGTAGCTTTATAACGTTACTGTTATACACGCCTACACCGAAGAGGAGCCGCCTTAGCATCTACGTCTGAATTAATTAGTCGGTGCAGTGATAGCGAGAGAGAGAGATGCCATGGTATATTGAATTGAAAACTTGGCATTCAGATTGAATCTCACGCGATCGAAATGATAAGTAACATCGCACCAATCGCGCAAAACTCGGTTGTAATTACTCCGTTTCTGCAGCTTCCTGGTTTTCAATTGACGTCTTAGGAAAAAAATAAAAATAAAGCTGACGCTTACAGGCTGCACGGTGGATCCCCTATTACCCTAAAAGTAACCAATTTTTTTTTATTCCCCTGTAAGCAGTCTAAAACTGAAAGTGTCCCCTAAAACCCTCTTATTTTTACCAGTTAGATGCTTGTTTTTTATCAACTGAAATGGACTGGAAAAATCAATTCGACGCTTAAAAACAATTTTTATGCTTTCAACTTAACATGGGAACAAAAAAATAAAAATAAAATCAAAAATATGCATTGAATCTCCAAACTCTTTTATAATTCATAGAACAATAAGTTTTACGGTTTAATTTAGTATCGTTCTCTACGGAATACGTGCGATCATCCCAAATTATTTTGTTCCTAAATTTAATCGGAAGTATAAACATTGTTCTGAAGCATCAAATTGATTTTATCGGTACATTTTAGTTGAAGAAAAGAAAAACAATTCAAGAACGTGAAAAATTTCCAACGTATTTTACATTAAACATTTCAACCGACTTCCGACACGTGTTAAAATTATCCGAAAACTTTTATATATAGGTTTTTTTCACTGTAATATGAATATATTTTTTTAGTGCAATCGAAAAAAATTCCAAAACGACCAAAATACCGGACACCCTGCTGTGTATATAGTTTTGCACTATTTGGTCAGTACTGCGAAAATATATTTGAAACCCAATGCCCCCTCATTTTCACAAAGCTTTCCCTTGTTTGCCCTAAAATTACCTGGCTTGAGCACCGCCAAGCCATTGTGCTGATTGAAAGTTTTCAAAACAAGCTATATGCTGATATTTGACGTGCCTTGGAGGGACTAAATTTCTCAGCAGTTGAGCGAAAGCCTCTCGCGGACAGGCATGGAATTAAAAATTCTCATTAAAACGACCCGACTCCAAAGAGTTGAGATCCAAGGAAAAGATAAAAGCGATCTTACTAACAGCGTTAACGCGATCATCAGTTCCCAGGTCGTTTGATCCGCGCTGCTCAAAGCTGATCCACACCATCAAGGATTCCGCGTGTAATCTAACGGTAATGTAACGTAATGTAACCCTGGTTGGGGATGTACGCGTATTATATAATAAAGAGTGACTCGCGACGCGATCCGACGCGAGGATAAATGCGGAACAAAGTTACCGTCGACACATGCACGCGTCGAAATGAAATTGTCAACGGAGCATCGGGGGGCGGGAGCCGCGGATCAAACCGGCGATGACGAACCCGCGGAAGATAGGACCCGAGGGATTTATTTGGCAGGATTCGGGTCCTTGGTCCTGCCGATCGTAGGGTGGAAACGGAAGGCAACGGAAGGAGTCAAAGGCCGCGGCAAACCTCGTCGCTCCAGGCACTCGAGTCGAGGGAATCGCACCCTTGGAAATGTATAAAACGCGGTGCCGGAGGGAAAAAGAGAATCACGCGCGATGCGAAAATTGTAACCGCGTAAAGGATCGCGAAAAAATTATTCGGTGGGTATAATACGTGTAACACGGGGAGATACCGCGGGGCTCTTGTTCGTTATATTGTTTAATCATGAAGCGCGTACCTGCCGGCAGCTTTCGGATATGCGATGTGTTTTTGTAAATTTGCGTGGGGAATTGGATTGAGATTTTGTCAGCAGTAAAACACACTTTTAATTTTCCGTACTGTAATATGTATAATTAAGTTTGTTAAATATACATCGGCATTACAGACAACGGCTTCGCTGTTAGAAATGCGGTGTTGAATGTCACACCGAAAATATTCTATAGAAGTTCAGGACGTTTTAGTGTCGAGAATCGAACGATGTTTAATTTTACACTATCCTACTGACTATCTAAAACAGACTGACCTTTACGCACATCTCTCTTGTTTACAATAATGTTTTTTCGTATCTCGTAACTACTTACTGGTTACAACAAGAGTTGGGAATATCATGTACCACATCGATCTGGATTTATTTACTTCGTAATTCAACAGTTTCACATAATTATTGCGTTGCGGGTATGCAAAGATTTATAATTGGATCCGCCGGTGTTCGGTATTTTTATACAGATATGTTCGTTACGTACCTGTGATGTATCGTACGATTACACCGCACTCCAGACACGTGAAACATCCCATGAGAAAATCGAACAAAAGAAGAAACACAGATTTCACGTCCATAATTTGGTTGTAAAATCCTGTAATTTTCAGGTTTTTTCATCAAATCGTTTCCGAGATCATTGCGGAAGTTTTTTGGACAGGCCGACATTCTTCTAAGAATCGGTTTTTGCGGATTCTAGAGGTTAGAAAACGCAAATATTCGCTGAAATTAAAAAAAGTGATTCTCCATTGAAACCAATACTAGCTTTCCTTATATCACTAAAGTTGACGAAAGTTACAAAATAAATAAATGAATAAATAAATAAATAAATAGATAAATAAAAAGCTATGAATTTGAAAAGACATAAAATTAACCCGTGCTTTATAGCCCTGGGGAATATTCGGCGGTTTACATTAGGCGTAAAACTACATCCGTGAAGGGTGGTCGGTGAAGGTTGGGGTTGCCAAGAGAGTGGTTCGAGTAGCGCCTGCAGCCAGCGGTGGTGAACCCTCGCGAAATTGGCCGCCAGTTCGATTGCCGTTGCTAAGAGAAAAGATAGCGATAAAGCAGAGAATGAGTAAGAGGGAAAAACAAAGGTATAGAAATAAGAGAGCGAAGAGTAGAGCAGCCGCGATCGGGGAAGAGAGAGAAAAGGAGCAAATTGAATCGCCTTCTTCTTCTTCTTCTTCTTCTTGCACAGCGCGACGGTATAAGGTAAGCACCTCCCTCGTCTTGTTCCTTCCTATACCTGCACCTATAAAACGAACCGTCGTCTTCCTTCCCAGGGTCGTTACACGACTCCCGCAGGGAAATCGGGAGACCCCAAAACTGCAGTATCGAGCTGCTCTTTGTCGCTTTGAGCTTTCGACTCTGTCTCGTAGGCAACTGCTGAATTATTTCCTCGAGTCCTGTTTCACGATCAGACGTGCCGAATACAGACCGCGGGAAAAATTTCGCTGCAAGTAATATCCTTCGTCTTTTTGATTCGGAACACTGCCCGACGTACACTTTCCGAAATGATCCGCAAAAAAATCGTGCCATCTAATAATCCTCGCTGCATTTTATTGCAAGTTGGCAAATGTGAAAAAAATTCAAATATAGGAACGACGGAAACTCGAACTTGGACAATTGGCGTTTTTGTACTCTTTAGACCGACAGCGTCGAGACTTTCGTGCCTATTTTACCTCGTCGCAGCCTGTAGCGACTGGCTACATGACGTAACTTTTTAACAAGCATTCGTCAGAACCGGAGCTGGGAATTGGTTCGTGGTTTTATATTTCTGAAATATTCCGGTGCCGGGACGTGAACGTGCGCCGCTAGTGTATAATGTTCGTTATTAAACAAATGCATAATTAACAAACAAGGTTAATTAGTCCGTTCTCCGCAATGGCCGTTTACACAACTTCCACTCCGGTATGGCTAATTCAGTGGAAATGGTAAATCACCTACGGGAATTTATCGTACCAGCTCACCGCAAAGAAATCGGGCAAAACTGTTGGCAGCAGCTAAACCAGGTTCCCATATAAACGGTTGATTGTTGCGAACGAGAATTGAAAAGAGTTAATTGACGGCGCAAGGCGGCCGCTAAAGAGCCACCGATTTGTGTTCGGGGAGCTTGCGGTCGTACAAGCCTGGGGGATGAAAAGCTTCTGCAGGATCGGGTAGACGCGGCTGGTAAGCTGCGGCTTGTCGGCTTGCACGGATGCTTTCCAGGGGATTGATTTTTAGTGCGGCGGTCGAGCCGCAGCACGACGAACAGATGGCAAAGTAAATTAGCTGGTAAATTAGGCAGGGAAGGAGACGGATTTAATTGTGTCTGAGTCTCTGTAACGCCCGTCGTATCGAACCCAACGGTACAAGGATATCCCTGGTGACTCTTCGACCCCTGCAAAAGTGATCGACGGATGATCGACACTCGCGGTTTTCAGGCGACGGAACGCGACCGCGATCGATGCCCACTAAGGGATGGATGGATTCTTGTCGCGAAGAAAGTGGGTAAAAGTAGAGAAAAGGGAAGCGGTAAGGTTATACGTATATTCGAACAAAGCCAATCGCGGTAAATCCGATCGAAACGCGTCGTTTCTCCCCCGCGGAAACCGCTCCATGCAAAGTTTCATCCGGAGCATCGACGTCTGCGGCGCAGCCGGCTTCCAACGCTTCTCCGCACTTCTGCACTTCGCTTGTCTTCTCGCATGTACTAGACGGATCGAATGCCTTATACGTGCTCGAATTAAACGACCCGTTCGCCATCCCCCGCGAAAGTGTCGATGCTGCAAAAGGTCGAACGAGACTTGGACCACACCGCGCCTCTCCCGTCTCCGGGAAAACCGGGGTCTAAGACGTCGTCTGCTCCACACACAAACACACACACACGCTTATCCGTCCCGCCTACTTTGCTCCCCGATAAACTGCAGTCCGTCTTCACTAGCATCCCGAGTCCCGCGGGTGAATTCCAGAGGTTGTGGGATGTCGGTTATACAACGTTAGGAAAAAAGATCGGCAGAACGTGTAGAACCCATGCGCGTCCTTGATTTATCTTCAGGTTCTCTGATTTTATTGTTTCGTTCGAAGCGAGGCTCGAACTCGATTCCGGAGATTTTTCACTGTCGAGGATATTTAACAATCTCTCTCAATATGCTTCGCAAAGCTTCGGGTGTTTTATTTTACTGGTAACCTACACGTTACATAATGATCCGCGTTCGATATTCATCCTATCCTTGATGGGTAAATCATTCTTACAACTTATTAATAGTTGAATGATTCTCACCTTCCGTCGCAGTACCTACTGAAAAATTTTAAACCTCTCAAAATATCCTCATAATTGGATCGACGAAGATGGTGTAATCGAAGCCCATTCTACCATACACGTATGTATGTTCCAATTGTAATTCATCATCCTTACACACGTACACCTTAATAGTTGTCTGGTAAAATCACAGAATCGCCTTCTCCTCGGCTTTTACACCATCGGAATTCCACGGATTCCAGGGCGTACCCCTGCACCTTGTAAGTAATAAGGCGAATCACCCGTTATCTAGGTACGACCGAGCATCTCGACGTCGAGATCGAGGGACTCGGTGCAGCTGGGGGGGTGCCTTCATCCCCGAAGCGCAGTGAAGCGTGGACGCGATAAGGGCCTCCCCCCAATCCCCCCCCCCCCCCCCCCCCACCCCACCCTCCTCACCTCGTCTTCCGAGCGCATCCCGGTAAGGCAGGGGGTTGGGGGTGGTCGAGGGTTGAGGTACACACCCTGGGCGCGTCTCGGGCGGCGAAGGTACACCCCGAGGAGCAGTCCCACAATTTATTCCAATATTCAGACGGGATCGACGACGAGGAGCGTCTCCGAGGCTCGGAGGTGCAATGGTGCAGGTGAGCTTGGTCGAATCGACGACGACGTCGACGTCGACGGGTCCGCGGTTTGCCTGCAATTTTATCCGTCGTTACGGTTTACTTACCGCGCCGGTAACCTTCCCCTCTGCATCTGCAGCGCGATTTGCCGGCCTTTACGTTATTTTTCACCCCCAGCCTCGCCTAGCTTTGGAACGAGGATACGCCGATTATGGGGTAAGGGGCTGAATCTCTGCACGCGGTGTAAATAAAATATGTTAGTTTTTCTTATCGCGGGTATTTCGAGTCCAGTTTTAGGTGTAGGTTTGATTAGTTCTTATTGGGATTGTGGGTACCGCAGGGGTGGATATATTTAACGGAAATCGTGATTCGGAATTTCTCAGCACCGCGATCTTTGCCCTCAGATATCGAGTGTGAATTACTTTTTTCTTTTGCGTGCAAGCCGAGATTTTTAAAACTTTGAAGCGATAATATCAGCGACGATATTCCACCCTGTATCCTACGTCTGATATAACTACCGTTCTCCAACCGGAGGGTAACTTTCGTGCAGCAGCTGGTGTGGCACGCTGTTCACAGTTGTATTGAATTCTTTAGGATCAGCTGCGCCCAGCCCGGATCAAGTTCTCCCGCTGCATCGCGTCTACGCGCGTTTATATCAATTTTTAATACTATTGCGGTTTTTAAACCTTCGCCGGCGAACGCCTCGTTACTCCGCCAAGCGTATCCTAAAACAGGCGAGTGAAAACCTCCCTCATCTCCGATCCGATTGCGAGTCGAAATGGTTGTTGCGTAGGTAGACACGCGCACACAGAGCCTCTCAAATCTTATCCTCATTCCGTGAAACCAACGAATTCCTCTTTGAGCCCGGTTTCCGCTGGCGGGGTCAGAAGCTCCGGGCATTCAATTTGGCGGTACGCACGGCCAGACGTAACGTCCTTAGGTATAAGGATGTGGGCCGTGGTACTCGACGGTTGCGGATAACTCTCGTATACCTAACCATAATAATAATATCCGTAAAAGAGAGACGCCCTCGAATATTCTCCGCGCTACCTTTTCGCGACGATTTCAGTGATCGAGGATAGCTCCGGGGGCGTGCGTGCGGAATTGTAAAAAATGAATGGAACCGGGGCGAAATAAGATGAAGGAATACAACGGAGAAATCTGATCGCCCCATGTGTTCCAATAACTTCTTGTTGCTCCTCTTTTACCTCTTCTTCTTCTTCTTCTTCTTCTTCTTCTTCTTCTTCTTCTTCTTATTCCACCACCCTCCATATCGGACGCGGTCGGGGTGTCGTCGCCTCTAGGCGTGTCATCTTGTCTCCGGTGACGGTGACGGCGGTGCCGAATTTCCCAGCAGGATGGCGTCCGGAATGCGTTGGGTATCCGAGCGTCCCGACGCTCGACGTCGGTCTTCGACCATCGCGGGCGCTTAGATTCGATTCGCGTTTGGTCGACCGACGTTTTCGTCCTTGTCCCACTTCTTCGGGACAGCGGTTTTCGCACACGTGTACCCGCAAGCTTGTATATTTCAGGATGTGCAGCGAGCTCGATTCGTTCGAACGGAAAACTTGCGGGGGTGGCGGTTGCGGGCCGGAGGAAAGAATGGAAATTTAGACGTAACGCGGGGAGGAAATAAAACGGGACGGAACACTGCGGAACTGCCTTGAGATTTACCGCTTTGATTATAAATAAACGCGAGTTGCGGCGACGGCCTTTTCACCTGCAATCGCGTGCGGAATTGGGAGAAGGAAAAAGCTGTAAACGCGGATACTTGCGTCACTGGGAGCCTGCGAAAATCGAAACGGAAGTTAATACAGGCCTGATCGCGCTGAACCGAAAGGGCCGGAAACCGCCGGCTGTACAAAAATCTTTGCCTCGATAAAGTTAATGGAACGGATTCGAATGATTGTTCAATTTCGCGAGGGTCTTAGATTCCGCTGAAGCAATTCTCCCTTTATTCTAAACGAACCTCCCCGCCCTGATTCCGAGTCGGAAAATTCAGGGAGAAACGAGAGGTGGAAGGCACCCGGAAAGGCGCATCTTTCCTCTTTGTCTTGTACATTATAGGTATACCTTATACCCGAGGTATGACTGCTTTTGCACGCGGCTCACCGTGACTCCAGACTTCCTGCTTCTTATTTTATTTATATACCTTATACTTCCTCTTACAGAAACCTTGTTTCATTGAAAATTAAGGAAACAATCTTTTTGTCGCTGGTACTCTCTTCGACTCCCTCGCAAAAGCGACTGTATTATCGCGACGAAGGGAGTTTATATCTTTCACTTAGCGAAACTCGCTGCATTTGCAAACTTATCAATTGGCAGGATAATTCATCTTCGTATTAGACCGAAAAAAATCAGTTCTCCCCGAAGCAACACGGCGTCGAACAGATTGAACAGCTGATTGTTTTCGGCGAATAAATCGAATAAAAATAATTAACGAGAGAATAATTTGCATGAAAATTGCCAGCTTTTAATTTTATACGTTGCTCCGACTTTGTACAGGGTAAAAAATGCAATAAACAAAAAAAGAAAGATCTGCATCAACGTTGCATACCGCGAATGTTTTATCGGTCGCAAACAAGACGCCAGGTGGAGAAAAACTAAAAAGAAACAAAAAAAAAAAAAACTATACCAGGTTCGTTCCTCTCCCTTTTCCCTCGCTCTCTTCTACTTTACGGACAAACGTATCCGAGCCCGAAAACAGAGGGACGTTTTACCGCCGGTACAAAGGCGGGTATAACCTGGCTATACTGCAGGGAGGTTGCCATCGAGCTACTGCAAAGATAACGCGTTCCCGGGTCTAACGCAGCTTTAAAGGATACCTGGACGGGCTCTGCGAGTTGGGCGGTAAAAGGGAATGCAAAGCAAAGGAATGGGCGCAGTCGTCACCGGCCTCGTTCTCCTCCTCGTCGTCCTCCTCGTCGTCGTCGCGCCTCCCTTCACGTCAGAGATTACGTGGCGGAGCGCGAAATAGAGTGCGGAGCGTGGCACCCCAAGTGGAGCGTTAACTCGCCCTTCCCTTCGATCCCTTTCCTTTCCTTTCCTTTCGTTCCCTTTCTATCCCGTCCTCCCCTTTCCCTTCCCTAGCTTCTCTCTTCACCTCGTCGTTTTTCCCTTCGCCGACTCTTGGCCCGCAGTCCCGAGCCGAATGTCCGACCGCGGAGAAGTGGGGGAGTGGAGGAGCGGAGGAAGAGAGACGAGGGCTGCCTTGGCTCGGCTTGCCTTGTCCCTTGGCTTTCGGTTCAAGGCGCAACGATCCCTGAACCCCGATGAGGAATCCGCGGGGGCCGAAAACAATTAGCCTTCACCCGCTACTCCGGCGTTCATCCATCCCCCGCGTTCCTCGCGGGACTTCGAAATTCCTATGAATATATCGATATCCCATTAGACGGAAGCGGGACCCGGATCGGCCCGGAGAGCGAGGCACGAAGGGGGGTGTTTGAAGAGTCGGCCAAGCTTCTTCCCCCTTTCCCTCCTCAATTCCGCAACGAAAGCTCCCACCCTTAAACTGTACATCCGTACATTATATATAGGTATATATGTATATATATATATATAGCAACTTCCGCGGTGCCGGGGTCGCGAAAATTCCTCCTCGCAGAATTTAAATTCGCAGAATGATGCACATGTGCGGTATACGGTACATCTTATAATGTACTAATATATAATATATATGTATGTATAGAATATAATTAAAACTGCGTACCTTGGAAAGATGAGTAAATATTTACGCCAGGATGAAGAAGCGTTTTTGGGGGGTAGCCTCGGGGAACGAGGTACGCGAGACTTTTTTCCTCCCCGTGTAACAGACGTGGGATACGTCGCAAAAACCCGCCGTTTCGCAAGCGATCCTCGCTCTCTATCGCTCTCTCGATACGAAGGTACGCCCATTTTTTACCTTCCCCATTTGCCAGCCCCGCGACGCTGCATACCTAACATGCAGGACCTAGATGCGAGGACCTCTCGAGGAGGTTTAGCTCAAGAGCCAAAAGGACCGCGACCCTTTATGCTTATCGCACGACGTCTTCGGATATTCCCCGAAATTTCTTTTCCCAATCGAAACTGTTGGCGGTATTTTTTTCTCGGTCAAATCGTGGGGATATATTTCGGAAGATCGACTGGTATATTCATAGCTGCGCGATATCGCCTTCGAATGCAACTTGAGCTGATTCGACATCCGAATGCGATGAAATCGTCGTATCGGCGCTGATTTTTGGTGACCGTTTCAGCTCTTGAAACGATTGTACGAGGGGAAAGAAGAGAAACGAAAGCAGCTAAAACAAAAAAAAAAAAAAGATAAAAACGAACAGAGCGGAACGCGACGTGGATAATTTGCGAGGAATTTTGCAAGGCCTGCATTTTAATCGACAACAGCAAATATCGCGAGGCTTCGTGAAATGCTGGTGTCAGAATTTCGAGGCAGTTTGGCAAATTATGAGGGGGTTGAAAGTAATCGTTGTTGGCTTATATACCGGGGAACGTTTACAAACCTATACATGTATGTATACATACATGCACACATGTCTACGTATGTGCATACCTATATACACACACTGTACAGGTAATTCGAGTACATATTTTCAAGGTAAATAGACACTGGCGTACGTACGTATGTTATTATGTACATGTTATGTGGTTCATACGTGTTTGCCCATAAAATGATGCCGTGCAAGCGTTTACCCTTGGCAAGTTCTAAGGGCGGGACCGTAGGGGTGGGGTTGAAATTCCGAATTTGAAAAGCTCCGAAAGCGCCAAATTCTGAATTTTTCGTAGGCGAAATTTAAAGTAAAGAAATCAAACTTTGACGAAATATCAGTGTTTCAAATTGTCCGAAACCCGACAACTCAAAGTTCCGAAAGATTCAAAAAATGAAACATCGAAGTTCCGAATGATCCAAGACTTTCAGTCCTGTGAATTTCCGGCTTGGTGAAATTTCGCCAATTTAATCTTTCTTTGTTTCGGATTTTCGATATTTTTACGCTCGGAATCCTGGTCATTCTGATCTTCTGTTGTTCTTATTTTTTACACCCAATCGTTGAGTAAATTTACGCCGTTTAACTTTCGGAATTTTACTCTATCGAAACTTAATTTTTCGGAATTTTGCTTTATCGTAACTTGAATTTTCGAGATCTAGCATTTTGGAACTCTGAGCCGTCGGGTTTCCGCACATAGAAAGCTTCGTTGTTTCTTCAAAGTTTGATTTCTTTACTTGAAGGTTCGCCACCAAATAATTCTGAATTAGGCGCTTTCGGAACTTTTCAATTTCGGAATATCAATCCTGCCTCGGATTGTAAATCAACAAGTCTGCTAAACCATAATGCTGACTGTAAACAGGTGATGAAAGAAAAAAAAAAAGGAATAGAAGGAAATGGAATAGCGAAATGCTAAAATGTTTAAAATGACCGAAATTTATAGGTCGGTACGTTTGAAACAATTTTTTATACTCGCGGTGCCGGCACGTTTCCGCGATTACTGTACAGCACCATAAATCACTAGCTAACAATAAGGTAAATCTAGCGGAGTCGGCACAATTTTTTTCTTTTCATATCTTTTTGCTCCTCAAACTGAAATGTATAAAGTACCTTTTTCCTCGTTGTTCGCTGCTGGAAATGCGGGCGAAATTGCTTAACGCTGTTTTTTCTACTTTTTTTGCACGAGTGTGTGTGTGTGTGTGTGTGTGTATGTGTATGTTTGTATGCGCGAATAATAAAAACAAAGAAAAATAAACAAAAAATTATACCTCTACTGGTTTTTCTAGTGAGAAATTGCAACCCCGTAACTTTTATCTTCTTTTTAATACCTGCTGGGCTTTCAAACTGATCCGATAAAAAAACTTCATCAGTTTTCATCATTGATTTTATATTCAACGTTTCGTACGTATAATATAAGGATGAAACGGTGCTGCGGGGGGAGCTGGGGTCAGTTCGTGTAATCTTTTGACGATCCCAGAACGAATTTGCATGTTTGGATATGCAATAAATTCGATCGCGAATGTGATCGGCGTACAAAAACCGCGTGTCTATGAAAGTAGCTTGTTTAAAAAATCTATTACAGCATCTATCAAATTGATAAATTCGTAGGCCACAAAGATACCTTAAAAAAAAAAAAAAAAAAAAAATACGCAAATAGCAAATACCGAAATTACACAAACAAACGCTGTGAAATTGATGCTTTATTTCCAGTCACTTCAACACAATCGACAATGTCACTTACACAGTTTTCCCTTGCCACCCATCCAAGCATTTCTCTACCTAATTCCAGCGTACAAAATCTTTGTACTTTTCTCGAGAGCCTCGCGCTTCTCGCGATTACAATAATTTGAAAAATACGACCACACCTCCCAAAAAAATGTCTAAAAATGATGTGATTGTCCGTTCGCCGATCTCTTAAAAAAATTCTACCATTCCGATCCGTTCGGGTCGATCCTCAACAGAGTCGATACGCGTTTCGGGCGGTTGAGATTGTCGTTCTACCCGTCAACCGTGGCTGTTGAGGTAGTCAAGCCCAATTAGCATACACGCCTGGGGCAATCGCTGGCATACCTATTGTCTGTAACACGAGCCTCGATACACACGACACGGGTAAATGCAGGTACGTACGTACGTCCCGCCCGTATAAGTACGTCCAAGTAAACCGAGTGCGGCCATGCCGCAGCGATAGGCGGCCCCGGAGCCGTATGTCCTCCATGTCCTCATCAAATTTGCCGTATCTGGGATATAGACGAGCACTCTCCCGACCCAAGAACGATAATTCGGTCGTACACCGCCCGTTCGGTTGGATGTTACGGACTGTTAACCGGTATTATCGGACAAGGTGTCTCCGCCTACGTTAGCCCTGGTATCCAGGCTCGTTACGCCACGCGAGTGTCATATCCAGGCTTGAAACCCTGCGGCGAACATTCGATAAATGTTTACAGAACTTTTCGGTTCACCGTGTCGATGGACACGGTGTGTTTTATTTTTTTTTCTTCAAACATACCGCCGGTCGAATGACTTACGTCGTATCACTTTTTCCACGTATCGTTCATTGTTGCAGCTTGTTGTTGGCACCGCGTTCCAATGGAAAGCATCAAAGGGATTCGGCCGGTGCTTTCTCTTTGAAACGCCCGCCCTTTGCAGCTGGTATAATAAACTGTAAACCCGGTTAATACGTAGCGGGCCAGAAATAAGGGAACGGTGCGTGGATAGCGGATTCGAAGAATCTTTGTACCAGCGTCGGCTCTTTCGATTGCTAATTCCAATTCTGTACGATGATGTCTCTTTTGGAAAAACTAGCGTTGCGGTCGAATTAGTATTGTACTTAATTGTACAGAAATGCGCGAAGCGTAGATTATGGGTAGGTACGAGGAAATTGATCGTTCGAATGTAAAGAACCTGGAGTACATTGTATCACCGTCATTCACGTCGTATCTTTATTCAATAAACACCTAACCACTATATCCACTCATACCCTATTATGTACAACACAGTATTTTTTAAAATAATCTTTAACCAAGTCTTATCTTTATATACATAAAAATGTATATGTATGTACGTGTATGTGTAATTCTTGTAAACATATTTATATGTAACACACTCATACACCGGTGGAATCACAATAATACCAACCTCTTTGGGATATCATCCTGGACCCTGGAGGATAATGGCGGCAGGTTCGGTGCCCCTCGAGTAATTTGGGGAGAGCCCGTTTATCTAGTAACCTCGGGAGATGGTTGATTGCGCGAAGGGTAATTCGGCGTCAAGGAATTTCCCGGATATAATAATCACCGTCAGGGATAACGGTAAAAAATTTATCGAGAGAAAATTAAGGGTCGCCGAAGAGGGCGCCGGAGGTTCCTGCTGGAGGCGGCCGCTGCTCGCCGCCAGCGTCGACGTCACTTCCGTTTTTCTCGCTCGTGCCGCCGAGATCCCGGGCAGGGTGGAAAGACAGACGAGACTCAGGCTTGAGCCTGGAAAGTGGCCGCGTTCGAGTCGCAGCGTCAACCCCAGGCGTGTCGTTGATAGCTGAAGAGGCTGACCTCCGACGTCCATGGGGAGCGTCACATCCGGCGTCAGGTTTCGCGTCAGCGCCGACGGAACCTGGAAAATACGGGATTCGACGCTGGAGAGATAATAAATTGGATGGGTGCTGATCCGGGGGATCTAATCCCTTCGCTTTCTATTTTCGCGACGTCTTCCCTCTCCGTTGTACCAATTTATACCAGTTTCTGCAATGATCGTAAGATCGGGAAGATCGTGCGAAAATGAATCACTCCACCCGGGCGTGTGAGCTCGAGAGACGATTCGTTAGTTTCTTTTGGGTCGTAATTCGCGACGCCTGCTCGCAGGGGATTTATTTTCACAATTCTTGGAGTTTTCAACGATTTTAGACAATCGTCAAATTTTCCGTGACAAGTAAAATCACGCTGCGAATCAAATTGAATATTTCATGTTCTTCTGAAAATCGGTACTCGGACGATATTGGAAGCGAACGCGTGTTTCATCGAAGACTGAACAAACCGGCCGACGATGAATAAACTATTCAAGGTTCGATTCGGCTCTTATTTACGTCGGGATGAAATCCTCCGTCTGATACGTTCGGAGAAGTGGAAAACGTCGGGAGAATAACCGTTCGACGCACCTGCTTGTCGTTGAGGATGAAGGTCAGGTTGGCAGGAGGGTAGCCGGGGGCGGAGGTGCACTCTGCCTGGAGCAGTTCGCCGAGGTCGTAGGTCGGCCTAACGCCCTCGAGGACGGGATCCCTCTTGGGCACGACGGCGACGCTCATATTGGCCGTTTTTTCTTTGATGAGGAATTGGGGTCCTTCGGTCGAGACTTCGCACATGTAGGATCCGGCGAGGTTGACCCCTTCTGGAACGGTGGAATTCGCTCGGTTATTCGGCTGCACCGTCCTCACCTTATGCACGTCTTCCCCAGGGTGGGGGGGGGGGGGGGGGTCGGTCAGGGGAATTAGACAGTCCGGTCGAAATGGTTCTGAATTAAAAATATTCGGTACAGAAGTGAAATCTGAAGTCGTTTTTGCGATGCGCGGACGGCGTTTCGAGAAAACGGCAAGATTTGAAGTTTTTTTTCATTTTCCTCAAAAACTGCTATCGATGGATGAAAAATGACACGATCAACGTGTAGAGCGGTATATTTTACATCGAATTATTTTCTCATATGTCGGAAATGGAGTCGGGTTAAAAAATTTTACTTAGCGAGGACATCTGGGGGAATTTTGATAAAAAAATATCTTCTTTCCTAATTTGTCAATCCGAATCCGTTTCCGACATACGAGGACATAATTCGATGTAAATTTTACCGCCCTACACGACGGTCAAACAATTTTTCATCTATCGATATTAATCTGTGATGAAAACGCGAAAAAAATGTCAAATTGTTTTCTGTTCTCTCGAAACGTCGGTTATACAGCCCAAAAACTGACATCAGACTTGCGTTCCCGAAGGTATTTTTCCTCTATACCCGATAATGCAGCCGTATACCCGAATATATTTAACTCAGACCTATTTCTAACAGACTAGAAAGACTAGCACTCATGGAATTGGTGATGCACCTGGCGCGTCACACCTTCGAGCGTGCAAAAGGTGCGTGTGCGTAATGCACCCTTCCGTAGGTACGTATAATAAATATGCATGCATGTACGGAGACGCGGGCGGTATGGTGCGTCAAAGAGAGTGGGAGAGAGAGAGAACACTCACCTTCCTGCCCCAGGAGAGTAATTTGCTCGGCGTCGGATCGCTCGAGGTCGACTTTTACCTCCAAGAGGGGGAAAGCCTGTCCGGGTGGCTGGGCCCCAGGCCTGTAGCGGAAAAATTCAAAGTCGTTTCTGTACCACTTCACCGAGTAGAGCCCCGCCCCTTCCAAGTCGTATTCGCACCGTAGCGCGACCTTTGCCGATCTCGGATCGACGAACAGCGGTACGTCCAGCCTCGTCAGCTCCAGAGCTTCGACGCCACCTGCAACCAACCCCCGAGATGCAAGATCGGTGAGAATAAACGCAGGCTTCGGACGAGCGGGCGTTTCGCGTCCTTTCAATATTCCTCCTCTTCCTCGCTCTCCTGTTACTAGGAAATTATAAATACGTATATACGGCTGATTTCGCTACCCTTTGACGTTTCCATTTCTGGAATAATTTGCAGGCATCGCGGTACGAATAAGAAGTTTATTTCCCGCATGCTGTGGATTAAACACTGAATTCTTGTTGCGGCTCGACTGCGGCGAGTTGTAACACGACTAATTAGTACTCTTTCAAAACCCAGAGCAGCCCGCCTCTGTAGGTTCGTAATTATTGCGAAGGTAAGCCCCCTCCCCCAACCCTTCCATCCCGTCTCACCCTCACTGTAAAATCCCGCGGGGTACGGAAATTGAAAATTTTTACCTACGTGCAACAAACGTAACGCGTACGAAATCATTTCGCTCAATCAGCCAAGCGGATTCAATTCGTTTCGGTTAAACTTTCGCCATACGTCGCAGTACGTTACTTCCGGTAATCCTGCAGCGGTTTTCGTATTTCCGTATTTATTTTTTTTTTGTTTTTCTTTTATTTTATTTGTTTTTTATTTTTTTCATCCGGCACACGACTCGCGATGTTTCATCGGCTCGTTTAGTTCGAAGAAAATACCGTGTAAGTATGGGATAAAAGCTTCGTTAACCCGATTACAAGCTCGGTTGTCTGTGGCACTGCTTTGGTAGTTACTGAAATGAGCTACTTCCGTTCCGACTTCTTATATTCTGCTCCGTCGTCTCTCGAAGCCGCGGATGACATCGTCGTGCTCTCGTTACGTTAGTCACATTACGTCAAGGTAACGTTTCTGGAATTGAATAATCGATCTGGAAAGACAGACGTGATCGTTTTTCAACGGTTTTCATGCTTTCATTTCATTTTTCTTCTTTCCTATTTCCCTAAACTTCGATCAATCGAAACCTTCATCAAAATTTTTCAGCCTTTGAAACGTCTCCCTTATTTCTTTCGGGGATTTGGCCGCCGAGTAAAATGACGCACGGTTTTTTACACGGATGATCCGATATTCGCGATGAAACGTTGCTGATCGAAGAAAAAAAAAAACCAAAAAATGAAAAAAAGAAAGAAAGCGTCTCTCCGAACTGAAAGCACGTTTTATCGCACAACGTATGTTCGTTTTTCAACATTTTTACACGCGTTCGCATTTTTGTTTAGCCGTATTATATACACCGATATAATTGTACAAAATAAATTTAACATTCTGAATTCTAAATTACGAAAAAAAAAAAAAAATAAAATAAATACTAAAACACAAACTGTTAAACTATCTCATCAAATTTCCCGTACAACATTTTTCCGAATTTTTCCCCATTGTAGCTTTCATCATCGATTCCGTTAAGCTGGAATTAACGGTACGTACGACATGCAGCAAACGCGCAAAACTAGCAACGGTTAGGGGAGGCATGCGGATACTGCACAAAGGGTGATTCCGATGCAGTTGCATCTGTGGATTAAAGTCATTACCCAGTCGGTCGTTTGGAGCATTAGAACCGGCATCGCGTTTCCATAACGGTATAAAATTTGGTTTCAAATGCAGCGAACTAGGATTGAATTCCGCGTGATCCTTTTTCTCCCGATGGGAAGGGGGGAAGGGGGAAGGGGAAAGGTGGGATATATACCTAATCGAATCCTATTATCCCCCGTGTGTCAACGGTTTAAAAACTGCGCCCGCACACGTATGAGGTACGTATATTATATTATATATATATATATATATATTGCGTATAATATTGCTGAACCGGACTGAATTTCTATACGGTAAAATGACGAATACGTTTTCGCCGGTGCATCGAGATGACGTTAAACCGCGTCGCCATTGAAAATCCGGGTCCGCGTTTGCTCACCCCTACGGATCTGCATAGAATAATGCGCCTGCAGCGGCAGGACGGTGCAATATTCATGCAGTCCTGGCTCTGGAACATTCGTGAATTCCTGCAGCAAGCGGAGAGACTCGCTCCTAGCTGCACAGGATCGGTAGAGTTATATGTCGCGCGTCTATCAGCCGCGGGGGTCGACGGAGGGTGAAGGGTGAAGGGGTTGGGGGAGCGATGCGGCCATTGTACGTGTTCTCCGACTCTCGGTTCTCCACTCGCAACTCGCTTCGCCCTCTCGCCGTCCTACGATGGTTCGACCACTCGCCTCTCCCCTCCCATCCCCCTCCGTGGACAAGGCATGTTAATTAGTCCAGTAATTATTAAACTAATTGCTGGCCTAATTGGCTCACTCGATCCACAGCCCGCGCTGGAGCGATAAATCCCCTTACTTCTCTCGACCGTCCCCCTGGAGGCCTGCGTGTGCAGCTTCTTCTCTTACGGCGTTCTCGTTTTCCCGCGGTTTTATTTAATTTTTTTATTATTTTACGTGCTCTATTCTTTTTTATTCTTTTCCTCCCATCCATCCCCCCTCCCCGCTTTTTACCCCCGAACTACCCTCGGGCAGTCGGAGCGACGGACTAGCCGATGCGTATGCGCCTGTACAATATGTATGTACACAGCTTAAGAGATAAAGTTGAAGAAAAAAGATTTATTATACGTGGCAAACAAGGGTTTAGAGGCGCGGCTGAAGGCGATTCTCCTGAAATTAATCAAACTAACACCGTGCACCTGGTTTTTCGTACGATCATTCTCAAATTTCAACTCAATAGAACTCTGTTGTTAAATTCAGAGTGATCGTATTATTCGATGAATTTACTTCTCACCTTTCTTCTCTTTAATATTATACAACTCGCCGAAACCGTATCGTTTGTCCAATTTTATCGAATAATATCTCATTTCATGTTGAACAATTATGGATATTCGTCGAATAATCTTACATGGAATGTTGATAACTGCGCCAATAATTTTTGGCTTATAACATTTTTAATTTGTATAAAAACGGTCATTTTTTTTTTTTTTTTTCTTCTTTGTTATACTTTCCGTTCTTCGTCAACTTGGCAGTTGAGGTGATTAATATCATCACTCACTGTTCGACGATTTGTTTGCAGCATTTACTTGCAGGCGGAACAAGTTTCTACGGTTCATTGAAATTCGAACAAGTTATCTGTAACTGACGTCGTATGCCGTAAACATGTTGACAACTGGATACTTAATTATAAACTTAATTAATTATAAATCATTTTTATAACCGAAGAATATTGTATCTATAAAATTTACCCTATCAATTTCGACTCGTCTTTGAACCTCTGCTTTATCATTTTTTCGTACCCGATGAACTTTTTTTTTAACGTCAAAGTAGCATATTTTTATACTTTTCTTTCTTTTTTTTACCGGATTCTTTTTAGTCAATGAATCCCTGCAATTTGTTACCCGCAACATTTTTACATATATATACATCAAACAAGAATTACACACACGAAGCAAAAGGTATAATAAGGTGAAAAATTAACTTTTCACCCTTCATACCTATCAAAGCTAAAACGCACTGAGGTTAAAATTGAACCCAGCGAAATTTCATACGATCTCTTTTCATCGTTCAATTCTTCTGCCTTTTTCTGCCCACCTTTCATCCTCCTTTGCTCTCGTCGATTAAAGTCATGTGCCGTTAAATTTGCAACGGAAGCTGTAATTTCCTGCGGTATCAGCGCTCTCTCGGCTGGATTCTGCTGGTTATTATGTACGCGGGCAGTCACATATTTTTTATAATTTTACACACACTCACGCACACACATATATATACAGGGTGAGCCGAAAAACAGCCGTACCAATTTAAAAGACGAACAAAATCGGAAATTGGAAGAATAATCCTATAGTTTCACGTTTGAAAATCCGAAAAATCTTTCCTTACTTGCTGAGATACATGCTTTTGAAAAATGGTTTTTGAAAGAGTCGCTGGGAGGTTGAAAAAAGATTAGTATCAAAGAACGTTGAATTCAATTTTCGTCTGAAACTATGATTTAAAGATTAATTTATATTCTCTCAATTAAGGATAATGTTTGTTTTTCTCTCATTCTTCTTATTTTTCATATTCCAAAATTGCGAATAATTCATACATAATTGCCTAATATTAAAAAAATTCGCTTCTATCCCGTCTCGAAAAATCTCGCAAATGTTCGTTTTATCCGTCCGGTGGTTCGTCGTTCCCGATTGAATTTTGATTAATTGTTGTCTAGCATGCCAATTTTTGAATAACTTCGCGACATCGTACAGCCGACTTTTTTGATAATGTCCCGAAAACAGAATTTTAACCCGAAAGCTCGCGTTTTGACTCATACATTACAAGAATCGTTTCATGTCGTGTAAAAAGAATAAAGAAGAATTGCTGAAACACCAGAGTCAAATTTCGAATCAAAATTTAAGATGAAAATTAAGTTGATCATTCTTTAATATTAATATTTGTCTTGATATTTCCAGCGACTTTTTCAAGACCCGTTTATCAAAAGCGTGTATCTCAGCAAGGAATAAAGATTTTTCGGATTTTCAAACGCGAAACGAAAGTTTTATCCTTTAAACGCGTTTTTCAAATCAAATATCTTTAAAAAAAAATCAGCTCAAATATTTGTTTGGCTAGCTCGTGACCCATTTCGGAGTCCCCCGACCCCTTTTGCGATTCTTTGAACGAGTGAGATTTACATTTACTTCCAACGTTTCATGCAGGCTAATTTGTCTTCGAGAGATACGCAGAAGTGAACGAATTACGAAAAGCACAGATTTAAACTTAAATTATACGGACAGAACCGGCCCTTGACGCGAGGCTTTCGTATAAATATATAAGGCATCTCGATTCTCCTCGGGGTAATTAATTGCTTTCTCGAACAAGTATTATACACGAATTATATATGCGATATACATATACACACACATACATACGTACATACTTATCACTGGAGACCGCCTATATTTTTTTCAACCGCGATCTCTGCGAAACTCCGGAAAGTATATACCGAGCGATAAGAATTTAAACGCGGCAAGAAAGAACGAATTAAACGCGGGAACGGGAGAGATAAACTCTCCTCCGGCCATCAATTTTTCAAAACTCCGAAGGAAGTAAAGACGGTGTGTTATACAATACGGGTTACACCAATTTACGTATAACTTATATCGTGTACATAACAAGGGATCGTCTGGAAGTAATCGCGCGTGTATTATATCACACCTACATCAAGTGTGTTCTTGATCGGTGAATTATAATAATTGGATCGGTTGTAAAAACACACGCGCGTGTGAAACAACGTTCGAATATTAGTTGTTGTCTTTCGTTTCTTATTTTTTTCTTCCTTCCCGTTATCGAATCGTCGTTACATCGTGCCCGCGTAAAATGTTCGTTAACAAGATTCGCCGAGGCATGCGGATCGCGATCAGGGTTCGCCGAGCGAAGTTGTATACAACAACTCGTATACCGCAAGGAGAATGGAAGCAGCCTACGGCAAATTCGTCGTTATTCCTTTCTTTCTATACGCAGACCGCATACACGCGGAAAAAGCACAATAAGGGCAAAAGCTCGGCGGGCTGCAGGCTTCAAGATGTGTAGTAAATAATCCGTCGTCGCGCGGTTCGGACGATTATCGCTGCGGGTAGGTTTGATTACGGAGGGAAAGAAGGCGGATGGCGCACAATTTCAAGAGAGCGAAGCGACGCCTCGTTCTCCGCGTCGCGACGCTCGGCTTTCTTATTTTCCCCGCCTTTTGTCGAGCCTTGTGTATACCGAAAACGCGCGGTGCACCGCGCGGACAAGAATTAGAAGAATAAGAAGAATAAGAAGAGGAATAAGAATGAAAGCAGCATTCCTCTAATGGCACGGCCAATCTAACCAATTGCCGAGAGAGCGCCGTTTCACCCGGGCTTATCCAAAGCTTCTTTCTCTCTTCTCTACGCACTTGTGTGCGTAGTGGGTATAATTCCTCGTACGCGCAAAGACGTCGCGACGCGACGCTACTTCGGCCAATTGACACCTCGACCTCGCGCCCACATCGTATCGCTCGCTTCTCGTTTTGTCCTCCCTCTTCCAGGGCGACGTCTTCAACCTCTTCGCTGAGCAAACAGCATCGAGGATCGAGCCTCTCTCGGCAAGAACCGCGGCATTCGGAGGCTGCGGAGTTGTTAATTCGACTAACTAGACCTAACTCGAATCGTCTGGTCGCTCTCGGATCTGCAGGCACTCCGCTCTCTCTCTCTCTCTCTCTCTCTCTATCTATTCACGACTCGTTCACCCGGTCATTTTTTCGATTATATTACGTGCAATGCTCCAGATGCGGGAAAAATAATTATCCACCGCCTTTTACTTGACCCCCTGCCGCCATCTTGAATCTCGATAACGTCCCCCCCTCTAAACTGCTCGGGGATTTTAATGAAGCTTTATATGCGAAGACTCTTGCATGCCTCTTGTACGATACGTATATTATATTATGCGTATACTCGAGGAAAAGTTTTTCAACTCGGACTCGATGTTAGAATTAACCTTTTAACGGCCAAGCCTCTTTCACGTTAAAAAATATCATTTTTCTCAATCTCTTCAAATTTTTTTCAATCACACTCATTTCGATCGATCGTTTTTCAATTTTCGTGCCTGAATAACAAGTTTTTCGAATGATGTTATCCGGTTAAACCTTTCTTTAGAGCGCGTTACTGTTTAGCAAATTATTTCACGATTTTTAACTTGAAATTGAAGAAGATATTTTAAATGATAGCTGTTTCCCCATTGTAGCAGACATGCTACGATGGTAGTCAAAGGGTTAATGTTGCTTCCATATTGTAACAGCGAAAATTGTGAAACCTTCGGCGAAATGTATAAAATGATATTGTACTCTTCGATTTCTCGTCGAATATTTTAACAAGATTAACGAACGGTCAGGAACATATGTCCGTATAATATCAAAGTGAGAAAAAGAAAAGAAACACAGATTTTCTGGACAATTCATGCGGTAATTTTTCTGCTTCAGCGTAAATGAATTTGGCATTATTTGTACAATTTGTACATTGAAAGGGTTCCTCCGACTCTGAGGCAAACCCGGTGGTTATAAACTAGCTAAAAGTTCTCGCTGCTGTCTTTCACGATTATCAAACTCTCAAACTGATCCAAATCGAGAAAATCGTTGTTTCAAATGCAAGGCTCCAGTCTTGTCTCGAAGATTGGAAAAAGCTGAGATTCGTCGGAATCGGGATCGAGTGGCCGGCAAGAAGTCGCAGACAGCGAACACCCTTAATTTTCATTCATTGTACATTGTATACCTCGTTCCTACAACGTGGGGGGGCGGCGGCGGTCCCACTTTAAAAATGAAATAATGCCTGCGTATACAGCAATCGACTCTTTCTTTCAGGCTCGAGTGGATAAGGCTGCTGTTGGGATCTCGAGGAGTTGTGTATAAAAGCGTAAATACGTATTATATACTTACGTAGGTATCGTGTACAAGGTATAAGGTACCTATAACAAGTATCGGATTATACCTCGAGATCTGAATGGTCTCGAAAGGAATTACATATTATTGACGAAAGAAAATACTCCGATCGTAACAATGATTTCTCTCGCTCGCTTTTATAATATCATGTATATGTATCCGTGCATCTGCTCCGCGAGTATACCTATACAGGTATAGGTATTTATATTACGCGTTGGAACGGGCACTGTAACGATGCTCGTATTATCGAGCTTTTCGCCCTGTGCTCGGGATCGGTTGATTTTTGCAGAACCGTTTTTACAACCCGCGTTGTACCCTGCCTAGGTTTAATTGGTCGAGAATCCGGCGCGATGTTGGAACGCCCGGAGAACGGGGGAAAACTATCTCGACGATTATTTCCGATGCACTTGAACCGAATCGGCGGCACTCCTTTGCATAATCCGCAGCCTGTTATACGTAAAGTATATACCTATGCATACACGTATACACATATGCGCGTATAGACGTGTGAGGAAGTGCAGATTTTGTACGGTTATGTATACCTGTAGATCAATACAGTTGTGCTTTTCATCCAATGACCGAAACTTGTTGTTAGCGTTATTAGTTTTATCATGCACTTCGCTGATATTTATTATTATTGTCACTTTGTTATAAGCCAGCTGAGATAATTTGTTAATTGTAAATTTTCAAGCACGCTCTCCTGACTCGATCCAGTGAGTGTGAGTTATTTCGTTACACTTCCGGCTCCGCTGCCAACCGTTTCAACGCAGTGTAAACAGATTCGGTGCAGCTAGCTGTGAGAAATTTAGTACCAAAAATCTTTTGGCCCGGTGAAAGCGAAACACCCCTTGCAATAATTTCAACCAACATACCGAGATGTTAATTTTGTTTTTTTTTTTTTTTTCTCGTTTTTCGCAATCATTATAGCAATCGAATATTATTAGCCGGTCGAAAACCGATCTACGCTTGGCGATATTGCCGATATTCGAACGGTACGCAAATGTGTATTTTTGCACGGAAAAAAGTAATTCGTTGGACCAGTAAATTTTAGCTGTCGAGGTAAAAATTTTCGCAAAGGTTTTGCAAGAATAGTCAATGCGGCAAACCCGTAAGCTAAACTCGCAAAATCCCAGCTGTTGCAAACAAATATTTTCTCGCTGCGACCGTATTGAAAATGAAAATTTTCCGCTCCAGCAAGTAATTTTTTATCCTTGTGTAATCAAAGGACATCGATGAAACCCGTATAATACCCGGTTACAGTTGGTTATCGAATCATGGTAAGCCTCAAATCGAGAAACCGGAAGTAACAAGCGTGGTTAACCGGGCGTGAATCCGATTATGCGTGTACATCATGCAAATGTCGGTACAGGCAGAGGTATTAGGTATACAGATATAAAGTGTAGGATGGGGCATATATTCGCTGCAGGGTGTCCCGTTCACGCGGCGATTTCCATCATCGTCAAATTTTCTGCCAACTTCCGGAATCCGGACACCGAACTCCGTGCAGCCGCATCTTTTAACATGTAACATATGTTATACGCGCAACGTAAATTGGAATTAATATCTCATAAATCGATAACCCTCGTACAACACCGCACAAATCTCGATTCGTCATAGCTGATTTTCTGGCTGTTTCATTTACCTAAACGAATCCCTCTCATCGTGCAGCAGCAGTAGAAAAAGACGCCAGCAGCGGCAAGTAGTGCGAGTCGCGGCATGATCGGCCGCTCAGACGCGGCCGGCTGCATATCTCCGATTTCTCGTCGCGAAAATCGGCCGGTTTTACCAAAAAAGTCGAATCTCTTGACCCGACTTCCTTGTGCAAAGAAAAAAAATAATACAGAATAAACGAAACAGCACTGTACGGTAACCGACGTGTGGTAGAAATTTCACTCGCGTACGGTATATTATTACAATAATAATATATGTATATACATATATATGTATTCCAATCTCACAATAATAAAACCGGCCGGCGAGATCGGCGGCGATCGGCGATCCGCGGCGGTTTCACCACCGCTCGGTTATTCATCCGATCGCGTTTTTAACTCGAATCGAAAACAATTCTACCGAACAATTACCGCGTTCCGGGCGGTGTTTCACTGTACTTTAACGGCACAATAATGATAAAAAAAAATTGAAATTATTCCAGTACCGATTGACTGCCATGCAGGCTAATAACGGCAGCGCGACCTTCTCCGGCGATTGACAACAACGGACAGCAGAAGTTCCTTGGCGGGATCCGCGAACGCCGCCACTCCCACTCGCGCATGCCCCCCTCCCTCCCCTTGCAAGCTCCACCACCTCCCCCACCCCCGACACACCGAGCACGTGGCCGGCGGGGACGGCGGGGTCGTAAACCAATTAATTCTAGTATTAAGAGGGAGCGGGGGTGGCAGCGACCGACTTGACCGGTTGGATTCTGCAGTGTTCGACACGGGTGTTGCAGAACGCGCTTTTTGATTGTTCTCGTTTTGTGAAATCTACCTACGGTGTTACTTGGGAGAAGGGGCAGGAGGGGTTGGTGCGGAATTCGCGCCGTGCCTTGTACGATTTTTCGTAATACGATTCGATTTTTAAAAATTCTGGAATCGAGCCGCTTTTCGATGTTCCAACTACCACCTTGATTACGGTTTAGACGCTTACGATACTTGGAAATCATTTGTCTCATGTTCGTGGAGGGGTGTTGCGAACTTACCTCGCGGCTTCTCGAACACGCGGATTGCTTCAGATGTTTTTCACAGATCGTTGATTTCTTTAATTATGGAACATCTAATTTTAACCAGGTGAATTGTGCCTTGTCGTATGACTTTTCACGTTACGGGGAGAAAAGTTTGACGGTTTATACACAGATTTGTGATTAAAGACAGTGATTTGTTATACGGGCGAATTTCTGGTATTTAGTTTAGGCTGGCTTGGAATGTTGCAGGTCTTTTTAGATAATCTGCTGTGTTACTTGTTATCAAGATGATACAGCAATTTCAAACCGAGGAACGAAAGCGAATTATTCGTGGAATTCGAAACGGTTGCGTTTGACATAGTCCTGGCTTTTATATGCTGACACAGTATAGGTACGGCATACGAAGAATTGACGAATGTTCGACGCTGATGAATAGATGAATTATGCCGTTTCTCGACTAATTGTAAGCCGGTTGTTTATCCATTCTCCACGTAAAGTTATTCCTTCGCATAATGCGTCAAACAGATGAGTGGCTTATAATTGTAAATTAGCGTTCCACTAATATACTGTTACAAAGGGGAAAATTAAGAAAGGAAAAGGATTTATTTTGTGACGAAGCTCTCCCTTTAAAGTCTCGAGATAGACTGTTTTTACAATAATGTTGGTTGACGCAGCAACCTTATTCTTTTGAAAGACATAAGAGGTTTATAAACGTCTTTTATCTATGATGACTACTAGATCATTAAAAAGGGGAAAAAACGGGTGATTTCACCCTTTGTAACAATACCATAAAGCACTTAATTGGGAGACGAATGTCGCATTAAGGATAAAACACCCATGCAGGGTCTGATATTACGTGTAAACAGAAATTTTTTCAGACAATCTGCAATCCGTCTACAAATTGCAAAAAGTGTAACATGAAAATCCGAAATTATTCTTTCGTGCACTGTCAGAAAATTCACGGTGCCAATAAAAGCTCACACCGATTAACTTAAAATTAAACATCACCGGTGTAAATCGTTCTATTCTTGACACCAAGTTGTCTTGAAATCAAAACCAAACCAGCGTGGACTTCTACAGAATATTTTCGGTGCTATATTTAACATCGCATTTCCAACAGTGTTCAATTTGCGAAAATAGGCGACGAAGTTAAACTCTTGGAGAGCTTACGCGCCCGGGGCAAGGAACCAAGGGAAAACTCTTGAACCCTCGGTGGCAGCGGCGTCTAGGTCATTAAGCACGGTTCGCGGTGTTTCTGGTTCTCTAATTTCTGCGGGGCGTTTGCTCTGACTTAAGGATTCGAATTAGTGTAACGCGCAGGGATCCCGAGGCGTTTTACCGAGCCGCTTTTTACCGATCGTCAGAACTGTACACGATGTTGTCCGAGAATTATCGGGAATACTCTTTGAAACTTGCCACTTGACGCCGACAAATAGGCAACCAACGCTACATCTGGAACATGTGGGAATACGAAACGTGGTATCGGTTGCCTATGTGCAGGCGTCGAGTGGCAAGTTTCACGGAAAACTGCCAGCGAGTATTTTCGCTGCTCTTATCGATGCCTACCGTAGAATTTATAAGAATTTATACCTTGTGTAAAATGTCCGGTATCAATAATGGGGAGAATAATTGACAATTTATAAACGCAATTGTGGATGAGCGCGGATCCGTCCTCCGGCACAAACTCGAAAAGTCCCGAGGCGTATCGCAGCTTCGGTGACATTTTGCGGCTTGAACTTACACACAAGGATACTCGACGGCGAGGGGTGGAGCTTTCAAATAATTTGGGAATCTCTGGGATGGGGTTGAGGGAGGGAAGGGACGAACGGTTAAACGGAGAGAGTAGAGAAAGGTCAATCCGAAGGAAAACCCGCGGAATTCGTTTATCAGCTGAAGGCGTTTTGCGATTCTTCGCCCGTGCCAGATAAAAGATACCGCAAAAGTCTGTTTGTTTCTTTTTTTTTTTTTGGGGGGGGGGGATTTAGACGTTTACTCATCCGCCTGTCACTCCGAGACTTATTGTTAGACAGACGATTTTCTTTTACCGTTTTCAATACCGCGACGCCTCTAGTTGCGCTCGAAAATTGAAGAATTTGAAGAAGAAAAATGGAGAATGATCGAATACAGCTTCCGATTGTGCATTTCGGTGAAACAAGATCTGGTCGGGCAAGGTCTAACGATGAGCCTGTCGTCATTGGCATAATCGTAATTATTTTTCCCCGTGTACAGTGTGACGTAAATAAAAGCGGAAGATGAAAAACGGTTGAATACCGAAACGGATTTGACTCGAGTGTCTCTCGCTTATGTGTCGTGGAAGTTTGCCGTCGAGAATTTTCTTCTTTTTTTTTTGTTTCTCTTCATTTTGACTTTGCTAAAATTAGGTGGCGACGCTAATGGAAAAAAGTGGTCAGGAGAAAATGAAAAAGTTAGCTCATTCTTGGTGCGGCAGTATTATCTTCAATGAAGTTTGCTTCACTTGGAACACGGTTTTAAGCCCCCGTTTCTACATAATTAAATTGCTTTATATACATATACTCGTCCACCCGCCGGCGAGACTTGGGTGTATAATATCGGAAAATTTTTCAGTCGTATCAACCGAAAGAGACAGGCCACGGTGATAAAAGGATGTCACAGGTGTTTTGCGGTTAACCCCATTCCGCTTTGCAGAATATCCGACCTGACGACAAAAGTTATGCCGGATGTAGACCCTTTTACGAACGTCGAGGGTTGATAATTAATACTCGGGCAAGACCTGTATTTTATACACCGTTGTATCGATATCAATTACACGGTATAAACGTGTAATACAGTTATAACCCGGATTCAATTTTCGAACCTGCTCAATTAGACAGGTGGTAAAAGGTGGAAAGCTCGGGTTTTAACCGCAGCGCGAAATCGCTAAATAAATTAGGCGCCTTGTGGTGGAAACAGCCGTTGGCTTTCAATTCTCCGCCCGAATTTCCTGCAACCCGCGTAGCGAAATTGCGTATACATCTATGATGTGGAACTCGTATGGAAATTATTTTTTCTTTGAAACCCAAACCGGTGCAGGGTATGAAAAACGATTACGTCCGTTCGTATAAATGATATCATACAAATCCTTTCGTCAGACTTTACGTTTCCTTTACTTTCTTTATTGCACATTCCTTCGAGCAATTTGTTTACATTATTCTCGAACGCGAAGCGAGCTACTTTTTTCATGAATTTACGAAATTGCTCAACCGTGATATTTAAACCTGAAGTATGCAATACGAAATTCGGGTTATCACATGCGAGTTTCTCGCTAATGAGCGTGTTGCCCGACATGGAAGTCGGCGCTGAGTAATCAGCGGAGCACCGTATGCATAGTTACACTGGCTCTGCAACAGCAATAGCAAAAAAATATAGCATCGCGTGCGTCGAATACTTTGCACCTACTGTGCGGTTGAAACTGCTCGCATAATGTTCTCACCGCGTTTATATTCATATTAGGCTGGTTATTGCCGCTTGTTTCGTTATCGTTACCATCATAGTCATCCTCGTACGGAGGTGTCGGGCCATAAATTACCCGATTTCACCGCAATTGCCTTATACTTACAAAGTGCACGAACAAGCAAGCATCGACTTGTTTAGGTAGAAAAAAAAGAAAAAAAAAAAAAACAAGATTCCGTATTCCATCTAAAAAGTTGAAAATAAATATAATCATTATCCCGAGCTGAGAACTATGATTCTTCTACTTATTTTTTTGCAAATTCACACAGTTTTCGCAATCCTGTAGAAAAACCGTAACACCCTGCAAGCACTTTAATTAATAACATCCTCTATGCAGACGACGATGCGTCGGTGGAAACAACGCGGGGTTAATCTATCCTTTTAGGTTTTCTACCGTCGGGGAATAATCCGTCTGATTGCAGAAGCGTTACTCGTCCCGGTAGTTTTGAACTCGATAGTATGCAGATCGCAGTAAGTAGACGGCGCGCCGTTATCATACGGTCCGAGGGTAAAGGTGGGCCGTCGTTATTAGTCCGACCAGGTTGAACGACCACGGTAGGATCCGCATAACGGACTCTACTCGATCGCCTAGATCAGGTGATACACAGTCGGCGTTCGTAGATCCGCGGAATCGGATAATCTCGCGAAAGCGAGGCAGCGTCGAGGCGATCGTTCGTCTCATTTTCGTAATCACTACCCTCTTTGGCTCGGACGCCGCGCGGCCCTTTTGTCCGATGCGCGGTGCGGTTTTTCCGCAACGGACGAAATTTCCGCCGGAGTTGAAGGGTTCGTAAGTGGACCACGGAGCGGTCAGTAGCCCGGCGTCCGTTAACCACGTACCAGCTGGCTTAATTAATAATTCAATAACCCGGGCGACCCCATCGACGAGGGAGTCGCACCCTCGCTCTCGCTTCGACGTCAACTGTACGCGTACATATTATACCTAGATGCGGAGAGCCGATAGGGTCAGCCTCGATTCTCGAATGGGTTCGTGGGTGGTTGTGGTTTGTAGTTCCCGTGACCCACCCAACCATCCGCCCCCGCCTCGCCTTTATGGCTTTCTCGCTCGCCCGCGGGTCGTTCGCTTGATAAAAGACGCTCGTCGTAAAAAAGAGGGCAAGGGAGAGGGAGAGGGAGAGGGTGAGGGTGGCTGCAGATCGCTATCGCGTGTTGATGCCGCTCTGCGGGCCCCGATGCACCAGGGGAAAATATATAACAAACACCCAGCCCCGTTAACTATTCCTTTAATAAATAGGTGTTTTCACGTCCAGGGGCGTCGACGGCTACAGCGTGTTTCACGTAATAAACATCTTTTTCATACTCACGCAGGGCGAGACGTAAAGCCGAGATGCGGATAAAGCCGATCGTGCGGCGATTGGCCGACATCGAAACTCGTCTAAAACGGTTTTCATTTATCGTTGGTCATCTTCTCGCGGCATGACTCAACCTAGAAACGATATCAATTCTCGCGGGATTCTAGGCCGGGAATATCATCCGCTGCAGCTGCCCGATTTTTAAACAACAGATTCCAAGTGCAAAAATTAAAAAGCAGATCATTTTTGCCGACGTTATTGTTGTACAAAAAGGATTTTTTCCTGCTCGGCAAACACCCCGTGACATTGCTCGTTCGGTAGGTTAAAGAATCGCCGGTTTGCTTCGAATTCTTTTCGAATACCGCAGTCGTTGATTGCACTTTGTGTAAGATCCTGTAGAAATTCAGCCATAACTCACGTAACCGGCCGGAGAGTTTATACGTATAGGATCGATCGAGAAACATTGTTGCATTTTCCACTCTGGCTTACAGGATCGTTTTCACGCAGGTCTCGTACGTAATAGCATTTTGTCCGCCAGTTTTAGCCATAATTCCGTACGCACATATTGCGAACACGCACGCTGCACCCTGCAGCGATGTACATCGAGTAACATAAACACAGGTATACCACCGGTATTAAAAACGTGCCGGGAGAAAACGGGACGACTCGATTTGGACTGGAATTTTTTTTTCCCCTCCGTATAAATGAATTTTCAAGTTAAACAAGGAAGTTAAACACTTCGGTACAGGTATAACTACGTGCTGCTGGGTTTGCAAAAAATAAATAATAATAATATGACCAGCAACGAAACGGTACGGCGATCGAAAGCTTAATATACCAAAGCACTAAAGTACCCACGGTGCCAATATCCATTCGATAAAGCACATACCTACCGTATGCCAGTTCGACCTGTGTGCAGGCATTCGTCAATCGAACAACGCTCACCTCTGACCTTTGTTCATGTAGGACACGAACGGTCAGAGATCGAGAGAAGGTTTCTCGCGGTGACGTGCTTGGAAAAGCATTTGCGCGTGTGTGTGTTTTTGGCACTTTACACCCACAGGTAGGCCTGCACGCTCACCTATACCTATATTATTCGAATTCATTCGAAAGTGGTAATTGTCGCGGGTGAGGAAGAGTCGCTTGATCCGGTACCCGAGGGACTTTTCTCGTTCGGTCTCCGGAAAGGAGAGAAGAGGAGAGAAAAGAGGAGCGATTCGACCGTATAGAAAAATACAGAATCCGAGGGAGAGCGATGGGTGGGAATTTGCCGCCGGTCGGAGGTCGAGGATGAGGGGGTGGGGGAGGAATGGCCGCGGAACCGAGTTGAGTGTATTTATTCTGGCGAGCGCCTAGGGGCCAATATCGCGTAACTCGATTCCGTTGTCTCTCTGTCCCTCCCCAACGTTCTCTTCCTGCATCCCTTTCACGGTCGTTCTCAACCCGGGAACCAAACCACAGGAGGAATTCTGCAGGCGTTGATAGTGCAGCCGTTGCGCCGGGTCGAAGCGTCGTGTGTCGATTGAAAGTCACCCCGTGCTCACCCTGGACGATCCGTCAAAGATCGCGATCCACGGAACGAAACAGAGTGCCAAAAACCTTTGATATCTGTAATTATTCCATGATAGTTGAACGAAGCTGTAAAATTCATGAATAGAAATGTTTCAATTCATCCGATGACTAGCGGAAAACGGTATAATAGTGGTACACGTTTCGAAAATTGCAAGTATTCCGCGCACTGTAAAATAAAATGCGGTGTGGACTTGTGTAGAATATTTTTTTGTGTCAATCCAACACTGTTTCACGTCAATCTAATACTATCCTAGGTTCAAGTTCCGAATTGACTGTAAAAAATTCTTCTATAATAATCCGCACCGGTGACATTTGGTCAATTTTAAAACCGTCACATCTTACAGCGAGGTACACGTTTCGAATCGTACCGTTCGTTTATCCTGTCGTACAGACGCGTCGCGACTGATGTGCAAAATTGTTCTTCTTTCTTCCGAAACGCTTCTTACATGTCGCAAGAAATTCAAGACAGTGCATATTTCAAAATAATGTTCAAGAGGCTCCGGACCCCGGTATCTTAAACCCCTAATTCCATTCACCCACCGAACGATCGAATCCGACAAGAATAGCGAGGAACGGAGGGAATAAGGAATTGCGAAAAGCCGCGGCATCAGATATTCATGTTACGTAAAGCGGCGGGATACATATTTCGATTATCCTAAAGCGAGCTTGAGATATTTGACGCATTCGGCATTCGCACGTAGCACACATGCCAAATGTATCCAATAACTCGCGGCGGTCGTGTGTTAATCGTGTAATTTTAACGCACTTCGGGGAAGGCGCCTCCTGGTGCGGTCAGCGTCGGGTTGCGGGAGTTATGTTACGGTACGTACGTCAGGGAGTTACCTTCGGTTCTGTTATCTCGGGTATAGAGATGCGTTCGTCGACGGTACAGAATACACACTTCCATCTGTACCAAGAATAACATCCAGAGACGGGTAAACGCGGGACCGTCCAGTTGCCAAGAGCAAACTGGAGAACCCTGCCAGGACGACGACCATCCCGAACGCGATGATCCATTTTGTAACCCCGCAGTACCTGCTTCGAAAAATACGCCAGCGAGTCTCTCGTACCTTCAAAGATCCGAGAAGGACCTCGCGAGAGTTCTGTTCGTGAAAAGGTAAAAGGTCTGAAAGACTTTTCCGATGTCCAAGTGTACTACCGCAGAGTACATGAACCGGCCTTGGTCACCCGGTATCCGTTGTGGTCACAGGTTTATCCAACCTTAACTGTATTCATTCCGCGCAGTTGATCAAGTATTGGAGTCGTTGGACTGCGGACGAAAAGTCACGGCAGTGAATACAGGCTTTTATAAAAGCGGCCACAAATATGATGCGCCTGTTCTGATTCGTACGCGATCGCAGGATTCGAAAGCTTGGAACCAACTCCAGTTGATTTTATATACCGAATATGCGGGTTTCCTGCGAATTCCGTATTACGTATATAGATTAGAGCAGAGTATGAACTTAAAAAGTAATCACCGGTGATGAAGAAACGTAAACCGATATCAAGAAAGTTGGAAGTAACTGTCAGATCAGCGGAGCAAACATTCATTTGATAAAAATGATTTGTTTTCCGCTTTCTTTTTCCTCTCCCGCGCACACGTCGGGGGTTGACTCGGAGTTATATTCCAGCGTCTGTTCCTCCGGTGTTTCGCCTTGTTTATGCCTGTGCGAATAACGATGCGGGGTGTAAATATGCCGATGGTCTGAAGGCGCGTATATTAGACGGTATGATCCGCGGATCCGAGTAAATGTTGAAAAGTTATATCGGAATGCGGGGGGTGCAGCGAACCCCCGTGATGCGGGGTTTTAAAATTTCCCTCGGGATGACGGGCCGGGCGAAGAGAGAGAAGGGCGGAAGGGAACCAGAGATTCTCCGAACCCCGTTCCCGTTTTCCGGAGCCGGCGAACTCGGCGATGGAGGCGGAGGATCTCGGGGGCAGAAGGAGAGAAACCGCCGTTCGTCGTGCGCCTTCTCACCCGGAGTCGATGATCTTTTGTAACCCCGCATAGCGGCTCGCTCACGCGAAACTGTCGTCGACCTGAAACTTTTCTCTCCCTCATGACGGCCGCGATGCGTACCGAACTTATTCTTTGTGTTCGGTTCGTCATCCTCGGAGAACGCGCGTCGTTCGTTTCTGTTTCTTTGCCATTTTTTCCTCTTATGTTGAGTTGGTTTGTTGGTTTTTCTTTTTTTTTTTTTTTGTTTTTTTTTTTGTTTTTTCACACGGAGCACCTTTCTACCTGCGCGCATTTATTTTTGGAGAAAATTTATACACGGGAAACAGAACCACTCGCAGAATTCGAGCATTTGGAAAAAAATTTTCTTAAACCAAAGTTTCCGTTGCAGAGTTTGTAGAGATTGTTGGTTCTTGGGATTTTTGTGTGAAATATTTCAAACCAGTATGCCAAGACGTGGAATTTTTTTTTTTATATTTCTGTTTGAGAAACACCAGAAGTTGGGGGGGGGGGCAAAACATTTTTCGGTCGCGAAGTTTCATGTTATACTGCACGGTAATTAGGTACGATATCTGATTCTGCAATCTCGCGCGGGTCAAATTATTGCATTTCAATTATCTTCAAAATTGTACGGATTCGAGTATCACTCGATTTGTTATAAATTCACAGCGTATGATCCAATTACAGTCTGAGTGTCGCTGAATGCTCGAGATGTATTTTTCTCATTAACGGGTGGTTATAATTAATTATAGAAATGCAACACTATGCTAGCTGGATGGCTCGAGAGATGTTTTATTTTTATTCGATATAATTCTATAACGATATCCGTAATACGTGATATTTTAAGTATAATAATTAGAGAGATGCAGCTGAAAGCCCTTCGAACCTTAAATTTCTAGCTATCATTAGTATACAGTCCTTAACTATTTTCATTCTTTGCCATAAACGAAAAACATAGTTCTCTGTAAATAACGAAAATCAGTTGTTCTTTTTCAGCTGAAATCATGCAGAAGAACAAGTACATGTTACCGTATTCTTTGTTATTAAAACTGTGCACGAGGGGCGTCGTAATTACACAAAACAATTATGGGTATAAAAAAAATTTCGTCCAATATCAACGATATTACTTAACACGCTGTCGCAACGATAAGTATACCCGTTCTGCCAGCATTTTCTAACATTTTCCATCACGGGTGTATAAGAAACGAAATTTTTCTCCGCAACGCTGTCGCGTTAATGTTACAAGATACGGGGCACCGTATATCTTGACACGCTTTTACAACAAGTAGAGAATATTGCGTTAAGCATGTACCGGGGTAATACGGCGTATAGATCATACCCGGCTCGCAGGTGACGAAGGGATGGAAAGACGTCGAGGCGGGGGTGGAGGAGGGTTGCTGCCGTTGCTCCCGGTGGTGGTGCAGGAGGGTGGCAGGGCTCGCTAACGAGGCGCGCTCGTCGCCGGATTATCGCGTGTCTGTTTGCGTTATTGCTCCCCGAAGCTCGCGTCCGCCCCCGCCGTCACGCCCCTGTCATTAATTTTAATGCGGTGAAACGATGCGCCCCGTTTGTTACAATTTACAGGCTTACCGCCGGGCCGATGCCCGCCTGCCACGGCGTGCGGCCCGTCGCCCCGAAGAACGGGTTGATTAATTTTTCAGACCAAGTAAACCCGGCTGCCAATTTAGCCGTCTAGAAACAGGCCCCAAATGTTTACCGAAGACGGGGCGTTTTTAATCGAAAGCTCAAGTTCGTAAACCGTCGCAATTTCCGCGACGATCCCGTCCGTATCTGTAGCGCCGAAGAGAGAGATAGAGAGAGAGAGAGAGCTGGGAAAAATTATAGAAAGAGAGTGTATATCGACGGCGAACCGGGCCCCGTGCTGCTAAATTATTCATAAAACGCGCGCTTTTAAGGGGATCTTTCCTCTCCTCGAGGGCTCAAATATTCAAGACGTTGTTCGCTACGTGCTTTATGTGCTTTATGTATTACGACGCGGGTACGGGTCTGCACTGTATGTGTGTGCAGTCGAAAAAGGTGAAATTCCTCAGGTTCAGTTACTCCTCGGCTCCGCTTTGTCTCTCGCATTGTTTCACTTAAATTCGCTACTTCTGAAGATCAACCGAAACGTCCGTGCAGCGAGTCTTTCAATCTTCCTGAACCAAGCGGCGCACGGCGGCGGAGCTTTCGACCGGTGAAACAATATTATCGTCGGATTCGCAGTCCTCGACTCGCCCGGCCCGTGGAATTAAATCTTTCTTCTTCGTTGTACAATACCGTACAGACCTGGGTATACAATTTCACTCTCGCTTCGATCCATCCTCTCTTTTAGCGTATTTTCACATTACACGTATCACCCTGCGCACTCTTCCTCGAGCATTACCCGGCCAAATTTGCTTTCGCCGCATGCAGGCGGCTGCAATCGAACTCCCCGAAAATTTTCCTCGTTTAATACGGAGCCGGTGAACGTCTGCACGTATATTTCTTATAGTTGGGCCGTTCCCCGGGGAACCTGCAACCTCGGAATACGATATTCCGAAACTATCTCGCCCTTCGTCCGATCACGTGTTAGAGATAAAGGCGCTCGCATTCGCGTGCGGCGAGACTTTGCTGCACGTGTAGCTCCTCCCGAGATCATATCCGGCTCCCGCCCCGAAGCGACGGAACTTTTTAGCTCCCCGGCAGAGACCGCGATGCGAAATTGCCGCGAATATCGAGAGGCTTCTCCTGTACTCGGGATAAACACGAGAGATACTCGCGCGGTGATCAGCGTTCATCCGGCTTTCCCCCCTGGGGCGAGTTTAAAAAGCCGCGCCTTTTTCAAACCCGACGCCCACCGTCACGTGACGCGCATCCCTTATTCCCCGATTCGATCCCGCCAACACTTGCGATTAACCACTTCGGGTTTCGGATGCCTACCGCCTACACCTCGCGGTTCGCATCGCCGCGTCTGACACACGTCCAGATCCTTCCGCTCGAAAAGCTGCTCACTTTTTCTAGACACGCGAACACCCCTGCGAACTCCCTCATAAATCTACGGTCACCCAGGGGGGCGGAAGCTGAATAAATTTATTCGTTCAAATTTGGTCAGAGGGGAGGAAAAGCTCAACAACGCTGTCTGGTCGTTCTTAAATATACAGTAGATAAAAATGTTAGACAGCTTTGCTTCCAACTAATTCTCTTTCAGGTGTATTATTCTCGAGTAATCACGTATTAATTTATCCTTATATTACACCGTTCGTCGCTTCAACATTGTTCTCTTCAACTCTAAATTTTTCTTCATCTCTGAGGTATTTTTACTTCACAGAGAATCAGAAAAGTTTCATGAAAGATTGAAAAAAAAATTTTTGCCCTTCCTTTGCATTTGCTCTCGCAGATCTTGGTTATGCATAGTTATATGTTATGCAACAGTGGAAGAGTACATCATTAAGCATGGATAAAATTTCTAATTACTCTGTTACGGTTAGAAAATGAAAAAGGGTCTCAAATAACAACAAGAATCTAAAAACAGGTTTGAAAAATTTGAAATTAACAGAAACAGAAACCAAATTATCCAGCCGCTTAAGAAACAAAAAACTAAACGGGATTTCAGTATCCCCCGCTGTTCGGTGGCGTGACAATGCCGTTCGTAAGTTTTCCCACTTTTATCAGGAGCAAGAAAAGCAGTAAGGAACAGCAAAAGTTAGGTATTCCGACAGGTATATCCATAATAACGCCAGTATAAAACAAGGGAGTGCCTGGTCGGACTTAAGGCACGTGTTTCGCCCGTCGTAACTCCAGGAAGTCACGCAAGGTCCGAGGAAGACTGCCGCAGAGTTCGAGGAGACAGGTCCGTCCGTCGCTTCGTTCTCTTACACACCTACCACCACGTTTCCCCATTTTCCTCCTCCAGTTTTATTTTCCCTTCACGATGCTCTGCAGCGTTCGTTTATTCGCGGGTTTGGGGCGGGGGGTCGATCCGTGCAGACAAGATACACCACGTTCCGTTCGACCGGACACTGCAGGACAGGACCGACGACGACGTCGGCTCCGCGATTTTGAGCCTTTCGGTCCTCCTCTCGAGACCTTCGTTTTCCCAAACGCCCCCGACCTTCGACCCTCCCCCCCCCCCCCTCCCGCGGGTTCGAGACCATCGCGCGCCGGGCGCAATTTCCGGCCGCCACTCGCCCGCACTCTTATTTCCCGTCACGTCCTTCCGATGCCTCCCCCACCCCTCCGCCGTTCGCAGTCACGGACGCATCGCCACCCTTCAGCTCTTAGACGTAATGGACCCTAGGAACGGACAATTACCCCCACGGGGCAACGCGACTCCCTCGTCGAGTTCGCCAGGTGATCCGCCACCCCCGAAAACCACCCTCATCATCCTCCAATCCCTCACTCCGGGGTCTGATTTTCCGACGCTTCATGCGGCACGTATAATCATGCACGCACCCTTGCGTCCGGGGGTAAATTAGCGCATTTCGAATGTCGGTACCCTTCGTTTTAAGACGCAGATCCTACGTTCCTCGCGTGTTGTAACGAACAACGGTTCTATTAATACTTTTTGCCACGGTCTAGTCTCGTTTATAATCTTTGTATCGTCTTCGTTTTCGGATAGACAGCCGGCGCTGCATTCTACGTCTGTAACCGGACTGATAAGAGTGCGCGTCGGATATTGTTCTCAGAAGTGATATTAAGTAACTGATTTTAAAAACGTGGTTTCGGTTATCTATCCGCCGGCGTTGCTTCGTCAACTTTCATGGAAAACGCCTGTCAAGTACATGCCTATACCGAATTGCCTTTGTCGGCGGGTACTCGTGCATGTATTAAACGCATGTCTGAACGAGTCAAGCCGTGTAAAGTGCATTGAAACGCGACGGTTGTTTAGCTGGTGTAAATATAGCTGTGTAGAAGTCAAGGTAAGTATAAACCGCATTGCAGTTGATCGTCAATAATTTGCGGAATATCGATCCTGGGCGAGGAGATTTGATTCGGACTCAAATTGGGGCCGGGGCAAAGGTATGAAGATTATATGAAATTGGCTGTAGGTAGAAAGGTGCACGATGGGTTGAACGGGAATAAGTTTAAACGATGTATGAGAAACCCCCGAACCATTGTCCGTTCTCCATGCACACCGATACACGCCAGTGTGGAACGGCAATCGTGTGTGTCATACAGGCAGAGGTATACGTATAAGCCACACACACAAACACGCGTGAACACGTACACGCATGCATACGTACACCGCACAAAAGCTCGAGGTACTTTGCGGGCCTCTCGGAAGACGGTAGAAATAAACGCGTTTTCTTCGAGTCCTTTTTCCACCGCCCCAGCAGCCCTTTTGCGTCTGTCTCTACGTGCACCGGACACCTGGAGTATCTCTGGAGTATATAACTACGCCGAGTGGCTCCTCGACGTAGGCTCAGCGAGGGGTGAGAAGCGGGGCGTAAGCGAGAGAGGAAGGGAGGGCGAGAGAGTCCAGATTGATAATCAGGACTGAGCGACGCCGGGCACGAGGTCTCGGGGTGAGCACATACACGTCGCGTCGTCCTGCGTCTCTGTGTGCGAAAGCGGTCGTCGAATATGGGGGGTGGAAGAGGAGGGCGACGCCGGGCAGGGTAGAGAGGACGAGTTTGCGATTAAACGTGATTATAATTAGCGATAATGGAGTTTAGCCCTTCGGAGCTCCCGAATGAAGCGGATCCGAGGGCGGCCGCACCAGCCTTTCCTTATTTTACCCCGTGTCCTGCGGGGGTGCTGCTCGCCGCCGCCGACCGATAGAGCGAACCTCTGTGCCCGGCTATGTATCTCCGTATTATGTACCATATACATTATGGGCATGTGTATATAACCGGGGTTCCGTAATCGCCCTTCCTTCTCCTCAACGAACCTCTACTTCTTCTTCGCCCGGCACAAATTATCACCCTGTCCCAAGTACTACGAGACTGTTATGTGCCCATAGATCTTGGCCGGTTCTCTCCACCTATGCCTAGAGATAATTACCACGTATTATACTAATCGTCGGATCGAATGGGACGAACCTTACGTGACGGTTATGGGGTTCGGATTGATATTGCCCCTCCGACGCGACGAGTCGAGTTTTCATCAATTACGTATGTTTCGTAACAATTTATCGGTCCGGATTTTCATGCTTTTATTTTCCGTCAGTTTTTACTGTTGTTATATTATTGGGGATTTATAGAAAAAAAAATAAAAATTCGTCTCGTGGGATTTAATCGGTTGGTTAAAAGTTCAAGATTTATACAAGAATTTTGAAATTAAACGTTAAAACTGAATAGAAACCGTAAAACATAGAATAGATACAACCCTAGTTGTTGTTTGCCATACTTTACCGTCACGTTCGGAGTTAATTGGAGATACCGCGTGACTGCAGAGATTATTTTCCACGGCTGTTGAGGTGCGTTTAATTTTGGACTCGTTTAACGCTCAACTGGACTTGGGATTTGTTAATTTGTACGGAGCTAATTAATTCAAATCATTTAAAATTTTAATTTGAATGCAAGTTAATCGTGCAATATGAATCTGTGTAAAACAAACCGTTCTGCAAACAATGTTCTTTATCATTCGGATCACAAATCAGAACAATGTGTCGAAATTTGTAAAAATAAAAAGCGAATGGCAATTCAGCTCTAAATTATTTACTAATTAAATATCCATTTGCTTTAAACAAAAAGTAATTATATGATTTATATGAAAAGTAATAATATCAATCATAATTATAGATATCGATTATGGAATCTCAGATGTATTTTCACGATACTTTTACACCATACTAAAAGTTTGTTGAAGTATTTAGTCGTACGTACAAGGGCTTAAAGCTGGGTACGAGTTACATATTTAAAGAGTTGACTCGTCATTTTCAAATCGCAACAATCGACAGCTCTTAATGAATTGGTTTATTTTCAGTTATTGTAATATTCATATAAGGATAAGTTCAGCTTGTCACAGTCGCAGCGGTCTGTTGAGAGAAAAGTTCCGTTTGAACGGCATTTATAAACATCGGGACACTGTGCTGTCTCTGTAGGTGACACTCTATGAGGCTACCGAGAGTTGCGGAAAAATCGGTTTCCAAAAGATCAACGCCTTCCTCGCCAACTTGGAAGAATAGAAAGTCGTCCGGCGACTCTGCGTACTGACTCGATAGCTTGTACCGTCCCTCCTTTGTCCTGTCGACTCGCCATCCAAAAAGCTGATAGCAGGCCTGGCGGTACTCCTGCGAAGCCGCCTTGAATGCTTCTTTCAGGCGAGTGATCTTGATCTCATGAGTCTGCTTGAGCTCGGCAATTTCTGTAACAACGATTGAGAATTACCCGTTTGGATATGAGCAAACAATTGATATATTCGAGCCAAGGCATTGGTGAATGTATTTTTGTTACTCTTTTTTTGTAAAGAATTCTTTACCTTGAGCTTGAACAGATGATCCTACGGGTCCCAGATTCAAAGTGCCAGAGGCCGTTCTAGTCCTGAGTTCCTCGACCTCTCGTAGAAGAGCTTCGTACTTTTCGTCCGCCTGTCTCTCTGCTAGAGCGGCTGGATTCATCTTGAAGTGAAGGATCCTTGCATTGCAATTGAAATCTCCTTTTAGAGCTCTGTGTTCTAGCTCACCCTTGAGTCTCTCGATCTCTTCTCGTAACTTTTGGCACTGACCCTTCTGCACACAATCATCGGCAGCTTCTAAATCTGACTCTAATTTGCTGACAAGCTCCCTGAAAGTGGAATAGTATTTCGCAATTAAGGTATGTAAATAATATTAGAAATTTTCTCTTGTGTAGAAAAAAAGAAATAAAAAATCAATACACGTGAAGTAGAGAGAGGACAATGTTTTCATATCTACCTGTATCCGTCTATGGCTCGTTCCAAAGCTGGTACTCGTTCGGTAAGTACACTATGGCCATCAACGGTCATTTCCTTTTCGTACAAGTCGAGTTGCTGTCTGTAACTGTCTCGTTCTCGGGTAACTAGCATCATTTTCTTTTGTAGCCTGCTAACTAATTTGTTCAATTTTTCCCTGACACCTGTCATATCGTTTGCTATCGTCTTAGCTTCCTCGTACTTTTTACTAAGGTTTTGACATTCTCTCTGAGCAGATTCCATCTTTGACTTTAATTGACCTTCTTCGGCTGTTAAGATCAGTTCCGTTTGTTGCAAACGTTGTAATTCTTTTTTTAGCGCTAGTGGTCCACCAGTAATACCAATCGACTCATACTCCCTAATTTGTGACAGTAGCTCCGCCCGCTGTGCTTCGAGGTTTGCAATTCGCAGCTCCAACTTCTCTGTATGCTGAACCCTGATGGCAAGTTTACATTATTTACAAATCTAGGTTGATGAACTCCTGTCATAGTTTATCGGCAAGATTGCTATTTGAAAACTTTTTTCGTACCTTTGTTGCATGCTGCAGATTTGTTCTTCGAGTAGCAACTTTCCTTTTACCGATTCTCGCAAAGTAGAAACCTGTTTATTGGCGGCATGAAGTTCTCGCTCTAGATCGCTAGCACGTGCAGCTCTGGCCGCCATTGCTTTGCCCTCCTCACATAGCGATCGTTCAGATTCTAACTTTTCAATTTTCATCTTCAAATTTTGTACTTCTAATTCCAGCAATTCACTCTTCTGCTGGCCACTTCTGGCCTCTCTGAGGCTCTCTTCTAGTTGTAGAATTCTCTTCTCAGTAGCTTCGAGTTTCAGTGTTATTTCTGTTACATCCTCATTACAATCACTTGGTGGGATTTGCTGCCGATGCTGGCTGTTGGCTTGTCTAGTTTCATCCTGAAGTCTTGCATTGTCATTCATCAATGCAAGGGTTTTCTGATCTAGTTTCATCTTCACCTAAGCAAAAACATAGTAAAGCAAAATTGTAAAAGCATGTAATATATTGCAACATTATTTCTGTTTCTTTATTCTCCATTCTTCGAAATTCTTGCAGAAAATAAACCACGAACAAACAGTGTATTAGAAGTTACGTGAAAATTTTCAAAGTTTTCACATTACCAGGGCAGTCTCTCTTTCAGCATTAGTCTGGGCCTCTATAGCTTCTTGTGTTGTTTGCCGGGCCATGTCCAATCTAGCTTCTAGCAGTTTTATTGACTGTTTATCTTGTTCAGCCTGCATTTCAAACAATTTTTTTTGCTTGTCAAAGACTTGTTCCATTTGCCTTCTAACACCATGGAGCTGATCCACTGTGGCCTCTTGGTGCGACAGTCTTGTTCGCAACGAAATTACCTACATAAGTAGACGAGTGGTAAGCTTGTGCAAAGGGAAATGCTTCGTATGACAAAAGTCATTGATATTTAACGCATTCCTTTAGTGTTGAAGTAACATTTTTTTGCAACAATTACCTCTCCCCTCAACCTTCTCCATTCCCATGGACTTCCAGGTGCGCCATCCAGACTAGATCTGTTAAGACTGGTATTCGTTTCATCTAGTCTAGGTCGTTTTGGGGTACGTTTGCTATCATCATTATCGATGTCACTGATGATAGAAGAAGAGGGAATGTAAGACGCCGAGGACAACCGTAACCCGGAAGACGTTAGGCTATTGCGTTGATAGCCTCCAGAACCTGATCGCAGATCCTTGATCATTTTGACAACACAGGTTGGATCGTCGTCACCCATGATTTGGAATTCTGAAAAGTTTCAGGGGTTGTTTACGAAAAGGTAACCTCTTGAGGGTCGAGTCAGATGCTGTATCAACACTGACTCAGTTCCGTAGCTTCGTAGAAAAATCGTCAAATGCTACCGTAACTTACGTGTTTCAACTATCCTATACGGATAAATATGTTTATAGTTATTTTCAAACAATTCAAACACACATTCACACGTATATGAGCAGCCCTGCGAGAAGCACAGGCCGTTTTGCCAGCTTTACATTAATGCCGACGAAACGCCGCCATTGGCTAAATCCATGGTAAACCCAACGGTAATCCTGACCGGCATAGCTGAACTGACAGAGATAGAGCTCACTAGGGCCTTATGCGTTTGTAACATCTAGGGATTTCTAGAGGTTTTGATTCTGAGATAGCGAGATCGTTTACTCTGCACTTGGCAACACTACATACAAGTTTGCTTGCAAAACTGCACTAAGCGGCCGGTCCAACTGACGGATCTTATAATAATCGTCTTTTAACTCGTATAATATATCATTTAAAAATAAGAAAATATGTCGTGTGCTATAAGACAACTGGAGGAGCGACAATTGTCGGTGGAGTTGACTTTGATGCGATGGTCACCAAAAATGGATCTGTTGGCTATAGCTAACATGAGAGGTTAGTACGATATGCGTTGTTTATGAAGTGGTAAAACGCCGACAATAAATGAGAGAGAGTATCGTTATCCTTACTTTCGATGATTCGCATTTTTCAGGGGAAATAGCACTTCATAGGCTCACGTGGCAGCGTGTCTGGCTTTTACCCCCGCCTGAAGCAACAGATTTGGTTCAGGATCTGACTTGGAGACCAAACGGAAAGCTCATTGCTGTTGTTTATAAAGAATCAAATCTCATACATCTTGTTGATGTTGAAAACAAGAATATCCTTCATAAAACTCAACAAAGTTCACAGGCAATTGTTACAACTTTGTCCTGGCTACCATTGGGCATTCAAGAGGCTGAAAAATACGGAACTGGAATCAAAACTTGTTCCTCGTCAACTGGAGAATATCTTCCACCTTTGCCGAGCTTGAACAGAAGTTTTGGGCATGAGCCTGAGCACAAGGAAAGCTTATCCCAAACCTTGGACATGTTATTTGTAAGTGTGTCAAGAAATGAATGCTAAAATACATAGAAGATTAAAATTTCTTACAAATTCATTTCTCTTTGTTATGTCTCATTTTAATTACTTATTTATTCACACCTATGAATCATAAATAGACAATAGTCGAGGATAAAATGCAATGTAATTTACAATGTGCTCAATTTTTTACAGCTTGGAACTGAAGCGGGCACTGTTGCTATGTATGTCTTTGGGATGTTTAATTGTGGTACATTAAGCATAGGGCCAGGTTCCGTACAGGAAATCAACGGTGGTTCAGGGGGGCCAATTTGGGTCAGTCTGCGATCCTTGGAAAACATTAGTGTTGTTCATCTGTGTTGTCCACTTTTGGAAAGTAATGGAGCATTTTTAAAAGTGAGTTTCACTTCATCTATATTTTTTTGTAGCCTTAAAATTAAGGTGGCAGTGCTGAAAGTTGCGTCTGTTTCTAAAAGGTAGCGCAAGCTCAAGCTAATATTGAATATCTGATGGACTACCTCGATCGTACGCTGATGGCTATTTCCGAAGCATGGGAAACAATTCTCTTGGAAATGGATGAGAAATTGTCTCGTTACGCTGAGGCCAACCCTCCTGGAGCAGTGGCTGCAGATTTTTTGGACCTTCTTATGATCGGCATTCCCTCTGCGAATTTGGAAAATTTCCTCTTGAGAGACCTGACTGAAAAAGGGTTGAAGAAATTAGGACATAGCATTGAAATGTGCTACAGTAATATTCAGGTTCGTTTACTTCTTGGGAATAACTAAGGATATTCTAATTAGTTCTCAATCTTTTTGTGCAGAAATTAGTCCTAAAGCATCTTAGCAGCGTCGGAATGGCACTGACATACCAGCTGGCTGAAATGACTGGAATGGCTAAACTTGGTGGACAATACGAAGCCCTGGGATTTACTTCCGAAAGTGTAATTGACGAGGCTCTTCGGGCATCGGAAGCTTTTCTTGCCAAAGCATCTGAAATACAACAAGTCATCGATCATAGTATGCGTGATTACAAAGCATTTTTTCGGTGGGTAGAAAAAAATTTACGAATCGTTTATTTTTTACAGAATTGTTGTGCTTTTCAGATGGCTATATGTTGTTATACTCAAATTGACTGGCGAACGGGCGCCACCTGAAGTCAGCAGAGTTAGTCAACAGGACTTGACTTTTATAGCTGAATTTTTACGTGGGTTTGATCAAGTTGGAGATAAAGAAGGTGCTAGGAAAGGTGTAAATCTTGAAAAACTCGGTCAGTACTTACGAAAAGAACCTCTTCGGACATGCTTAACCCCCGATGGTAGTGAATGGGCTGCTATGCTCAGCGAGAATGTCTGTTTACAAAACCATCCGCTATTGGTTAGGCAAGACCTGTCGCTGTCCTTGCTACAATCTAATGCGAAATTGGTTGACGCGATAAGCGTCGTGTTTGGTCAGGCTTACCAGGGGCTAGTGAATCTCTTCATTCCTACAGTCGTGAGCTTACCAGCTGTGTCGACCATTTCTTACTCATCGTTGCATTCACAGTTTGTCACATCTGAGAAGGATTTACTGCTTGCTTTCTCAGACCTGAATGGAAAAACTTTACAGATGTTTAAGGTCGTCCAAAATCCGGGTACTGAAAACTCTTTAACAGTCAAAAGTGCAAGCATTGACGCGGATCGACGACAAGGTAGACGAAGCAAATAAAAATTAAATCATCGTTACAACATTCAAATCATGGTTGTACTATCATGTTATGTAACTTTTTACAGGTTGCGATACAAAAGATATCTCTGCTAGCAGTAGTAGTTTGATAGGAGACTTGCAATTTTATTCGCAAGATTATTTAAGTCTGCTCATTCTGGATCATCACATGCATTCGTCGTATTTCGTGCAGCTGCCTCTTGGCCATGTTTTCACATTTGATACTAGAGAGAATATGGGTATTAGTGAAGTGGTTGAACTTTCTGGTGGAACTTGGCCAAAACCTGTTCAAGGAATAGCGGCGAGTCGTTTGGCTGTAAGTGGAGCCCGGAAAGTGGCTGCAATTCTTAGTGAGAGCAACCGTAAAATTCGTATACTGGAAATAGAAGTTGAGGAAGAAGATGACGATGAAGATGATGAAGATCAAGCAGAAGAGGCAGATGATAGCGTAATGGATACCACTGCTAGTGCTAGTACAAACACAGCTCCACAGTGAGATTCTTTGAGCAAATGTAAGTAGTTTTTATTCATTAGTTGTGCATCTTAAATCTCATTGTCCTACATGTATATCAATCTATTCAATTGCTATAATTGCTTAGTATAGATTTGGTACAACTAGTTTGTTCTTAACAAAGTTAATTATTCTATTTTTATGAAAATTATGCTTATCACATTCACATTTGTAGATATAATGTCATACCTTGTCACATAATGTCCTTGACCATTTATATTTATTGCGCAATACATTGTGACCACTCGATATTCATTTTTTATAAACTGTATTTCTGTATTGGTTCACAAATTATTAGGCTCCAACAGCGTTTGTAAGTATTACTAACTTTTGATGAAAAATTATGGAATCTCAACAGCCTGCTCCTGATGCATCTTACTAAATACTTTTGGGAAATCAACATCCACTGCTGCATTCTCAATGCCTATTTCTTCTGGAGGTGGCGTGTTATTGCGAACTACTCCTGCAGACCTACGTGTTCCATCTCTATAATTGACTGGTGAGTTTTCCCTTGATGGTTCCATATCTGAAATTGATTGAACGAAGTTCGTGTAGTAAAGCACGCTCGATGTTGATATTTTATGTCATATGTGATAATTGATTTGACTGATCACCACTTGTATTTGGATATGGTATAATAGTTGAAGCGTCTCACCAAAATATTTAAGATTTCTACGTCGTTTGGTCGTAATTACGTACAGTAGCAAGGCGATGATTACAACTATTACCATAACAGCGGCCAAGCTTCTCAATAAGTTTGTCTAAAATAGAAAAATGGCATTTACTTCTTTCAATTGTCTTACATTACAGTCTAAAAAATATCACGAAAGCAAAAACTAAGCTAAAAATCTTGCCTCAAAGTCATTCTCCCAGACATCTTCCCAGTCTCTTGTAACTATCAGCTCAACCGTTTCCATACTGATGACAGATTCATCATTTATACCTCTCGAGATACATTTATAAAAACCAGATTCAGCAGTCGAAACACCCTGGTGACAAAAAACTACCCAAGTTGAATTATCCTAACAGAGCTCTATCTAAATATTTGGGAAAATTATATTACCCTAATCATGAGCTTCCCAGTTAGTACTTGGTAGTTGTATTTTTCTGGGTTCTGTGGGTTTCCTGGACCTATGATATTATTTTTATTAGAGAGCTCCCAATACATGAAACGATGATTGTCGTCGATACTTGGGCATGGCAATTCGGCTAAATGGCCAGCACTAACTTCTTTCACAATCACAGCTTCACTAACCCATGTTACGCTCGTTATGAGAGCTATCACCAGTACCCATGTAATCATCTACGCATAATTGTACAGAACAATATTTTTAAACGATTTATAAATCTCGTACACTTTTCAGAAATGATTACTTTTTTAAACGTTGCTGGTTTGAGAATTTCACAAAATTTGCGATTCTAGTTATTTTTCAACAAAATACATTAGTTTTTGTTATCACAAACATGTGCAAATATAATTTTTCAACACCGTATATTTGTTTAGCACATTGTGGTTAATAAGAAAATCAAATTAGTTCTCACTTTTCGAATTTTCTTTGCAGTTCCGAAATTTTTGTACCAGAGTCAAGCCTAGGAAGGTTACTCTGTTTTCAGTTGCTAAGCTGCAATGCACAGTAAAATGTTAAATAATGAGCTCTACCTGTGCGTTTACTGGCTGCTTAGACAACTAAGAACTACTCGATATATTTATTTATATCTCCGTCCTATTCATCCTTGGATCTACTAGATTATTTTTAGTATCTGTCTTGTGACCATTTTGCTTCATCCATTTTAGCATTCCTTGTCTCTAGTTATGGAAGGTTCTTTAAAAAAAAATACGCTAATTCGAATATATGATGTTTCGAAGTTACCATTGAATAGACAATAAATTGATAACAAATTTCTCACGTAGAACAGCTAAAATGTCTTATGTAAAAAGATTTTCACATTTTTGTTTGAACCAAGTATGTTTCTATTTATTGTTTCCGCCTATTTATACAATTTTGGGACAGGTTCTTTCAGTTGAAAGAAAAAATAACTGGGTATTTAGGTGAAAAATAATTTATTCATAACATATGTGGAGAAATAATGATGCAATGTGTTATTCACAACCAAAAACCAGGGAGACGTGAATTTTTTCACTGTGGATCTTTGGCCGTGTGATAATGTACATTATTGGACAGTTAGTATCGAGAGTGTTGAATGAGATGGATAAAGACATCGCACCCTAGTGTTAGGAGTAAAACCCACAAGGGGGCGAGTACAACTTTGGCTGGTAATGTCAATTGCGTTGCTTCCAATTTAAGACAGAGAAGACCTTGACCGGACAGCTTAGTCAGAACAGCAGTCATGTACCATGCCTAAAAAATTGAAGCTGATTAGTTGTTGGTAAGATGAGTCTGAATATGTATTGTATAAGCATGTATCTTAACAAGGATTATTCTTATTACTTTACGACGTAGACTGCTGATGTGATCATGTCCGTTCTTGCAGTGCGATATCATGCGAAATATTATATAGATTAATAGAATGTTGTCGTACAGCCACATTGGTATGAAAACTATAAACCAATTCCATTGTATTCTAAGATCCAGTCTCAACACCAAGAGTATTAGGAATATCAATAGATTGAACCACGTGAACAATGCTCTGTGTAAAACAGCCATACTGACACGAGAAGGTGTAGATCTTTCGGAGAAAGTTTTTTCTTGCTCTTTTAAAACTTGTCACTTTTTTGCTAATTGCTATTACTTCAGTAGCAAATGCATTTTAGGAACTCCGTGTAATTACTACATTGCATTGCATGTCATCTGATTGGCAGAGTGAGATCATTCTTCAAATCAGCAATTCTTCATTTTTAATTGTCTACGTACAGAACAGAAGATTGTTGTATAACAGTCTGAACATTCAATGCTATTTCAAGTAAAGATTCTGACGGTTGGTTTAAAATTGTTTTTACGAGCTTAGGTCAATCTATAATTAGGGTTTATGCTATAGCTAAGATCCGACGAATATTTTGAGGTTATGATTCATTCGATCGTTGTGGGATATAATAAACAATTCAGTTATCATGAGAAGTGAATGATGATGAAAAATCACTGGAATGTTGATCACCGGTATGTAATTTGTGGTAATAAAACCCATCGAGATATCACGACGGAAATTGTTTACATCACGTTTGTGCGTTTGACGTTGACGTGATTGAGACTCTTAAATTAAGCAGACTACGACAGTAGCGATGCATCGAAAATCGAACATGCGAAACGAGATACGGTGTATCGAATTCTTCGACTACAAGTGACTACATTCTACGAGCGTTTTTTCAATCAACGCCGAGAGACGAGCAGAGACGAGGTAGTTTTCATTATAATTCCGAATTATCATCGGATTCTCTCACTTATTGATATTTGGGATCTTCGTACTCATTCTAGATAGTCTTTATCAGTCCTACCCCGTTTGCCTATTCATCTCTGCTTGAATGTCTAAAAAAATTTGTGATTTTCATACCAGCTTCGGCCTTCACAAACCTGTGTAGCCGGTTCGATCGGCGCATTTATCCCTGAACTAGTATAGTAGAAAGTTATTGTAGATTCAGCCGATATCCAGCCGATCGTAGCATATCAAAAGCGATGATGTATATTACGGATTCGATGTAACGTGAACATAAAGATTAGAGGTTCAAAATGATGTGTCGTTACATTGATTGATGGCATTGTGAAAAGTAATATTATCTATCTACGGGAGGAATTATTGCGTAATCAATTATGTCAGTTGATGACTAATAACTTGTATGCCTGCAAACGGTACGACGATGACTTGGCTATAAATGTCTGAATCGACGTTCAGGCAATTACTATTTCTACTGCGTAGGCCTTCCTAAAGCAGCACAGACCTTGAGGCTTGAAGAGAGGAGATCGGATTTGTCGGGGGTCAAAGGTCTAGAATAAGTTTTAAAATCTCGGTTAAGAAGTAAGATTAGGTAATGCTGCACCGATAGTACGAAGTTAACCTCCGTCGGAACAAGTTGAACATGTTCGGTGACTCGCTCGATGTCTCTGCGGTATGTAAGCCTATAAATAAGTCTTATTCTTGGGTTAGAAAAAGGTTATTTAAAGCCTAGGGTTATTGTAGTTCGTAGGTGCGGTCGCCCACAATCGGCTTTCACATCTTTCACGTGTTAGGTCCAATCGGTACGTTAACCTTAACTGTACAACACGTCCGGAGGACACATATTACGAAATACGAATAGTTTCGAGTGGTATGTCGATGATCACGTCGCGCGCAACGTTTTTCACCTCAATATATAGCGTGATTTTGTCAGGGTCAAAAAGCCGGGTCAGGCCCGCGTGAAACCGCGTCCGTTGTCAGATCTGGAATGAAATAACTAAAACAGAAATAGGAACAAGCAGCACGGATATTATTTTCACCATCGCGCTCTTCCATTATTATATCTGCTTTCTTTATTTTTCTATTTACGTCATTCATTACCATAACCTCATCTGCATTCTTTCCAGCCCTAAACTCTTCGTTGAATCTGTGAAGAAAGTTAAGACGAAATGTTAAATACACATTCGGTGGTAAATATACATTGCATACTCGTTTGTTCGTTTTCGTACCCTTACTTATTTATATTTATTAAAAATTGCTAATAAAGAACACTTGCACACAGTATTAATGTAATTGTTGCAACTAGTAGCTATTTTTTCTCCTAACATACTAACAAAGTATTATTTCTTTGACTTCACATCGGTTAAATTATCGGAAGATTTTTTTGTTTTATGAAACATCTGTGTTGCATGTATTAGAATAATTGATTTCTTAAACAAGTATGTAGTGAAATATCACAACAGATTTGTTCCACCTTAGATCGTAGCTACAAATTCATTTGCATGTTGATTACCCGTTATGCAACTACGACTTATTTGACTGCGACACAAAAACTTGTTTTAGAATGACCCCCAAATGTTTGGAGTCCTCGTAAAATTGTATGACAGAAATAAAAGCTTGATTTCATGATTTGCACAAAAGTTAGAAGTATAGGGAAAGGGGGGGACTTGTGACGTATCGAAGGAATGAGATAATCCGTACACGACATACTTTAATCGTGTTCAAAACTTGCCTTATCTTATCTTATTAGATATTTACCACTCGTACGTGATAGATGTGGCAAAATTTCAAATGGTTGAAACATAGTCGATGAATTACAACCATGTCGTTGTGGTGGCTGGTATAAAATTATTGCATTGAAATCTATTTGTCTAGTTCAGTAGGTTTTTGAAAGTAAACTTTCATAAAAGTCAGTTTTATTTAAAGGATAATCAGCCAGGAAACAGGTTTTCCACTTTGTTGCGCCAGCAAGTCTTGTTTAATCAAATGATCATTAATCAGCACGCTTATAACACTATACCCAAAAGCTGGAATTTTGTTTTCACCTACACAGAATTCCTATTCAGTAATTTAGCTCCTATATTATTATTAGATCGTCAGTTTCAAGTACAAAGTCTTAACAAAGGGGGACTCATTGATATTTATCGTCTTAATTACATCTGTTCCTTTATTCGACAGGTTTTTCCCATCCTTGCCGCGGTAGGGATTATAGTAGCCACAGCATGGGTGGCAAAAGTTTACATATCCAAAGGAAAATCCGGAGGTCGCAAGAAGAGGTCTTCGCCAGTCACCCTTGTTGATCCAACGACAAAGTACCCGTTGCCATTATCAGAAAAAGAAGTACTAAGCCATGACACACGTCGCTATCGGTTTCAACTTCCATCATCTCAACACATTCTGGGCCTTCCTACCGGACAGCACATTCATCTCTCAGCCAAGATCGGAGGAGATGTAGTGATCAGAGCTTATACGCCTGTATCAAGTGATGAAGATCATGGCTTTGTAGATCTCGTCGTCAAGGTGAATAAAAGTTTTTACTTTTATGTCTGATATTCTTCTATGATACATTTATATACATATTTTTATGCGCCAAACTAGATGACATGTTCCATTCTTTTTAGGTGTATTTCAAAAATGTCCACCCGAAATTCCCTGATGGTGGCAAAATGTCGCAATATTTGGAAAGTCTGAAAATTGGCGACACTATCGATTTCCGTGGTCCTTCTGGCCGCCTTGTTTACAACGGGGCTGGCAGTTTCTCCATAAAGGTTCTCAGGAAAGACCCGCCAGTACAACATTCCGTTAAGAAGGTTAGTACGGGTCTGCCGTAATATTGGGATAGTTAGGGAATTAATTTTTTTTCCAATCTGTGTGCAAAGTACTTCCATTTGTGAACGTTTTGATGTATATTTAGTTGGCCATGATCGCTGGAGGAACCGGTATCACGCCGATGCTGCAGCTAATCCGTCAGATAACCAAGGATCCGTCGGACGATACTCAACTCGCTTTGTTATTCGCAAACCAAACGGAAAAGGACATATTATTACGAGATGAATTGGAAACGGTTGCAAAGGCGCATCCTCAACAGTTTAAACTTTGGTATACGCTTGATACGAGTAGCGAAGGTTGGCAGTACAGTACTGGCCACATAAACGCGGATATGATATCAAAGCATCTCTTCCCCCCATCTGATGACACTATCGTTCTGATGTGCGGCCCTCCTCCCATGATAAACTTTGCCTGCAATCCGAATCTGGATAAACTCGGTTATGACGCTAAGCTCAGGTTTGCTTATTAATTATGTTACGGTTACGAAACTATTCTACACGTTCTCCCACTTGAATCTCTAGCGAGAAGTATATTTTGTGTAATCACTACCGTTAAAACTGTACGTAATATTCGGGGTTTGTTGCGAATACGGACCCCCGTTGTTTTGCCGTTGATTTGTTTCAATTTCAAATGATCCGCCGTAGGTAGCGAACCTTGATTCACTGCATCATTCGGTATGATTGTACAAAGTATAGGGCCTTTGTAGAATTGTTGCGTATTGTAGACAATCGTTAGTAATTGTGAAAAAAATAAAATCGAGTAAAACTTGAATTACGAATTGTTGACGATAAAATATTATTGAAATTCTTTTTTGGCCTTTCTCATTTTGAAATTATATTTACACGGTCATCATTTTTCTATGCAAATGAAAATATGCCAGAGCAGGAAGAATTTTAATATTTCGACAGCCTTGTGTTATGACATTATTTTCAAGTATTACCAAGAATAATTCATAATACGGCCAGGTACGAAAATGCTTGATTACAGCACTGATATACAGATGTTTGTAATTTCGTTATCAGTAAGGGATAGCATTAAGAGTACAATATAATTTTTTTTTCAACAATTCCGTTCTACTTAACAGTATCTTGGAACATGGGGTGTTGCGTAAAAATTCTACACACATCTTATCCTCTGACAAATTAAACGACTGGTGATTATATAATAAAAATTGTATAAGCACATCTGTATATTCAAGGAGGTTTAGTTTTCGCGAAACGAGCTTGTGTAAATTAGTCAGATTAAAAAAAACCTTTTATTTAAGGCATTTTTTGGCGAATACAGCGGTATAAACCAGTGGCATAAACCGTCGTTGCTTCTGGTATGGGTGGAGCTTAACTCTGGTCAAGTATAATGACGTCACACTGAAACGCTCTGGTTCGTTCTGTTCGTGATTAAAGGCGCGAAATATTGGGAAGAAGACTCAAGTGTAGCAATGAATTCCAAAGTTTTATCAGTATTTAACAATTTCTTCCCCATATTCGTCGATACACTCAACATATTCCATGTCTAATTCCCGATCGTATGTTCGCCTGTATTTAAATTTTGGCTCAGAGACCGCCCTGCTTCTAGTTCAACCAGTTTCGACCATGCTACAGAGTAGGGTTTATTCTGGTTAAACCAAAACCGCTTGAAAGCACCAGAGTCGCAAAAACGCGTTTGGTACCCTTTGGTACACTTTGGTTGTTATACCAGTGCTCGCCAAAAAATGCCTTTAGTGACACCTAAATTTGCACCCCGCCAAACAGTGTTAATGGTGACGAAATTCTCCCTCAAGTTTGTGGCAAGATTAAATTAGTTAAATTGTTGAGAAAATTCCAATGAATACAGAAAGTTGTTTCAAAGTTATCAAACTATGATTAAGCAGTAATCGTCACAACTAGTTTTGAATTCAACATTCTCGCAGAATGAAATTTTAATATCCAATTTATAATAGTAAATTTGGACAGAAACTTTGGTGAGAATCTTATCATCATCTTTATAGAACGGGATGAATCTTCATAAAAGATATTCTGTGTAAACTGGCTGTTAATTGAATAATGCGATAGCTAGCGGGGATCAATTAGCGTATGAAGGTCGAGCCTTAGATACCGGGAGAGGTAAGTTACGGAAGATCGTGATTGCGGGGTGGGATTTCGAGAGGCTGTGGTCGAGACTAGGGTCGACTTGAGTCGAAAGCCCGGCCGTATACACGTCGTTTCCCCAACCCCTGGGTGGAGTTCTCCGTTTTAAATCGATCCAGCATCTTTCGGCGCCGCTCTATATACGAGTAAAATTATAATGTCGAAGGTCCTTACGCCCGAGCGCGATGAGAATCATCTATAGAGATTCGCCCTCGACAACCATTGTCGATAATTTCCTCCCACCACCATCTCGGTTCCAGAACAAGCTCTCTCTCTGATACCTGCCTACTTGAAACGGAATTTTGCTGACGGTGATGGAAAGGGCTAAAGACTAGAAATTGGCAAACCACCCGGCCATATGCTAATGTATACGTATACGTATATACATACATACCTATACGTACATTCGCGGCTATACATTCCACAAATCTCGCCTTCCGCGTAAACGTGTGTATCGAAAACACCAACACATATAGAGACTGATAAACGACGTACACGCGAGCGTCAAGTTGCCGTGTTTGTGGCGGTCCTGAGGGAAGGTGGGATGAAAGGTAGGTCGCAGGAGCGGCAATATCGATTTGACAGTCAGCATCGCGCGTCGGGATCAAAGAGGTGGGCTGGTTAGCTAGTTCGCGACTCCGATGGCTCGGGAATTTGTCGTAAATTTCAGTTTTCATTGGATACGACGTATTGCGTTGCCTGTGTAACGGCAGATGGAATACGATAAAGGGAAAGGATCCGTATTGTTCAGCCTAACAATTTACGCCTGGTATCGCGCGATCTGTGACTTGTGCTGCGTTCGTGCGTGCGTGGTTGCGTGGGTGGCTGCTCCGTAGGCGCGCGCCAGCGCAACACGCGCGTGCTTCGCCAGTTCTCTCGCGATGATCTCCCGTTCATCCCGTGGGAGAACGGAACTTAGTCCGTGATTTATTTCGAACCAGTCGTGTTAGAGCCCGCTGTGACCAGACGATGGCGTTATGTAATTTGACGGCGATAAACGCCCGAGGAACTCCGCTAAAGTTTGTATATTTTTTCGAATTCATCCCGTCCGAACGCTGCACGAATTAACGATTTATAACTGAACGGAAGCTCGCCGCCGCTGCCTGGGTACGCGAAACCTTCAAATTTTCAACTGGCCAAACGGGGCTGGATCGATTGTAAGCTGAGGATATTTGAGAATTCAAATATCTTCGGTATTTGATTGAATTTGTTGGTACGGCTCGAGTTCGTTGTTGAGAATTACAGCGAGGAAGGTAAAATACGAGTATTGTCATTGATAGCTGGTTTTCTCGCGTGTTGAAAATAATGAGGAGCTTTTGCGAGGCTTTAGAAAGTGTCGCGTGCCTCCACCAGATGATGACGACGATAATGGTGCGAAAACTGAATACTTCGCGAATAACGAAAGGGGATCTGTAATCGCTCAAGTGGCCATGCCAACCAGCGGGAAAGACGAGTATGAAATGCGATGGATAAGATTCGCGCTATTGGCCAGGTGAGCGATTGATCATCGCGTTGGCACGGATCGAAGCGCCTCATTTCCGAAGATGATAATGGAGGATTCGCCGGCCCGGATGCGTCCCTACCTCGACTCCTGGGACGTAAGTGTGCGTGTCGATTATTATCACCCTTCGCGTTATAGCCCTACAACCCGTATCCCCCTATCGAAAACAAAGAACCGCAATAAAATGTGACTAATAGCTCACCCGTTGAAAATCTGGAAAACATAGAATGAAGACAAATACTCGGTGGCCAATAGCCAAGCCCCCCTTCAGGGCGCCGAGGAGGATCACCCTGAGCGAGGCACGTGGACGGGGAAGTTTGACTTCCTCCTGTCCCTCCTCGGCTACAGCGTAGGCCTCGGCAATGTGTGGAGATTTCCCTATCTTTGCTACTCTAACGGTGGTGGTGCCTTCCTGATACCGTTTACCGTCATGCTGATCATCGCTGGACTACCCCTTATGTTCATGGAGCTTTCGTTAGGTGAATAAAAATTTATTACAAGAAAACACTAAACTTGGATGCAATTGGTTGCGGAAGAAATTTTAGCATTATTTAACTGTGTTCTGATTGTCGCGCTGGTGATGTTTTTTATATAACCTTTTGCAATATGATCCGCAAGTTTGCGAATAACTCATATATATCAAAAAAAATAAAAATCGCTGGAAACTTCGGAGACATTAGAATGTGAGAAGAAATTTTTCTAAAAAAACTCGGCGAACTCTTTTCCTTTGTATTTCTCAATATTATTCTGTGTTTGTTGAAAGTTTTGCCTACTGCGTTTTCCAATCTTCACTTACAGAATCGTCTTAATTTCTCTGTGATGCTAAAAGTTGTAATTATTCAAAGCGTTAACTGCCGATTGTATCGCGTAAATCAAGTATGACGGGGTTGAGTGAAATTGATAAAAATGTACGTGTAAAATAAATGGAAATGTGACGTATGATAGATAATTTAGACTTAGAAGAAAAATAGTTTCCATCAGTCGGGAACTCTGGTGGAAAGTACTACAGGTGACATTTTAAGAGTGAATCAACAAAAAAAGGTCTAATGTCTCGTAGCACTACGATTTCATTTTCAAATTGTCAAAATAAAAAATTCTTACATGTAAAAATTGCAAGTTATGAAAACTTTTGAAATATTTTGCACAAAGCGTTTTTAAAAACAATTTTCACCACACGAAGGACAGATTTTTTAAGACCTTGCGCAATTTCATGCTTTTGTGATTACATGTAACGGAGTTATTAATTTAGGTCAATACGCAAGCCTGGGTCCTGTGGCTGCTTACAAACGCTTCTGCCCACTGTTACGAGGTCTCGGTTACGGCATGGTCCTGGTTAGCTCAATCGTGATGCTGTACTACAACCTGATTATCGCCTGGACACTCTACTACATGTTTGCCTCCGTGGCCGGTGAGAGTTGAGATATTTATTTATTTTTCGAGTCCAGTGTAAGCCAACCATGTTATGCAATTCCACAGGTGCCGGTGTTCTGCCGTGGGCTTACTGCGACCCGGCCTGGAGCACCCAAGACTGTTATACCCCCGAGGCTGCGGAGAATTGTGCCCGACAAAATACAACCTACTTCAGGGGAAACTGTCTGAATAGTACTCAGCTAACCGCGATTGTTCTTGACGTGGAAAATGGAACTGCAACCGTGCGACGGCCCCCGGCGGAGGAGTACTTCAAGTTAGTACATACTTGTATCATCGTTTCATCTCGGTTTTAGTCATCCCATTGTGTTTCCGCCTGTTTTTTTCGGTACTTCTTATTACTTGATTTGCGGTTGTGAACACTGTTTAACGTTGTGAAACGTTGTAGAAGAATGACCGAAAATATGGATTTACAACTTTGTTTTTCAAACGAATTTTCTAACTTTGTGTTTGCAGCAACCATGTCTTGGGTTTGAGCGTTGGTATCGAAGAAACGGGTTCGATTCGCCCGCCTTTGGCGGTGTGCCTCTTCCTCGCCTGGGTGATCGTCTTTCTATGCCTCAGTAAAGGTGTTCAAAGCTCTGGAAAAGTGGTCTACTTCACGGCCCTCTTCCCGTACGTCGTTCTGGCAAGTAATCTAATATCTCGGTTAAGCTCGTCCTCATTCATATAGATTATCGCACAGATAATGTTATATAACATACTGTCGTGTAGTTAACTTTAACTCTTGCACAGATCTTGAGATTACCTTGTTCTCGTCATTTTATTCTCACCCGATAACTTCCTCGTTAACTATTTTTTTTTTCTACGTCTTCGCGAAGGATCATTTTTATTCAGCTATTAAACTACTAAATTACAACGAATATCACTAAACACGATTAAACGTTGTACAGATCGCCCTTTTCATCCGGGGAATACTTTTGCCGGGTGCTGGTGAGGGGATCCTCTTCTACCTGACTCCGGATTGGCGACGCCTGGCGTCGGCAAAGGTTTGGGGCGACGCGGCGGTTCAGATATTCTTCGCCCTGAGCCCGGCTTGGGGAGGACTGATCACTCTGAGCTCCTACAACAAATTCACCAACAATTGTTACAAGGACTCGCTCATAGTGGCGGTGAGCAACATCGGTACCTCATTTTTTGCCGGGCTTGTTATATTCTCGGTAATCGGATTCCTCGCCAACGAGCTCAAGGTGCCGGTCGCCTCAGTCGTCGACCAGGGTGCTGGACTCGCCTTCATAGTCTATCCCGAGGTAGATGAACGATATCGTCGTATCAGTAAAAAATTCATTCGCTAAAACGGCGGTGTAACAATGATGCTGTCTTAACAACCGCAGGTCGTCGCTCGACTCCCGGTTGCGCCACTCTGGTCTCTCCTATTTTTCGTGATGCTTTTAACCCTGGGTCTGGACTCGCAGTTCGCCCTAATGGAGACCGTAACAACGGCGATCCTCGATGGCGTCCCGGCCCTCAGGAACTACAAGTTCTGGGTTGTCCTAGGCGCCGCGATTCTGGGATACGCAGGCGGACTGATATTCACGACCAACGTACGTCTTCTTTTAAACTTACGTTACACGTACAAGAATTATATCTTCATACGGCCCAACCAACTCGTCGTTCTTACTTTCATCGACAGGCTGGCATGTACTGGCTGCAGCTGATGGACAAATACGCTGCGAATTGGTCGGTCCTTCTGATAGCCATCGGCGAGTGCATTCTCGTCGCTTGGGTCTACGGGGCTGATCGGTTTCTCGACGATGTTGAGCAGATGATCGGGCCTCGTGGTCGTTGCTGGCGCTTCTTCTGGACTTGGATGTGGAAGGTCGTTACTCCGGCCGCTTTGTTTTTCATATTATTCTTCAACTGGGTAAAGTACGAGCCTCTGAGTTACGGAACTTACATCTACCCTCGGTGGGCCGATGCTGTCGGATGGGCCGTCGGTCTGCTGCCAGTTCTCGTCATCGTCGGACTAGCCGTTGTGAGTTGACGTAGACCTGATCCATATTCCTGATCGCAGTTAAAACCAGTCTCACAGGTCCTATAGCGCGATTCCGATCTCGATAGGACGTCGTTTTTTCGAGCGTTACTCGTCTCCATTTCAGAACCAGTTACGCGGACGTCAACGTCGGCGTTGTCAACGCTCCCAATACCCCTACGACGAGAACGACGACGACTACGACGACGAGGTCGACGATCTCGGCGACGTGAACGCCGACGGGAAGTCTAAGGGACGTTCTCGGCCCTCCGTTTGGTGCCGAGCTCGGGCCCTGCTGCAACCGACCCCCGATTGGGGCCCGGCGACACCGTCCAGGACGCAAGCGCGTACCTCGCCACCCTTGTCTACACGGGGTACGTGCCAAAATCATAAGGTTGGTGATCATTTTTCTGGTAATATTTTTTCCACTTCTCCTTCGATCAGGAAATGGCGCGGGAGGATCCTCGTCCGGAGGATTCGACTCGGCTCGGGACACGATCGTCTTGGTGAACGGGAAGCCGATGGTTCAGCCGCCCACGTGTCCCGGGCTTGTTACTGCTACGAAGCTACCCGGACCCTCGATACTGAAGAACTCGAGCAAAACGGATCTCGTCTGCACCTCGCAGCAGGTCTGAGAAAAGGTTGTTAATTGGCGCTGTTTGAGGTGCGATTTTGGTTGGTATTGTTTATTATAGTTACTCGTAAGGACGTACAAACACTAATGTATAAACACGATCACAACAGAAAATATTGAACTAAAAGATAGACGAGAAAATTATAGCGACGCCTGTCGTCTGGAGCCTATCTCGACTATAAAGAGTTCCGACGGTTTGCTAGCCGGTATACTTACCATAAATTTACCATAAATTAGATATTCAACGTATTAAATGCCTCGCCGGTGCGGGTATTATTATTATCTAAGCACGTGTCTATATACGTGTCCTAGGTGCCGGTTATCATCCTCGTAGATTCGCGGGGCGAGATATATTAGAATTAGATTGTGGTTCTCGGGTAACTTGGAGCGAGATTGAGAATGATGAAGAAGTACAAGAAATAAAAATCAAATTTCTCTATTTACATTATAAATGAGCCTCCGTTCAAATAGGGCTGATCGTTATTTTGTTCAACTTCTAAAACGAGTAATTTTTAATCCCAACATATTGAGTACAGCCGAAGCTCGTATCTCGGGATGCTATTTTCTCTGCCGAAAATTGGGGTGATTTTAATAATTTTGAATTGTTGAAGTTGTATTGTTTAAGTTGTTGAGGTATTATGATTCATTTGAAGGTTGACTTTATCACAACTCGCATTATACTGTCACTTAATCAGGTCATAAATTTCTACACGGCCCTTTCCTCTTACTATTTGTATTTTGTACAGAAATAATTTTTTCATCTTCCACTTTATTTTTTATGTTAAAAATTTTGTCGTTACTTTCCGGCATTCTTATTTCCCAAGGTGACAGATTTTTTCTTCAGGGGCTGTTTGTTTTCTAAGCAAATATATAAGCAGGGTAAACGGTAATTGCCGCCATCGCTTTCTGCATTTTTTTTTTTTCAAAGAAAGCTGCCCTCTATTATACGACGTATAGTGAAATATGGATATATTATATCGATTGTTATATTTGTATCAATGTTTTTTATATTTGTAAGAATACGTTATTTTTTATTACGGCCTGCACGCGCTGGGTGCGTGGGCTAATCTTTGCGACTTATTGTGTCGATTATCAACTATATAATGATTTACCTACGTAGGTATAATACGGATATGAAGATTCTGGAATATATTGATGCATCAATCAATACATGAGATAAAAGATAATAGAAATCCAACAAATAATTTTAAACAAAACGCGTAAATTGAGAATAAGAATTTCGAAAACGTTTAGAAAGCAACGGGATTTGCTTTGAGCCGTAAAATATATTACAAATACGTTCGATGTGGAAAAAACAGTACTAAGGTGATAAAAATTTCGAAAACATTTAGAAAACAACGGGATTTTCTTTCAGCCATAAAATATGTAACAAATACGTTCGATGTGGAAAAAATAGCACTAAGATGATTTAATTGTCGTCGTAATTATCGTGGATCTTATACACATATACATTATATAAACCACAGAGTTTACACATATACATATACATATATATATATATATATATATATATATAGTTTGTTATCTTTGAGGCTGAGATATAGAAAAAAAATTGAGTCCCTATAATTTAAAACAAAACTAAATCTGTATCAGAAGAAAGAGTGAAAAAATGAAATGAATTGGAAATTTCATAATTAATTAGTTATACTTGGAAAAATATATCAGAAGACATACCTATAACAAAATCATGAAGTTGATTAAAAAATTTAAAAGTAAACTGTAAAAAAAAAAAAATATCGTACAATAAGTACATGTTAATGCGTAATATATGTATAATGTGATACATACAGTGAGGCAAAAAAGTATTCGTAGGGCGAATAAATTTAAATAAAATGAGGAATAATTTTTTTGATTAATTAATTTTTTTAAATTCAATTTGACACTAACGTAAACAAACATACAGAATCGGACTTGTTACCTTATGTTGCGCAGGCAAATAGCCGTTGTGGTAAGTACACTAAATGCACGAATGCTTTTATCCCTCACTGTATACATCATATAATTATCAAACTCAATCAGAGCGTCCAGTCAATAAATCTCAGAAAATCATTAGGTGTATACGGGGACATGTTAATATTGTAGCACGTTTTTCTGTTTCGATAAGTTGTCGAATGAAAAACGTGAAGATATCGAGAATCATGTAGAATATGTATGTATAGTCAATCATAGATCTATTAGTCGTACGTACCTATAACTATGTACTATATCTTGGGTGCTAGCGTCCCCTCTGCACGCGCTTATGTGTAAGATAATAATGATAAAAACAACAACATTAATAATGATAATCATAACAACAAGAGCAACAACAACAACAACAAAGACAACAATAATGATGATGATGATGATGACGATGATCACGATCATGATGATATAATAGTGAGAGTAATAATAGTGAAAACAAAAATGGTAACAATAATAATTAATCGTATTATACATGTATAGAAATTAAGTATATAACATAGCGGTTGTGTAATTTATCGGTGCGGTGACCTGCAGAGATGAAAACAGTATTTTGTTAGACTTACAATATTACAGATGTTAGTATAACGAACAAAAGTCCAGATGGTTAGATATTTCGAATACATTATACGTTGTAAACAATTTTGGTGCTGTACTAGCGTGGAAGCGAAAAATCACACGTTTGTCGATATTTTATTTTGAATGTATTGAGAAATGTAATACCGCGTTACGACTTCGATTCAAAGGTTAAAACACGCAGAACGAATCGAAAAAAAAAAAATTGATCGGAGAAGGTCTGTTTTATAAAACAAATTGAAATAGTTAAAATTGACATAAAAATCCTCATCATCACAAAATCGTACCAAACTTTTTTACAACGTATATATGCATATTATATACGTATACTACATTAAGTATATACTTATATACATATATATACATAACTGTTGACAAAAGGCATACGGAATTGTCCAGATCTAGATGTACCTTATATGTATACACATACACTAATATTGTAGAAGAATTGAATATTATACATACATATATACCTCTATGTTGAATATTTAGAAATTTTAATTATCTACAAAAATGCGAAATAACGTAATTAAGATCATGGACGTAGTATGAGTTGATATTGTCTATAAGTATAAGTTGATTCCCCAGCGTTATGGTCGCTCCTACAATCAAGTCCAACGTAGCTTGGCAGTTTCACGTGCAATATGTGACTTAAGTATAAAAATGTTTCCTAAGTTTGACAATGATCAAATTGGTAATTATTATTTATATAATATAATCCGCGTGATTCTTTAATGCGAATAGAGTTATCGTTGTTCTGTACCTATTATTGTTAACTAATATCCAGGTAATTAACTCACTGTTCTATACCCGTGATTAAAATTGAAACACTGCGGAAAAATACCATAACCGGCGGTTTGGTTGATAACAGTAGAACACGAATTTGAGCGGGATATTTTGACGAGTGCAGGCACGACGAAAACGTTGAAGAACCGTCGAACGAATGAAGACTATAGATGCAAATAAATAAATACTCATACAATAGAAATATAATATATATACACATTATACCGCCAACAAAAAAAAACCTTAATTTTTTTTTCGATCTCCTACTCTATGAAAACATTGTTTATAATATAATATTGAATGTAGTGAGAGGAAATCGCCGTGTGATTTTTTTAAACAGTGCCGAATTGAGTTTTTGTATTCGCCATTTGACACGTCAGAAATCGAATTCTAACGGTTGGAGGGAGATAATAATTTTTCTGTACAACGGACGGAATTCTGTATGGTAGGGTTTGACAACTTATATATTTTCTTGGAATCAGCGCGTCGTAGAAAATTTTCAACCGCACGATCTTCGAGATATTCAAGATTGCGTAAAACGTGGTTTTTCATCTTTTTGAAAAATGGGTACCCAGTGTAAACGCCCAGTTTCCTTGACTGTGCCACAGTAAACCGTTGAATAACATCTCTCAAATACATGAAATACATTAAATTCATTCAATTAACCGAACTCGATGTGCCTGTCTATCGGGAAAATAAAATTAGCAATAATTTTGATGAAAACTTTTTCGTGTAGAAAAAAATATTTTTTCTTGATAAATACTATTTTTACACTGAACATGTCCATGCGTCAGGTTTTGAATCTTCAAAAATAGTACTCATTTATAGAATACTTTTTTTTGTCTAAATAAAAATTTTCCATTTAAATTTTGAATACTCTGTAAAGGTGGATTAACTGAGATATGAGTGCGGGAGGGATATTATGGTGCGATTAAAAATTTTCTGCTACGTGCCGATTCGAGAAGCGGGAGATCGAAAAAAAAATTTATTTTTTTTTGTGAGGCGGTCTAATACATGTACACAAACACATGCTAACACATATTTACATATGTATATAGTATGTGGGGGATTTCATCGTCAATGTTTATATGGAATGCCAGCTCGTGTTCCATTTTTTTTTTCACTGTCACGAAGACGAAAGGAGCAGCTATATTGCTGAATTCGAGCGAGCGCAATAATATCTGCAATCACCTTATATCCTTGTATCAAATGACATTCTATACATATGTATATTATGCGTTTTTCGCGCGTTACTGAAAGTAAAGGTATACATACTATATAATACATATACATTATATGTATATATTGTAACGTTGCAACAACCCGTAAACTAGCAAGTTGTTAAGTAATGTTGTTAAGCATACTATACATAAATCTCGGTACATATGTAATTATATAGGAACGAAACAGGTGAATATACAGTGTGTAGATGTACAGTCAGGTCTCCGTCTCTGCTGACTCTGCTTTCATATTCGATACAAGTTTCGTCGATGTTTTTGAAATTTCTTGACTTTCGAACTATTGCAAAAGTGTTGTGTATAATCGTTTGGAGCAAAATATTGAATTATGCCTTATTTTATTAACATCATGATTTTTTCAGAGACAAATTATCCAAGCAGTTTTCTCCAAGTTTTTTCCCTGAATTATTACTTTCATTCATTTCAATTGGTACAATTTTCCGCAGGAGCTCCGATGATAATTTCAGCCAATACGAGTATATGAGTCATTTGACGAGTTCCATTGAATCCCATTAGAGGTGCAGAGGCAAAGAATGATAAACGAAACCACCACGTTTAGACAGGGAAAATGCACTGTATCACTACCACTGTATTTATTACACGAACTATACAAAGAAAAGACAGGTATATCTATGTATATTAATAAAAATATGTACTATATTATATGGAAAAAGAATAACATATAATATAATATATATTACATGTATACGTTATAATCCTCAATGATTCGTGAAGTTAATAAAGTGTTGATATACATGGTCGATGAATCTTTAATGTAGGTGCAATAATTTATAATTATGTGTTTAAAATATTCAGGCTCTGTAGTACAAGAGTATTGTTCTCTGGATTTTTTCAACGGGCAACCGTACCGCCGTTTCACGCAACGGACTTTCGGATCCTCTCCAAATCTTCAAGATCGATTTACGCCCAACAGGTCGGTGGTCACTACTTCGAATCTCGATATAACAGCCACAAAGTGCTGTACAGGTTTTCGCTCAACAATTTTAATATAAATTCGAAACGGTCGAAACTCGGAACAATATTTTTGCATAAAATTTTTATTTTATTCATATTCTCTTGTTCTATTAATCTGAACGTAGATGAAACAGGTGTGAATTACGATGACCGCAGTCAAGAACATATCGCTGTCCGCATCCTCAACAACGTCGTGTAAAGGGGCTTGGCGCAGAGGAGAACTCCGCCGGCGATGTAAGCGGCTACGGTTAAATCTCTGCCAGTCTCTGTCCCCGGCCACCACCCTTTATAGACGCCGGTTATTTGCCCGGCCAACAGCAGGGCCATCGTAATAATACCCAAACAACTGTGGATCACCTTCCGGGCCACAAGGCTCACCTTACCGAAGCAGGCCTCCGTGTTCAGGCACAGAACACCGTTCAGGGTTACGATAACGCTCAATATGGGGCCCGCCAGGCCCACGCGAGCATGGTCGCTTTTGAAGTGGTGGGATCCGTGGTTCATCTTGTTGGCAACGACTGTCCCAAGACCAACCGCCAGCAGCCCTAGACCCAGGATGTGGAGGACCCAATGAAGCCTGATGCGACCTGGTCTTGACATCAACTTGACGAGTACGGCCTCTCCGGAAACCCCGAGGACAGCCTCGGTCATCAGGAAACAGCACTGCGGTAATTAGATCGATCAGTTTTGGTCGCATGTAATACGGAATGGATACTTCCGAAATTATATTGCTTCAGTCATTGCAGAGGGAAAAATCTTAGCGATCCATTCGTGATCGTTATTGTACTAACCCCAACCGTGAAACATGCGGGATGCCAAATGAAGAGTGAATAATCGAGCTGGGCACAGAGGACAACGATGTAGACAGCTGGTATCAGGAAGAGAAGGTGAACGATGCAGGAAAAGCCGATCGCTAGCCAGTTTATGCAACCTTTTTCAGCGGTCATGGTTCAGCGTTTGGGCTGCAACGTGCATCCCCACACAGGACCTTTGTGAGGTGAAATATTGTAATTAGAGTGGAAAGAAGATGGATGAGATTGCCAAAATTTGAATAGAGGATCATAAGTTGATTTACGCGGGACACTGTTATACGGCTGGTACTGACTTTGGTGTTAAATTATCGGGATCCCGGATAATCTCGCGGAGGCGTGTGTCAAAAAACGAACGAAATATAGTGAAAAAGTTAAACGACTGTCTGTCAAACGAACTTTCGAACGTTTGCTCAAAAAGTGATCCTCGTGAATCACGTATTTATATATCGTTTGTTTAATCTAGTCACGTAACTTCCCTGCGGATGTTAACAGAATCTACGATTAATTTCGTACAAGTTTCGATCATTTATCACTGATTGCTGCTATAAGGGAAGGAATTACAATTCTTGTCTACATGCTTCGATCACTGATTGCTTTTACATACATTTCAAATGGAATGTGTGAAATTACTCGAATCAGCGATTTTGCATTTACGCAACGACTTATCGATTTTCATAATGTACATTTATTATCTTACTTAAATCATTACATATTTTATATCTTTTGGAGAGCGGGGTGATCAGGACTGGACGTGATTGACGATGGTATAACCTGGGGAGCAGAACGTACAATATTTCGTTATCACGTCGTAAAGTGTATTTATCAGGTACTTCTGATTTTTTTAATATTCCCTTACAGTCTGCCCCACATAAATGGAATCATATCAACTTTACAACTTATGCAACGAAAACGGAACCCTGAAATCGTATTCCAAATTTCTTATGCGTCATAGGAACATCTCGTTTCCAAATTACATATTTGTTATGTGCACTGAGAGAAATTTTTAGTTCCGGTTACTGCACAGTCCTTAACTATTTTCATTCTTTACGACAATCTAAAAATATAGTTCTACGTAAAAAATGAAAATTAATTTTGTTGCTGTTAACAGAAAATCTAGTATGTGTTACTATTCTTTCTGATTATGATCACTGTTACTATATTTTCTTGTAACTGTTGCAAAATTTTATGTCTGTGTAGCAATGAATTGATGTCAAGGTTTTATTTAACTATAAAAGTACAGTAAACGGAACAAACTGATTTTGCGTTGCAATTAGGTACCAGAAAATGTAGCATCGACAATAGCTGAAAATAGTTACGTGTACCTCGCTGTTTCTTAATTCCAATAATATTCAAATACTTTTTGTAACAATGCCTCTTTCACTGAATTTTCATAGTTATTATAACAAATGAAATTTTTCTTACTGCGTGAATTAATCTAAATATTTGTTAACCACTCATCGTGCCATTATTGAAAATTTGGACTAAAGTTGTTGATGAGATTATAAACTTGAACCATTTCAATGGCGGAGGATAGTTTCTCATGATATAGATGACGTTTCAAAGGTGAGAAACAAACCTTGAGAGCAACAGTTTGATCATAGTCTAACTAACGTTTCATTGAATTCCTGAAGTTACCCAAAAATCGACCCAAGTTAATGCAGCCCATGAACGCATTAATCTATTCATGTAGGAATGGTGTGGCGAACCACAGTCATCAAGAAGAAACTTTTCGCATTCTCAATATCGTTGTATGAAGAGGCTTGGCGAGGAGGAGAATCCCACCGACGAAGTAGGCCGCCCCGGTCAAGTGTTTGTCGATTTCGGAGCTGGGCCACCAACTCGTGTAAATGCCGGTAATTTGGCTGGCCAAGATGAGAATTGTCGAGAAAATACCACCGCATCCATGAAGGACTTTTCGGCGAGTTATGCTCGCTTTAGCACAGCACATTCCAGTGCCCAAGCACAGGACACCGTTCATAGCTACTATCAGAGCCAACGCGATAGCGAACACACCCAGTTTCCCATGGATGAAAGCGGCGTGAAGAGAACCGAACTGGATACGATGAGCTATGATCGTCCCTAAACCAACGGCCAGTAGTCCCAATCCCAGGAAGTGGAGGATCCAGTGAAGCTTTATGCGACTTGATATTGGCATCTTCGAGGAGAGAAGAGCCTCTCCGGAAATCCCGAGGATGGCCTCGGTCATCAATAAACAGCACTGCGGGAATTAGTTTGGTCAATTACGAACACGTTCACACTGCGTGCAAAACTTCATGTTCCGAAGAGAGAGAGAGAGAGAGCTAAAAGTGTGTTGACTGGATCCTTGTATCTTACCTTTGCGGAAAGTTTCGATGGTTTATACATGACGTGTACTAACCCCAACCGTGAAGCATATAGGATGCCAGATGAAGAGAGAGTAGTCGAGTTGGGCGCAGAGGACAACAATGTAGACAGCTGGTCCGAAGAAAATAAGGTGGATGATAAAGGACATCCCGATGGCTGTCCAGTTAGTGGCATCCTTTTTGGTAATCATCGTTTTTGAATTCACCGCAACCCTTACCCAGTAAAATAATGTCAAGGTCAATGAGATAAAAAGATTTACGATTACGCTTACGATATCAATTCGCTACAATAATTACCGTGGTTGGCTCACTGTTCAACAATTAATTAATAGTGGTGGCGCAAATTCGGGTTAACTAACCTTATAATACGAAGTTTATCTGCCTGAGGAACTCTGGAGATTCCAGACTCCTTTGTGGAACGAATAAAGTAACTGGTTCTTTTGTAGATCTGCGCCAAGTATTATCAGAGAATAATGATGGGAACAATGATATTGTCATTCGGTTTTGATGCGCCTGTAAACGTAGGCTGAAGAAGCACAACCTTATTAAGCATCTATTTACCTATCGTGTACGTAATCTAGTCACGTACCTTTTCTCAGCCGGCATAAGCATTAAGCCTGCAATAAATTTCTTTATACTGCTTTTGATCATTATCATTAATTTTTGCTCACGCAGAACAGTTCTCAAGAGTTTGAAATATTGAATCTTTTCGACAAAATCTTTCTAGATGTACAGTAATGTTTACTGTGGAATATGATCATCTATTTAATTTCGTAATTTTTGTCCCTTGGTGCCAAGGCTGTGTCGCGATATTTAAACAATTTTGTACTACTTCTTGCATGCTTTTTTCTGACAATGAGATAATCCTGGATCTATTTGAAAACATTGGTTGCGAGAGACTTTTGACACGCAGATTGTTCTACAAAGATTACGAGATTAGCGCACTATGCGAGACTGATGTCACGTAATGGGAAATATTTGATAGAAGTAGTGATTAAAGATAAATTAAACCAACTTTCGTGTCAGAAAGTCTGTATCCGTATAACCTGATGATATGAACATGGATATATTACCTTATCGATACATAAAATGTACTTATCATGGTGTAAATATTTTATTATTAATATCATTTGAAGAGCGAACTGCAGAGGAGGACTACTTTCTGACTGATTGCGATCGAGTAGCGTGGTGAGTGCAACATGCAATATCTCGTTATCAAGCTATTGCACAGCTGTGCATAATGCATATATTAATTAACATCTGACTTACTGTCAGATAATATTCCCAGTGTTTCTTAATAGTAATTTATGATACGAAACGAGATGCGTAAAATATCTTACGAAATGGGATGAAAACTCTTGTTTGATCTTACGTGATACCTAAATTGTTGGCAGGTCTTGCACCATTGAATAAACTTGACAAAGTTATTGGCATTGATTATTGAAAGTGTAACAGCTCTTTTCGTCAACTCGGTACTTGGAAAATTTGATAATACGGTACATACCAAAATTTTGGATAACTTTTATTCAACACGGTGTGTAAAAATATTCGTAGTTGAAGGATGGATTCGGTATAACAGACACTTCAGTCATATCATAAATGTTTACATACGTTTATTATTATTATTATTATTGTTATTATTAGTGTTGTTTTACAGCATTGTTGTATATAATGTATACTTTGTGTATAATCTACGCGCTACTGTGGTTTTTAAAATATAACGCGTACTAATTATAGTACTATTAGTACTGTTTGCAGTACTAATATTTTGCATGCATCAGAAGGAGTGCATTTTAAATGAACTTGCAATTCTTCATCACCAATATTACCAAAGGGGAATGCCGGTGGTTCGAATGAAAATAATAAAGAAAACATAAGTATAATGGGTTTGGGAAGTTTCGTCTAGATCCGAAAAATCATATCTTACATCAATCGTATTTTTTGATCCCACTGCGATGTGCTATTTCCACAATTCAAGAAATGCGTCGAATTTTAGCCAACGCGAATGATACCCCTGACCTTGTTAGTTCGGTTGATTAAAAAAACGTATTCTTCATTTGCGTAGGTACAGAGGGAGGAATTCGAGTAAGTCGTAACTACGATTCACTACTATGTGAAAATCCCGCGAATTCTAACTAGCGTCGTGTAGAGAGGCTTGACCAGGACGATAAATAGGCCGACAACGTACGAGGAGATTGTGAGGCTTACGCCAAGGTCACTGCCGGGGAACGACCTCTTATAGAGGCCGGTAAAGAGGGTGGCGAAGAGCAGGATAATCGCGACGATGCCGCAGCAGCCGTGGACAAGTTTCAAGCTGGCAAGGCTCACTCTCGGAGACAGCAGCCCGGAATACGACGTGGAAACTCCGCCCAGGGCGACGACGTAGGCGACGATCACCGCCGTCAAACCCAGCTTTCCATGGTCCGATGTAAAGTGGTTACTGTTGTTGTTTATCTTGTTGGCTATGATGACACCGAACCCAACCGTCATGAGGACCATACCCAGGATGTGTAACAGCGAGTGAACCCTGATACGATTTACCCTTGAACTTTTCGAGAGGAGTAAGTTCTCCCCCGATATTGCAAGGATGGCCTCAGTCATCAGCAGAGCGCACTGTGGGAATTATAATTGTTTATAATAGGTACAGGGTGAAGGTTTTTTTGTCTATTGAATTTATCGTATGAACCGAAAGAGAGCAACATGTATAAGGTACTCCAAATCAGTTCAGACGCAATCGATAATATATGTATATTTGTATATGTATATAACTTTCGTGATTCATCCGTGATTACATTTTATCAGCTACATTGCAGATTGGTCTAGAATCAGCATAATGTTCATCGAACGTTTCACTCAGCGCTTTTATATTATTGAATGGCACTCACCCCAACTGTCAAACATGTCGGATGCCAGACGAAGAGGCTGTAGTCGGTCTGTGCATAGAGGACGACGATGTAGATGGAAGGCGCCAAGATAAGAAAGTGGGCTATGATACTCAGACAGAGATCCATCCAAATTTTGGTACTTTTCTCGGCGAACATGGTTTGGAATTTGGGGAGATTTACTGTTGTACTACTTTCGTGAAAACCAATTTATAATGGTTTCAAAAAGAAAATAATATTTCGGCACGAATGCGAGATATGAAATTTTCACACGCTAGTTGTACGCGAACACTTTTATATACGACGGTGAGGTATCAAAGTTATAAAATCTATGTTAGAAAACACTTGATTGGTTTACCGTCTTAAAATAAATCACTGTTAGTTCCGTAAATTATTTTTTACTCCAAGCGATTGTTGTATTACACTTGAATCGGAAAAAATGCGACGTTCACATGCCCGAGGCACCCTGGGTTTTGCTTCTTCCTGTGCAATGCCATTCTGATTACAGACGAGTACATAGATTTGTCCGTGATAACGTCAGATAACAAAGTAATAGATCATGTTCATTGAGCATTAGGACTCGGTCAACTGAAGCGCCGAGCATTATAAGTTTATAATAACAGTTAAAAATAAGGGACAAGGGAAAAAATCATATACTGAGTGATACGACATTACATGGTAGTAGTAGTAGGTGCAATTCAATATTTCTTTATATGTATTAGTCTAATATAATAGTTACAAATCACTGCGTTGCTGCACAGCAATACCAAAATAAAGTAAAACACTTATCAAATTCTGCTGCGCGAGTTTTATTCAATGTACTATTACGTACATAAAGGTTTTAATTAAAAAATTACGCCATCGATCTGATTACGTATCAGTATGTCAATAAATTTGCTTTAAATATCAAGATAGAGGTGAAATCCTGCTGCAGTTGTGTCGCGGATTTAATTTAGAAGTATTGAAATAATTTTAAGTGGCCATGTATATTTTGAAGATTTTATTACGCTGAATTTCTTTTAATCAAAACCCACTCGTGGCACTGCAAGATTATATTTTATCTTGAGATTATAACACTGTTATTATGCTACATTGTACATAAATCGAATAATTTGTCACAAATTCTTTTAGGTACAAGCAATTACATTTATTTGGTGTACAGAGAGTATCTGTTATCGCATACCTGTACAAAAGAAGAAGATAAACGACGAAATTCTACACATTAAAGTTCTCGAAAATCCCGACGCGTTACAAAAATTTATCACATGATTTTGTGCGTGACACGAAATATTGTAATTAGACATAGCGCGACATAATGCTCGGTCTTTGATTAAAGCATCAACGTTGGAACATTCTATCACATTTGAATATTCAAGAACCATATGCGAGTTACCGATAAGCTTCATCGTCACCCGTCGATTGAATGTGAGATAACCGATCGCAAGAGTATACACATGGTATACTTATTTCAATTGACTGATATCCTATTTTATGACAGACAATACTTGTGTCTGATACTTCCGCACGAATAAATGACGTCAGTAATACCGCCAAATGAACTTTTGGTGTTGATACACTTTATGCCAATTTCCGGAGATTATTAAATTGGTCGAGTTGTTACACGCTCCCAGTATCTGATCGTGAGTAACGCACATCAGTCAAGGCGATGGTTAGTCAGAGATTATTCGCCAAGTTGGAGAACTCACATATATCTTATCAATTTTCTAATATAATCCATCGGGAAGATACCAAGGTCTGGAACGTACAATTATAATTCATCATCGCACTATCTGTCTGGCAATTAACAGCATTCACCTGGTCTCTAGTATGACTATTTGAGAACATTATTGGAAATTCCTATTGGGACTATGCAATAATTTTCATCTTCTAGTTGCCATAATATGAAATGATGACATAGTTCCTATCATTGGGACAGTTTTGAATAATCAATCCGTCTGCTTTGCCGCCAGATATTTGCCCGACGATGAAGGTTCAATTTGGTGTTCACCGTGGCACGGCCCTGCATGTGGTTGTCATGGGTACGCACGTGGCCAAACAAGGTTGTCACGCGTACCTTGGTAACAGTGACGGTACATTATGACATCGTTTGTAACAAACAACCCAAGTGACATTTCTCCTTCAACCTTGGCGCATTTTGTCAAATCTATTGTCATTTCATGAGCTCGGGTAAAAGTGACTCAGCAACAATTCAAACTGAGCTGCACGATATTCGAAAATGGTGAAGCTTGACGGAGGGAGATCGTTGATAGTATCAACGGCTTCACATTATTTCGGAGTTCCGGTTGACGCGAATCCAGCAATCGCGGGTACTCCTGAGATAGAAAAATTCCTCGACGAACCTTCGTGCAGGACGCTGTGCGCCCAGCCCCGAGAGTCGGAGGACATGGGACTAAAACTCACTATCGAGCTACCCTCCCGTGGAGGCAACACCTTGGTCTTCTTCAAGGTGATTAGATTCGCTTTTAACTCGAAATTGCATCACAAGCACTGACTCGTCTTGGATTTTTCAGGTGAAAGCTGCCGCAGTGACAGACGAGAACTTCCACGACCTGGTTCAGGTCGTGACGACGGGTGGCAACGCGAAGCGTGCAGGTTCATCCAACACGGGTGAAGGCTCGGCTCTGTTGAGCGCCCTTCGCCTGGTCTGGGGCCCGACTCTACAGCGGGCGGGGGTCGCTGGAGATCTGCTGAAGAGGCTGGAAGAGGGTCTTCTTGGACCTCGGCCGGCTACTACGGTCCTCGAGGAACAGGCAACTTGGGAGAGACGGGCTAGCGGGGGGAAAAGCTCTGAGGAACGACGCGTTGCCATTGAAGCTACGGAGACCTTGAAGCGAATGAGACTTGAGCTGGATCGCGCTGCAGCCTCGAGGTTGGTTTCGGCTCTTCCTCTGACCTCATGATCTCGCACTTGTGTTTCACCTTCGCTTAATCCGATTAACAGGGAAAGCCTCGAGGCCGCTGAGGAGGCGTTGGAAGCGGTTGCTGGGTACGTCGACGACCTGTGGAAGCTCGAGGGGTCAGCATACTCGGAGCATAGAATGAGGTCGCTACTCGACGTTATTGGTAACGAAATTGTTTCCGTCGCGGAGTCTCTCGTCAATGCCCAAGGTATTGGTGCCGGTGACGGACCCCAGGCGAGGGATGAAGCTGTGGCCGTTGGGGCCAGCCTCTGCGAGAAGTGGATGGTTTCTTGTGAAAGACTAACCGGACTCTTTTGGCCTCACCAATCTCTTCATCCTTGGAAAGGCCCAGTTCACACGCCTCAAAGATGCGCGAGCTTGGGAAAACGACTTAGGTATATGAGATGAAAGACCTCTTTCTGTAGATTTGAAAAATGTATTATTTGTGCTTCGGTATTTCGCCCTTGCATAATTGAATCACCTTTTCTGAAATACTATTTTGTTTCAGGCTCCTTACGGAACTTCGGGCTCAACATCGGCAGCTTGTTAGACTATTGACGCCGGGTGAGCGTGCCGCTCTCGGAGCGGATCGTCTTTTGCGAGTCTTCGACGAAGTTCAAGGTAAGATACTGAACCTGAGACAGGTGAACCGTTAGGGTGTCACCATGTTGTATTGTTCTCTTGTTTTTTTGAAGGCCTTAGTGCCGACGAGGACGAGGCTGCATGGGAACGAGCAAAACGGAAAGTTGAAGAGTCTTTGGGACCCGCTGAAGAAAGGGTTGCTGCAAAGCTGCGTGCCCAGTTCTCTGGGGTTCGAGGTCCGGCTGGTCTAGCTGCAGAGTTTCGTCGCTATGGGGAACTCCTGAAGAGAGAAGCTCTGAGGAGGGCGCTTCGCGGCGAGCGAGAGGCCCTGCTTTCGGCTGTCAGCGGTCTTGTGGGTTCGTTGAACGCTTAATTCAAGTGAAAGATCCGAATCTCGTCCCACGTCTTGGTACGAACAATTGCGACGCATGGTTACAGAATCTTGTCAAGTCGGCCCAGACACGGTTCGCCTCCTCGATAATCCTCGCATCCTTCAAGATATCCAGGCTGCCAGGACAGCCGAGCTCAGGCTTGAGGGACTGAAGAACCTCGTCAAAGAACTGCTCACGGATCTTCCTGGATATGAGGATGCGGTAATGACCATCACCGCGGCTCTGAAAGAAGCTGCATCGCGGAGACAAGAGCTCATCGAGTCGTGGGTAAGGCGAGTGCGGAGTGAGCAGTCAGAATGACACTGGTTTTCGATCTCATAATCAATCCAATTCTCTTCTCACTTATTGAATTAGACCAACGAGGTTCGAACAGCGGTGATATCGAAGGAGCTGAGTCTTGACGCCGATGGTGCAGTGGTTGAGCTGACCGGTGCGAGCATGATGCGCGTTACTTACGACCCGCGGCTAACGCAACTCGTTCGCGAAGTCCGAGCATTGGCTGGGCAAGGTGAGCATCTCCCTTAATGAAACGTATCGAAAACCCAAAGAAATTTATCTACAATCATACCCAGGAATTGAACTTCCTCGGGAGATTGGCCAACTGGCCGAGAGGGCAGGAGTTTTGGCAAGCCGCGCTAGGGCCTTGCAGCAGGTTGCCACCTTTCACAACACAATCGGGGATCGCATGGTCCCGTCTCAAAGGCCCCTCATGCTTGTGGCTGCCTTGGAATTGGCTCGTGCCGTTCGCGAACAGTCAGGAGTTTCATGGAACGACCCCCACAGAGTGGACGCCTACACTGCGCGACTCAGGGAGCTAGTGAGTGTCATTTCCATTTTTTCAGTAAATCTTGACTGGCGTGGTTCCACAGTGAATTAAATTGAACGATTCGTTACTAAATTTCTGTACTGTTGTTACGAACATCCGTTGACGATCTATGTGATCATCGTATTCCAGGTGCGAAAATTTGCACAACAGAATTCGGAGTTGAGTGAAAAACACTCGGCTCTGTGCGAACGCGTGGCGAGTTTGCTCAAAGGGGATGCCGTCAATTTAGCGACTAATCAAAACGGATGGAAGGAGACGCTGCGTAATATGCGGTCCACGGTCGACACAGTTGAAGGACAGTACGGCAACACTAAGGCGTGGAAGCTGCACTGGGATCGTCAGCTATTGAAGGCACTTGGCGTAGCTTACCGGTGGGAAAATTTGACTGCTTTGACTGTGAACGTCCGTTTATGTCACTCCTAAATTCACCTTGTTGCATGTTTTACAGGGCTGCGCTACCCTCGCTTCTCCAGAAGCTTCCAGAAATTCGAGTTGAACTTGTATATCACGATGGCCGTCTTCAGTGGCGGCCCCCGATCGAAGAGGTCCGTGCGAAGGTTTATTCCGCGCTCCGTCGGTTCCTTGCAATTCCCACGAACTTCAGGGGCGTTGGCGATGCTGCCGAAGGACAATTCGGTGGCCTCGTTCGACGCAGCGCTTATCTCTTCGGGCGTGTTTACGCGGAAGCGGAAATCGTTCTTGCCGCAATGGAAGCGACCCGTGTCAAGTGGATACCACTCGCTGCTCCTGCAAGAATGGACCCTGGTGAACGGTGTGTTCAATTCTATTCTGCAGATTAATAACTCATGCAATTGATCGACTTGATAATAATTGATAAATTACAGATTGAAGGGACGTCCGCCTGTCGAGTGGGAAAAGGCCTTCAAGGATGCCAAGCAGTGGGCCCAGGAGGCGAGACTTTTCCATTTACACATTCGAGAACAATTTCTTTTCCCTTTCCAACGACCTTTACTCATTTGAACATTTCTCAGCAGGTGGGCCGATTGAGGGGAAGTGAGATCCGCCTTTGGTGCATTCGGGTGGACACAGGTACGGCAAGAGCAGACCTTGAGTCTACAACGCGAAGGAGTTGGGAGCGTCTCTCGGTGGATCTGAGAACGGAGGCGTCATCACGATTGGTTGCAGTTACTGAGTTTCTCTCATCGGCTTCACAGGAACTCGACCGACGTCCGAGAAGCATAGAGGAGATTGGATTAGCCCGTGAAGCATACGCAAGAATACGTGATGATGCTACTGGAATTGCAAAAGAGCTTGAAGACATCGCTGGACTCGCGAGAGTCCTGGCAGCCTGGACCAGGGAGCGACTGGAAGGTAGGATTCGATAGCTGAGAATACTCCCGTTTTGGGGAGTTCGAATGTTGCGGAAACATTATTATAAGATATAGTCAGACATTGTCAATCTAGTAGGTTGATGTTTGCTGTGTAAACTTTAAAAACTACATTATATTAATTCGTGGAAAATACATAGTTCTTTTTTCCTTCAGGGGTAAACGGTGCAAGGGCGGCATGGGAGGGCCTTGGAGATCGGTTGGAGAGACACCAGACAGTGATAACGCGGCAGATGGAAGATGCGAAGTTGAATCTTCGGCACAGGTACGTTGCGTTACGAGACGACAGAGAGCGATGGGAGGTGAGGTGGAGTTCGAGGTCGGAAGCGGCTGACGTTGAGTGGCTCGTAGCGACACGAGAGCGATGGTTTGCTTTGAAGGCGATAAAAAAGGGGCTTGATGAGGAGTGCCATCGGCTCGGTTTGAGCCCCGTTGAAATTGGGGTGGTTAGTATATTTCTTTCTCTCTATCTTTTCTGGGCCAATTTTTTCTTAAATAATTTTCATTTCATCTTAGGATGACCTTCAAACTGGCCTAGATGACAGCGGACTTTCAGCGTCTGCGGAAATTGAGGCGGAACTTGAAGCTCTGGAAACTAACTGCAAAGTGCAAGCTGAGTTCATGGAGGAACTTGGCAAGCAGGAAGCGGAGGAGTGGACCATTGCGAGGAGGAGGTTGCCCCGGTTTCAGGACTGGCTTGACTCGTGGGAAGCTCGGCTTCGGGGTCCTGGAGCGGGACTTGAACAGGAACCAACCAGGAGAGTAACTTTTGTTGAAAAAAAAGTTCGTGAGATCAGGTCTGCGGTCGAGTGGGCACAGCACCTTCGTTCGGACGATCTGGTCGATGAACACTGGGCTGAACTCAGCGAGATTCTTGGTCTGCCAGCCAAAAGACTCCAGGATGTAACTCTTGGTCATGTTTTGAACGCTGCTCCTGTCATTAACGAAAAAATTGATTATGTCAAGGTAAGAATGGGGACGTAAAACGAACAGAATAAAAGTGGCAAAAATTTAAACCCTTTAAAGAGGCAATACTCAGTCTAAAAATAAGTTCAGTTTTCAGAAAATATTTATGATTTTTTGTTCCTCTCGACTTATTATATGGGGGTCATCGCTCTAGATGGTGACCAAGAGGGCTGCTGCTGAGGGAGGTATTCGTCAGGCACTCGCTGAACTTGAATCCTGGGAAGGATCCGCCTCGCTTCCTCTGCAATCGCCTAAGGATAGCCAGGGAGTAATCGTGCACACTGTTGTGGAATACGCTGGTCTCTTAGCGAGGGCAGGTTTGTGTTCATGTATACTGTACGTGAGTAAGATGGATAATATAGCCCATACTTCACATCCACAATGAGAATTTTTCACCAAGTACATGATTCAAATGAATATCAATAACAGGTGAGTTACGGCTTCTCCTGGAGGGAGCGAGAAGTTCTTCTTGCTATGAGAGATTTGCGGCTCGAGCAGTTCGCTGGGAAGCTGCTCTCTCCGAGTTGGAAGAAAGGGTACGAATCCTGAGCGCAATTCAGAGAAAGTGGATTTATTTGGAGCCAATATTCGGCGGAGGTGCAGCGCCCAACGAGGTTGCTAAATGGATGAGAGCTGATAGGGAGTTCAGGTACGCAAAGAAACCAGAATTGATTTTTGTGGGTGTGCAGACAGTAAAAGACAGAGAATTCTTTAAAAAAAAATCGGCGTTTTTAAGGTATCTAATGGCGGATATATCAAGGGACCCCAGAGTCCCAGCATTACGAAGACTTCCTCTTCCTGCCCTAGTAGATCTCAAGGATGCTTTGGACCGGTGTCAGCGCAGCCTAGATGAATTTCTCGAGGTAATTTTCTCGCAGATCTATCTTTCTCTTTCTGTCATCTCGGTTTGTTCTCCTTATAAGCATGAGTCATATGAATGATTTAAAGGAAAAGCGTGCTGCATATCCGAGGCTCTATTTCCTGAGTGACGAAGACCTTCTGGAGTTGGTGTCCGGGGGACGAGGATTGGAGGCACACTTGCCGAAGTTGTTTCCAGGACTTGGTGGCGCTGTTACGGATCAACATTTTTTGAAAGCTGTTATATCTCCGGAGGGTGAGGTGATCAAGCTGCCCAAAGATATTGAGCTGACAGAACCGTTACCGGAGTGGCTCGCCGCTCTTGAAGCCGGCATCAGGGATGCTTTGCGTCTGAGTTTAGACGAGTGTTTGGCAGATTCGTCACCCGATCCTTCGCATTATCCCGCCCAGGTAAGCAGTAGGTTTTCTTCTTTATTTCGACATTATAAAGCGTTGTGCCAAATCTTTACAGATTCTACTTCTCTCGGAACGAATTCGGTTCACGGAACGATGTGAGCGAGCGATGCGTGAAGGTATTACGTCTCTAAAGAACCTTGTAGAGGCTTTAGAGGCACAACGAGCGCGGTACCGGGGCTTGGAGGACATTGGGGATAAACTGACCGCTCTCAAAGCTCGCGGACTCCTCCTTGACGTCGTTCATCATCTCGGAGTTGTCCGGTCATTGGTTAATTCGATTATGACCGCACCTGGAAGCACCACCAAGATCTCCTGGGACTGGAGTCGGCAGTTGAGGACCTACAGGGGGGTGAGTCCCACTCAGTGAATTTTCAGAGTTTCAGAAAATCTTGGAAACCGTTGTTTGAAAAAATCAACTTGTATAAAATCAACAAAATCTTTCGTAGACTGCCGAAACTGGTGGACCGCTGATTCGTTGTGCTGGTGCGGAGTTTCCGTATCGTTTTGAGTATCAAGGAGCCAGTATTGGGCTCGTTCGGACCTCGCTTACGGAAAGATGTTTCCTGGCTTTGACCCAGGCAATGAGGCTTGGCTTGGGTGGTAGTCCAACTGGTCCAGCTGGGACCGGTAAAACTGAGAGTGTCAAGGCACTCGGCGCTATCCTGGGAAGACTCGTCCTCGTTTTCAACTGCGATGAAGGTACGTTGGTAGTGGAGTTGCGGGATCATTTATCTGTAAAAACCGAACAGATTGAACGTAATTCGACTTGCAGGAATGGATGCAAGTAGCGTCCGTCGAATCCTGGGTGGCCTGGCGCAGGCTGGAGCCTGGGGTTGTTTCGACGAGTTCAACAGGCTGAAGGAGGAGACGTTGAGTGCGGTTTCGATGCTCGTCGGTCCGCTGCAAGAGGCAGTTCGTGATGGTGCGGCTCAGGTAATGCTCGGGACCGATCGCGTCAAGTTGGACCCGCATTGCTGTATTTTTATCACGATGAACCCAGCCGGCGCTGAGTACGGCGGGCGACACAGGCTACCTGATTCTTTGGCAAGACTCTTCCGTCCCGTTGCTATGGCGCGTCCTGATCAACTCGACATTGCTGGTTCACTTTTGGAATGTGCCGGTTTTCTAGAAGCTCGGACTCTCGCGAAACAGCTTGTCGAGACACTGGACTTGGCGCACAAACTCTTATCCAGACAGCCTCACTACGACTGGGGGCTCAGGGCACTCAGGTCTGTCCTTGAGGCCGTTTATCGAACCTCTGGAAAACGGTCTGATGCTGAAACTACGAGGTAAGGACTTCTAGGCTTTGTCCATGGCAATTTGCTTCATAGATTGGTGAAAATTGTTCTGTTCAAATATAGTTGAACATTTTTCAGATTGTTGGAAGGATTGCGGATCGCTATAATGCCGAAACTAACCGAGTCTGATTCGTCCAAGTTTGCGGCTTTATTGTCAGACGTGTTTCCAAATGAGAAAACGACGAATTCAACCAGTGTCCAATCTCTTGACAATGCCACCGAGCTTTCTACTGCTGTAGAAACTATTTGTAAAGCTTCAGAACTCGGCACCGACATAGCCGAGAGGTGTGTTCAGCTCGACCAACAGCTCCAGGCTCGCACTGGCGTTGCTATCGTTGGTCCTCCAGGTTGCGGAAAGACTCTGCTTCGGCGAACACTTGTCAGCGCTATGGCGCGCGTTGGAACGCCAGTTACTCAGTTCCTAGTTTACCCCGGTGCGGTGGCTAAGACGAAACTTCTCGGTCGCGTTGATCCACAGACGAGGTATGTTTCCACATCTATATTGTACTTTAGACACAACTGCACTGGTACTGTATTCACCATTCAACACTCAGGGAATGGAAGGAAGGCCTCCTCTCTGGCAACGTTGCTTCCGCAGGAAGCACTCCGACTTGGATCGTCTTGGATGGAGATGTCGAACCTGCCTGGGCAGAGGCTCTAAATTCCGCCTTGGACGACAACCGTCTATTGACCTTGCCGAATGGAGTCGGCGTCCGTTTAGGCACTGGAACAAGGTACCATACCTCTTCATCATGTTTTTATGTTTACCTTAAGCCTGATGTAAGTGGAGAAATACTGAAGTTCGAACTTTGTTCATCTTCTCAAGATTCATCTTTGAGACTCATCGGCTCGACGGAGCAAGTCCTGCGACTGTCTCTCGTCTGGGTGTCGTACATCTCGGTTCCCTTCCCGTGAAGTCGCTGATTTCGCCATCACGTCTTGAAAACCTTCCTTCGCAGGTGCAGGAGGTCGTCCTGACTCATTTATCAAAAAGTAAGGAACTTGACAACTAGATTTGGTAACGCGATTTTCTTCGATAACCTGGCCATTCTATTCTTTCTAGGTGTCGAGGTGGCACTCAAAACAAACAGACACCGATCATCAGCTTCAGGACTAATAGACGGTGTCATGGCACACCTGGGGATAGGCAGGACTCGCACTAGAGCAGCTCTTTCTCTAGTCCAGTCGTTGTGTGGTGAAATTGAGGATCCTGTATCTCGGGATAACTTGGCACGATTTCTATACGAGATTTGTGACTGCAGGTGAGTCGTTACTGTTTTCAAAAACTTCGAGATCGGTACTTAATCGCAACGATTGATTACACGGGCAGATGTCCAGATCCGAAAAAACCCTGTGCTGTTACGTATGACCCGGAAAGGGATCGACTGGAGCCACTCGATGATGCTGTGATTCATTTGGACACGGATGAAGGCCCGCTATTCCTGTCAGGTACTCGATGTTTTTGATACCTGGTTGTTAAACGTTACTTATAGTACTCCAATTTCCTGCCTTTTCAGGCTCCGTAAAGATTGCCCTGGCAGCCGTGAGCCCCTGGATAGAATCGGGTCATCCAGTTCTGTTGCGAGGCTCACCCGGGTGTGGAAAAAGCTCAACGATTGCGGCGGCTCTCGCGTCAACGCGGGATATGCGAAGCGGCGCCTCTGTGGTCCGGGGCTCTTCTTTGCACGGTCCTGAAGAGTTAGTGGCGCGTTTAAAACGAGCTTGCATTCAAGTAGACGCGTCCACAGCTAACGGTAGAACATACAGACCGAAGAGCGGGCGACGCCTGATTCTGCTGCTCGAGAATATTCACTTGGCTTCGAAGGATCTGCAGGTACCTTTCATCTCCATGGTGCTTTTACATATTTAACCATGCTTATGCATTTCCTTTTACTTTCAGGAACTCGTAAGACAGATACTTCAGGAAGGCGGATTCTATGAAGATGATCTGGAGTTTGCTAAACTTCCAGTTTCTGCTGTTTGCACAGCTGACTCCGTTACGCCTCTTCACCCGAGGTTGGAAGCTCTTCTGGCAACTCACCATATGTCGTAAGATAAATGTTCAGATTTTGACCTTCCAATTTTTCATCAAAGTAATGGCTGTGACGATTCTTTTTAACTATCATATACACCTGCTAGTGTGCGAAGCATATTAACATTACTCATAGGCAACCAAGGTCTAAGGAGTTGCTGGCTATCGTTGAGCTTCATCTGCGGTCCGCGCTCAGGCATAATACTGGGAAAAAGGATGCTGCGGACACATTTGTACCTCGAATGGCAACCGCGATGCTGGAAGCTGTTCGGGGACTTGCATCAACGGAGACGGAATGGACTGCTCGTGATCTTGCGACCTGGGCGGATGCTCTTCAGTTTTACCCGAGCCCAGAAGATGCTTCCGAGGTAGTTCAGCACATGGTGGATGCCGGACGTCACCTTTTTTCCGCAAGGTAAAACTCGTGCTCACCAAGGACTCATAAAAATTGTTATTGTCTTTCATCTATTACATACTTCAATTGAACACGTTGTTCAGGCTCACCCAGCGCGAAAGATCACGCTGGGAATCGAGTGTTCTTTCGAGGTTTCCGGACACCAAGGGAGCTGGGGATGATATTTATGCTTGGAAAGGGGATGGTGATGGTGCGGGGCTGATTCCGTTTGCATTAGAACAGTGGCGCGAAGAAGTCGCTAATGCTGCAGTGAGATGTGCGAGAGAAGGACAACCGGTTGAGGCGGAAATGACGTCTCAATTTTTGCAGTTGGTCGCAGGTGATTTTATTTTATTTTTTTATTATAATTTATTGTACCAAGGCGTGATTGACTGTCCATCATATCAAATTATTGTCGCTTAGTTTTTAATCATTAAATTTATTTACGAACACATTTACTTTTCGTTAAAGGAGTCAGCTGGGCACTTGGAAAAGATCAGAAAGGTCAGGGAGGGCTTGTCCTGATTGGACGTCCTGGTGCAGGTCGAAGAACTGCGGTGAGGCTTGCCGCGATGCTTTCCTCTTTCAACTTGATCAACGCTGCTTCCGGTACGTGCGTACAAAATCCTTGTAACTCAAGAAATTTATTCACCCCTCGTTTTGCATCGTGACGTGTGTGTTTTCAGGCCGAGGACGAACTGCCGTAAAGGCAGCTGTTCAAACTGCGGGTATTGACGGACAGCCCACACTTTTACTTTTGGAAGAGCATCACCTCAGGGAAGAGGAAACTGCAATTCTGATTGCCGCTCTGATAGACAAGGGCGAAATTCCAGGGCTCGTTAGTTCTGAGGAACTGGATGGCATGCTCGTGCCGCTTGGCGAATTGGCACGTAGAGAAGACTTTACCGGGAGCTTGGAGCAATACTTGCAGCACCGTAAGAAAGCACGCAATAATTTGTGTAAATTTGAAAGAGAGACCAATTGGTCTATGGTTGGATGCAATTTGATGTCAAATAATCACAGGAAGCTGTATGAAATTGGACGACTCGAATTATCTATTTCTGTTCTGATAATTTTGTCCAAACAATGTCTCACATTGATCCTATAATTCATAATCAGGTTTGAAGCGACTGCTTCGCGTCGCTATGATATTCGACGAGGGTGACACAAGAGAAGAATGGATTTTGCGATCGGGGGTGTTGCGACAATGCGTTCTTCTTGGAGGAGATCGTTGGTGGACCTCAAAGACAGTCTTGACTGAGTTGGCTGTGCGAAGATGTGCGGATGGAGATGAGAAGCAGGATTCCGATGTAGGAATCGTAGTTGCAGCTCATCTCGCGGTAGCTGATCCTGCACAGCAGACACCTGCAAGTTTTCTGGCACTCTTACACTCCTACGAAACTCTGAAAACGCAGTGGATGCAGAACGTCGAACAGGAGATAGCTAGCCTTGAGGCTGGTATCGGACGTCTCACGGAAGCGGGTGAAAGAGTTGCTAAACTTCAGGCGGAGGCATCGAAACAACGCGAAGAGCTCGAGGTATGCCTATATAACATGTAACAAATTCAGGATTATCTTTATTACTTAGCGGTGGTTTGAATATTAAATATTTATATGAGAGGTTGGTTGGGATCCATTGTCCTGTAAAGACTTTGGTTTAGTAGAAGCGGTACTTTACGATTGAAACCGAATGAGCATTTCTTTTTTTGCCTGATTGTGACAGAGGAATAAGAACCCTTTTTCATCATCAACAGGTCAAGCTCTGTTTTCCTCAATCGTTTAATCAATTTTCTCATTCATGATGACACCTAGATTGAAAAAGGCAAAGCAGCCTCGGCTCTAGACCAAATAACGGCAACAATGCGGGGCGCAACTGGTCAAAGGGAGGAAATGACGACTCTAAAAGCTGAGACGGAGCGTGAAAGTGCTGAGGTGGCCCGTCGTAAGGGTGACATCGAGGCGGAGTTGGGCAGGGTGGAACCATTGGTAGCAGAAGCCGCTCAGGCGGTCGCAGGAATCAGTGCCGATGCCCTGGCGGAAGTGCGTTCGTTACGAGCACCTCCCGCGCCGGTGAGAGATGTCCTCGAGGGTGTTTTACGGCTAATGGGAATCCGCGACACGTCCTGGAATAGCATGAAGACTTTCCTCGCGAAACGTGGCGTCAAAGATGAGCTCAGGACTTGGGATGCGAGGCAAAGCTCTTCCGCAAGTCTCGATGCCGTCGAAAAGCTCGTAACCGAAAAGCCGGAGAGCTTTCAAGAGAAGACTGCAAGGAGGGCGTCTGTTGCTGCTGCTCCTCTTGCAACGTGGGTTCTGGCCAACCTCAGATACGGCCAGGTCCTCCGCGATGTCGCCCCACTTGAGAGGGAGCAGCGAGTCCTTGCCGAGTGAGTGAGATGAGAATTAGTTGTTGGAGATATTTTTTACCTTAGGACTTTGCGAGTAGTTCAAAGTCACGGAGAATTTGAATTTTAAAGTAATTCAAATTTTACTAATAATTACAATGATTCCAGTCTGTATTATACTGCCCGAAAGTCTAAGTATAGTCTCTGTCTGTGATCGGAAATTTACAGGCACCACATTTTCAGACTTTCTAAGGGAAATAAAGCTCTTAAAATTCCGGCAGTCTGAAGGTTAAATAATTTGACTTTCAATTCAATTACGGTGAAATTTATTTACTTCTAAAGCGGATGCTGCAGTTCTAAGAAGTTCATACGGATAAGTCTTACGTTCATTTTCAATTGAATACCCAAAAATATAGATTTGACTGTAAGAAAATGAAAACCCACAGACGACTTTCCACGGCGGAGGCTCAGCTGGGCAGACTGGCAGCGGGTTTGAACACTGTGGAGGGTCGAGTTGGTCAGCTGCAACTGGAGCTTGCAGAGCATTCGCGGGGCGTCGCGGCGCTCCAGCTGCGAGCAGAAAGCACAGAGACGAGTTTGGCGGCAGCTCAAGGTTTGCTGCAGGGTTTGGGCGCGGAGCACCGTGACTGGGAAGAGCAGCATCGACATTTTACCGAGAGAAAGATGCGCTTGTCAAGGGAAGCAGCGGGCGCGGCGACGCTGCTCGTTTACCAGAGTTCCGGGGAACGGCGAGACGAGGATAAGACGTCGGTCGATCTGCTCACCACTGAACGTGAGCGTCTTTCCTGGAGGGCGCAAGGTCTTCCGGTCGACAGTGAGAGCCTCGTCGGCGCGGTCCGGGCCCTGAAGGGGCCCCTGGTTCCGCTGTTTTTGGATCCATCAGGGGTCGCCGTTGCTTGGTTGAAGTCGAACCAGGCTTCGTGCGGTTTGGAGGTCACGAGTCCCATAGATTCCCGTTTCCTTACTACTCTGGAGCTCGCCGTGCGTTTCGGCAAGCCACTCCTCGTCGAGGAAATCGATTCACTGCCCTCGGTGATTCTTCCGCTCTTAAGACGCGGCCCTCTCCGTCTTGGCGATCGAGTTCTTGCCGCGCAACCTGGCTTCAAACTGTTCTTGGCTACGCGCAGGGAATCCGTCACAAGGGGCGAGGGACTTCCGAGGGAGGCTGTCGTCGCGGAGGTTGTCCTTGGCGCCGGGATCGCCAGCCTTGCTGAGCGGCTCGTGGAACGCGCCCTTCTTCGAGAAACTCCCGGTCTCGAGGAGGCTCGCAGAGCGGCCTTGGAAAGGGAGGAAAAACTTGCTGGTGAACGTGACGCTGCACGCATTGACCTTCTGGCTCAACTCGGAGCTGCACGCGGACAGGATCTTCTCCTTGGCGAGCAAGCGTCCGGTGGTGGCTTGCTTGGCTCCCTAGAAGCCACACAGGCCAAAGCTAAGGAGATCGCTCGCGCTCTGAAAGACAGCAGGCAGAGTCTCGAGGAAGTCGCTAAACGCGCTGAGCAACACGCCGCTTTTGCCACTTTTGCCGCTGGGCTTTACGAAGCTGTTAAGGATCTGCCGCGACTTGGACCTCTTTATGTATTCTCTGCTGAGGAATTCACGTTCATATATTTGAAGGCACTGATGCCTCGTGATGTTGACATTGTTGGAAGCAATATTGTCGGCGAATCCAGAGTCGATGAGAACAGGAAGAAGAGGTGGGTGCAGAATGCGTGATTGGATAAACATTACACCTAGGTGCAGTCAAAAGTCTGAGATCAACCCTTGAAACCAGATTAATTCATTGCCTTCCTTAACTTTGAAGGATGGCTTCTGACTTTATGGAACAATGAATTTCAACTATTTTCAAATCCATCTTTGATTTTCTTATTTTCAGACTGATAGCGTTAACGTTGCAGCATTGCACTAGAGCAGCTTATCGCAAGCACAGGCTCGCATTGGCGTTACATTTGGTGCTAGCGTTGAGTGGCGACGTACCGATTGCAGAAAAGAATCTACTGCTAAGTGAAAGCGCGACGTCGAGCGTCGGAGCGGCAATGACACCGGAATGGGTACCGGATGAGCGGAAGTCGGCTGTCGCTGCGCTGATAGCTGTTCGGCCACAGGTACGCAATAAAAATAAGAAATGAAAATGAAATTTACCTCGTTTCTAAAATTGGACACCGGGCGAGAATATGATGCTGATGTGGTACCTCGTTTTTTTCCAACTCGACAAAAGCTCGGTTCGAAGCTTTGTCCTGTCTGGCTTGCAGACGCTGGGAAGATATTCGCTGACACAACATTGACGCCACTCCAGAAGGCTCTTGTCGTAAGAGCCTTGCGACCTGACTACCTTCATACTGCTCTATCTAAACTTGCCGCTAGTCAGCTTGGTGAGTATAAGTAATCTAAGGAATCTGGTTTGGGGGTGAATGATTTTGGAAGGGTATAAATAAATATGCAATTTTGAATAAATTTCTTTGTGTTACCGCCACGGTCGGTAGAATGTGGCAGAGTTTTTTTTTCAAAATTATTCATGTAAGTTATATTTGACAGAAGGTTTCTTATGGTGATTTTCAAGATCAGCAAAATGTCAATTGTTCAATGATTTCATTCACAGGACATATATTGAGAGAATAAAATCTAACATCGATCTTCTTTGCAACTGCGACTTTTTGAACTTAAGCATTAATTCAGATTCCAAATTTCATTTCGAAGATCACTCAGCTGCCGCAATAGATACTGTAAAATTTTTTTCCCTGAGGAACATCATAAAGCTCCTTTGTAAAATGCTCTATACTTAGTAATAAAAGTTTCGATTACTCTCATCAATTCCTTTCAACCCTTCCAGTAACCAAAATCAAATTACCAGGTGTTCGAGACATCGCTCCTCCAGCACTGTCGCTTGGTGAAGGTGACTGGGAGGATTGTCCCGTTCTTTTGCTTCTTTCCCCGGGTGCAGATCCTGGTCCCGAACTGCGGTCCCTGGCGGTGAACGCCGGTACAACATTCGTCGAAGTTTCCATGGGCCAGGGTCAGCTGAAGCAAGCTGAGTTGGCTTTGGAGGTGGCCTGCAGGTGAGTTGCTAATCTCTCCTACATGCCGCAATTCTCAATGCCGATCTCTTGCAGGGAAGGAGGCTGGGTCTTGCTCAGCAACCTTCAGCTTGCCTTGAATTGGCTACCACGATTGGAGAGTCTGCTACGATCCCCGGCCTGCACCACTGATCGAAGTCCGAAGACTCGGGTGTGGCTAACCACCGAAGAATGCCTGGCTGGGTTTTATCCCGGGCTTTCCGCACTCTGTGCTAAACTGGCTTACGAGCCACCGGAAGGCGTCAAACGAAATGTCAGGAGGTCGCTGCAGCAACTGTATCAAGAGAGGCAGGAAATCGGCGACCCGGCAGAGTCGCTTCTCCTTGCCTGGCTCCACGCGACTCTTCAAGAACGCAGAAGGTGACACAAGTTTAGCATGTGGAATTTGTTAAGATGTAATCAAGAAATAATTGAATTTCGATAATGCGTTGAATAGTTCATTCGATCTTCAATTTTGCATTTCGTGCTGACGTTGGATCTTGATCCAAATCTTTTCGCCGAAGGTTCGTACCGCAGGGATGGATCAAGGCTTACGAATGGAGTGAAACGGACCTTGAAGCAGCGGCAAAACTGGTCGCCGGATCGGCAGCAAAGGGTGACTGGGAGCAAGGTCGGGGCTTGCTGGACGCCGCCGTTTACGGTGGTCGACTTCAGGATGCTTACGATGCTCGTGCTCTGCGTGCTATCCTCGCCGATGTTTGGGCGGGGGATCTGTACTCCGGACGTCGTGACCTCGGCGGTGTTCTTCCAGTTTTTGACGCCTCTGTTCAACAGGATATCAAACGGATCCTCCAGGCCGTTGCTCGACTTCCGGATCAAGATCCCCCGAGCGATTACTTCGGACTTCCTGCCAACGCTGACCGTGCCTGGGAAAGAGCCGCAGCCGAGTCCGCTTTGCTCTTGCTTCGTGGTACGTGTTGTTTTTTTTTTTTTTTTTTATTTCCAGAAAACTGAGATTTTCTTCTACTCCAATTTGTCACCTCGAAAGGTATAGCAGCGAAGTCCGAACCCATTGCAAACGGAGACAGTGGTCCGAACGTTGGAACCACGAGTCCCGACAGTGTCGAAAAGCTCTTGAATGAGCTGGTCAAACAGCGAAGCTCGAAGGAAAATGGAATTGCGGAGGACAAATCTCATGGCGAAACTGATCAGGATCCTCTGAATGAATTCTTCGATCAGGAAAGGAGAGCGGCTACGAAACTGTTGAAGGGCGTTCAACGCGTAGTTCAGAACAAAGATTTCCGATCCGGTGATGCAAAGGTTTGTAACACGGATGTAGTACGTACCATATGTGTTTCGTTCGTATTTACCATCGTTATTTTGAAGAACTGCATTGCGGAAATGAAAACGAGGATCTCATTTCGACGCTTCACGATCCAAGCATCCGACTTGTTACAATTGTTGCTTTAATATCCTTCATAAATTATCCCCCATAACATATTGACTAGAAAAACAAAACTTTCTCATTTTTGAACGAACGATTTACCATTAGACGCCTAAAGAATGGCTGGAAGAATGGCCAACGGGTCCAATCGAGGCGGTACCATTTGCTTGGAAGGCGATCGAGAGGCACCGATTTTTGTGCGGCGAAGTCACGGAGATCCCCGATTGTTTGGATCTATCTTGGCTGGGAAAACCGGACGCGTTTTTTGCGGCTCTCAAGCAGAGGACGGCCCGAAGAACCGGACGCCCCATCGAGGAGCTTCTGCTCCGTGCGGATTGGTCCGAATCGGACGTGAATCAGGACGAAGGATCTCGCTGTGGTGCCACAGTTGAAGGCCTGCTCTTGACCGGTTCGTATGAACTTGTTAATTAGTTTCAAGCAAGTACTTATGGGCTGTAGACTTAGGTCAAAACCGAAGTTTGCAGCTGAAAATATTGTAAAACAATGATTTGAATGGTGTTACATAAAAAAATTCCCCGTAACACAGGAATTAAAATTGCAAATTTTAACTATAAACCGTTCGCTATTGTAAGAACATAAGAGACACACATTGTGTTGCCATTTTTGAACCGGCAAAATTCAATTTTCTTGTCAGATTCAGATGAGGTATCTAGAGTTGTTGACAGAAAATGGGCGATTACAATAAAAAATCGGTGATTCAGATTTTTCGTTTTAAATCACAGGGACTTTTTTTAAAATAAGATCGAACTTAATTAGCTCCAGTCGCACTTTTTGAATGTTGTTCTGTCACTTTTTTGCTTCAACAAATTTTCGCCCTGACCGTACGTTCCATATATCCTTCAATCTCGCGTAACGGCTCCGGATTTTCGTTTAATTTTTCGCGATCCTGTTCGGCAGGTGCGGTAATTCGCGGCGGCCGACTCGCAGAGGTCGGCGCTGACGAAGCTCCGGTTTTGTCGGCGCCTCGCTGCCGCGTTTCTTACTGGATCGGGACGTCCGGTGAGTTCGGATCAACCCGGCATTCCCATGAATGGTTCGTCGAAGTTCCGGTTTACGCGGATCTCAGGAGAAACCGGCTGATATCCGCCCTGCCAGTCGCCTGTGATCGCGAAAATCGCGATGTATGGCTGCGGCGAGGAGTCGCCCTCCATCTTACGGCCTCGTCCGTTGCCCGGTCGTAAATCCGCCAACCGGATAATTTTTTCAAATAAATTGTAAGAATTACAATGACAACTTCTTACGCAATTTATACATGAGAATTATTTCTTGTCGATGAAATGCGTCGAGATTCCAGTCAAAAAGCTGAAATAAATTTGACTCCAGCCGAGGATGTGTTTCATTGAAATCAAAATACACCTGCGTGTAATATGTATAATATTTTGAATATATTATTTATTATCGTAAAATTTAATAAACTTTACAGATAAACGTTGTTAATTGAGGAAAATATATGTTTATGTATGTATATATGTATTGTAAGGTAAGTAATAGTATATTATTATATAGGTATATTTTTTTATACGAAGTACGTTGAGATTCCATTGGAAAGTACCGAGATTATTTGCCGCTTTCGTTTCATATTGTATACTCTACAATCGTATATACGTATACGGTTACTTCGACGTCAGCGACAAACTTATAAACCAATAATAATAATAACAATAATAATAGTAATAGTAATAATAAACATAATAATAATAGTATATAACGTATTATAATTGATGAAGTTGATGTAACGGTAATAATTTTTTTCCTTCTTTTTGTTTTTGCATCATTCGATGGGTGCATGTACCATAGACACGAGTGTTTCATTTATAAACAGTGAATATAGATAAAACGCTTCGTGTCGTAGATTACTTCTTTTCCCAATCACATTTTCGTTAATCTTTTTTTTCCCCTCTTCCATAATTACCTACTCCGCGATTATTTGGTCAACGATATTACGTGCTTACATCTCTTGCGTAGAGTATCCCTGTTACGTTAATAATTTCCTCTCTTTCTTCTGTTAAACAGCAACGAATATCAACTCGACACTCTAGAAACAGAGCAACTATATAATAGTTATAGTTTAACCATAATATTTCACCTGTTTTATCGTTCATGTATTATTTAGGATTTTTTTTTTTTTTCGAATTCAAATTGACTATATAACGAGTCCGCGTACACTCCGCGTATATTTCTTTAATTTATAATATATCATTATCATTATTAATTTCAGTATTATCGTTACTATTATCTTTTTTTATTGTGATTATGTGTATGATTATTATTATTTATTTGTTTGTTTTAGAAACGTGGTATTATTGAGAGAACTAAAATCTGCAATGTCACATTTTCTATACGTTATACAACAATCTCGTAACGACAAATCGGTATCAGTTATAATAAAAATAGCAACAGCAACGATAAAAACTTGAACAAGAGGTATAATATAGTGACATGCACGAGTTTTCAGAGTTTACGGATTACTAATCGTGTTTCGTAATAAAATAATTACACGTCTATGCATGTTGTCGCTTAAATAACGGTGATTTAAATTATGCCCAATGTTTTAGAGAATTGGCTTCACGACAAAAAGAATAATAATAACAATGATGATAATAATAATAATATTAATAGTAACCAAATCAATAATGATAATGCAGTATCAAAAAACAGTACAAGATATTGATAAAAACTACAAGTGTTCGATTCTACAATGAATAAATACGGTGTGACAACGAAGAGGCTAAAAATGAAAAGGTGTGCAATGTGTGACGCAGGCCTAAGTGAAACCGGTTCGTATCATGATGGTTACAACGCATAACTATGTATTCCGTTACTCTATTCGATAATGCATATATATATACATGCACGAATGTATTATACATATGGTATCATCTATATAATATATAATAAATTTTACGTAAAACTGTAAAATTCAGTGGATCAATAGAATATCTATACATAATAGATATACGTTATCATACATATATAATATGAACGTGAAAATTTGTTCGTGTCAAGACATTGAGTATAACGGAGGCACTACAAAGGGCGGAGGGACGGAGGGAGGGTAGAGTGAAAAAGAATAATGTAATATACTTATTAAATTGTACATCGTGGTAATAATTGTGTTGAATATGAAAGAAAAAGAAACTCGAGAGGTATCATAGATTAGAACAGAATGCCTGTCGTCTCATCGGATAACGGTTATGCATACATATGTATGATATACAATATATATTATATATATATATATATATATATATATATATATATATCATAGGTATGTATGCACGTAGGAGATTCTTTCACTTATATAGTTATACGTAAAGATTAGAAATAAAAATATAAAGACTAACAATATAGGTCATATTGTGTAAAGGGTTCGGACCGCAATTAATGATTGTCCATTTTATTGCTTTACAAATTACGAAACTCGCGGTCCAAACCCTCTTCGAGGAAGGCAATACTGTGTTTCAGTTTCTCGTTAATTTTTAAATATTTTTTTTAATTTTTTTTTTTTTTATGTTCAATAATTTACGTTATACCAGTTTTATTCTTCTGGTTTATTATTTTTTGCGTTTATGTTTTTTTTTTTTGAATTTTTTTTTTATGCGTTTTATCCTAATTTTTTTTTCTCGCATTTTTTTCAACTATACAATAATATCTTTATGTGGACCGTAGAAGGCATTTCCGTTAAATTTCTTATTCTATATACAATTTTAATGTACTATATATTTATAATATATGTACTTGCATCGATATGTCTGTATATGCATATATGATACCTATATACTACAAGTTCCAGGAATAACGCCCATCTCTGCTCTCTCTTTCGAGCACGCTTCTGTACAATAAATAAATAAATAATATCACTATGTATTAAGTACAAAAAAATATAGACGAAATATATATGATTACAAGTGGTTGCACAGCGTATAATCGTGACACCATTTTTATGTTTAATCGATTACCGCGTCATTTGGGCAAAAATCTTTTACCATACGTACTTTGTCTCCATTTAGAACGATACGTTTTTTCGTAACAATGCCATATTCATTGACGCGTAAGCTCATTTCCGATACTTGATTTAACACATATAAAAATCAAACAGTCCCCGTGGCTCGGAACCCAAATTGTGCTTATTTTCGTAACCGCCGTTGTTTGCTGAATCATTTGTGGAACTACGAGACTCAATTCGTGTAATTGCGTCGACCTGAAACGCGGTAAAATAGCGCACAGATGGACGCGAAATCGTTTCTCGAAACGTAATATACACGTACATATATGTATAACAAATATAATGGTATACAAGTATTGTTAAATATTTTCTTGTTTAACTTTCTCTTTTTTTTTTTTGCTTTTTTCTCGTTTTTTCGTTTAAACAGTGCAAGGTGTATGTATAAGAATAGGAGAATCGATAAAACTCAAGTCGAAATTGAATGAATTCGATGATCTACTTTACGATAATCAAGCCGATAATATATTCGGTCTCAATTTGGTATAATTTATATCTGTGAATTCATAATACAAGTTCGATTATCTCTTTGTTACGTATTATGTAACTATAAAGTGTAGGTTTGCATGTCACTCCTTTTTTTCTTCATTATCCTTGTTTTTCATTAGTGTGTTTTTTAGTTGTCATAGGAAAATTGAGAAAATTTTTATATCAAGGAATAATTTTCGTAATAATTCGTAATAATACGATGTATAAATTATGTATATGTATATTATAGGAGAAGATATACGCAGTAGCAATTGATCGCATCTAAGAATTAATTGGTGTTCTCACGTTGATCCCGTTCATTTCACAAATTTTTTTTTTCATTTTTTCTTTTTTGGTACCGAACAATACATACTTATTTCATTTGTCAACAGAGTGAATATAGGTATGCTCTATATATATATTATATATATATATATACACATATAGGTTTCACCTTACGCGTTTTTGAATGTAAACTGGTGTACGGTCCGCGTATCTAAATTTGGTATATTCGTATACCGTACGAATATTAGAAACTGAAGCTGCTCCCCAGATTCGTAACACAGCCTAGCGTCGGTGTATGTATTTAAACAAACGTGTATCCGCGAATTTGTATATAGTACGTATATAATATACAATAACAGACTATATTTAGTCATGGAGCAGAGTAAAAATTGTCGAGCATAGATATTATGTAGGAAATATTATACACTTTACGTTGAATATCATTAAACGTTATATTAATAATTAATTGATTTAATTTTAATATAATTCTGTTCTCTTCGTTTCATTACTTCGATTCTTGTCGTAGTTTGAGTAAATTTTTCGAACAATTGTTAACGTGTGGGTGTTTTTTTTTTTCTTTTCTTTAATTTTCGGTTTTTGCTTTTTTTAAATGCTTTTACGCGTGCTTTTATATCACATGCGATCGAATAAGGTGAAAAATCTTTATATTTTTTAGCGAAAGAAAAAAAAAGATCGTCAGAATTATTGTTACTATATCTACCCTTATACTTGTGTTTTACGGGTACATATATCATATCGTTAACCGAATATTATCACACGTTTCCTTTTAACGTGCGAATAGTCTATATAATATATAATAATATTATAATGTAACTATACATAACTGATTAAATTCGCCGCAGGCTCGTTTAAGCCAGACCATAAAGCTCGGTGGGTCAAAGAACGCTTTCCATGTCCACTGTCACCAGGTGAAATTGCTCCTGACCTAGGATCAATCATTAAACGATTCAATTTCAAAGCTAGTTCTGAAGCAAGAACAAAAATCAGATGGGACGTTATTCACTCACTAAAATTGAAAACCTTTCAAAAGGTAATCAATCGAAGATGAACCGAAAATATCCTCTTTTTAAATATGGAGTTAATGTACTATCATGTGACGTTGGATGGAATGAAATGAAGTTACTAAATATGTGTCACTAGAAAGACTTGAAAATTTCCACTCACTCTCCAGGTATGCTGCCAGCTCCCGATCCTCTGCATTGAGGGCCAACTGACGTGCCGTGTGACCGTGTCGATCTCGAACCGTAAGAGTCGCTCCTCCGGCCACCAGCATGCAGCAAACCGAGCGCCTTTTCTGCTGGGCGGCCTTGTGAAGGGCTGTTTGTCCCCTGGAACCGAGAATATCACAGTAAAAGTACACCCTCGCCAGGTAAAATTAGGTAATCATTATCCGATTTTTCGGTTCTTTTCTCTTTTTTCATCCCCAAGTGTCCCCAACGCATTTCACGTACTTGTCGTTGTCCGCCATGTTCAGGATCGTCGAAGGGGCGCAGGCGATCAGGTACCTCACTATGTCCTTGTGGCCGTGCCTCGCGGCGTGGTGCAAAGCAGTCTGTCCGTTCACGTCGATCGAGAGAAGCGAGTAACCCTTGGAGTGCAGATCCTTCAGAGCCGGCAGGTCGCCGGTTTTTGCCGCCTTCAGTATGCCGTCGCACGTCTTCTCGAGGAGACCACCGCCAAAGGTATGACTGTGCTCGTGCACCTCCGCACTCAGTCCGAACAAACGATCCCTCGAACTGAAATTCATCCCCAATTCAGCAGAATAAAGCGTTGAGCCCTTTCGGTGCTTTCAAAATGGGTATCGATTCTTTTGCCGTTTACGTCCAAGATTCAGGTGCGGACCTTTGCTCTTCTCTCTCACAAGTGTGCGCATTATACCCTATACCCTGATGAGCTGAAAACTTTGAAAATCAATTCGTACGAGGCTTACCTGACGAAAGCAAGAGGCTGATGAGATTGGCTGGACGCCGCGGACGAGGCGTCGTTGGATTTGTTGGCGGGAGGCTTGGCGCCGTTGGACGGCGTTGTATCCGGAAGCTTGCCAGGTTTCTCGGTCCCGGCGACCGCGATCTCGGGCACCCTTCGACTCGACGCTCGTCGCTCCGGTTCCGGTTCTCGCGGCGACCGCGATTGGTCCTGCACGGGAGACGCGCGTCCCGGTGAGAGTCGCCTCTCCTCGGCCACAGTTCCGGTCCCCGGCTTGGCCGCCTCGTCGCTGAAACCGTTCCCTCGTTTCAAGACGCGGTCACGTCCCCCGGGAGACAACAGCGCGACCCCCTGCCGCGCCGGAACCTGCACCTACCTTGGTGACGGCTGAGCGACGCTGTCCGCTTCCGGGTGCGGAACCGCCGCGACTCCCTCCTCCAAAACGTAAAGAGCATCAGCCGCGACGTCGGTGACGTAGTGAAGCTGCTCTTGGGCTCTGTCGATCCTGAAAAATCGCTCCGCCGTGCAAGCTGGGGGGGAGGAAAAGCACCACCGTGAATTCATGCGGGCTTCGCTTTACCGCGACATCGTCACTTACAGTCCAAAAAGCAACAGGCGTCCATCGGCAGATCTTTCGCGAGTATTCCTCGCAGGGATTCGAGGTCCAGAGTGGCGTCCAGGTCGAGGGTATCCGGCAGCCAAGAGACAGCCGACCGTTTGAGTCGCTCCTTGTCCGAGTGGTACGCCTCGTAGTCGGACATTTTGATCTTCATAACGGGCAGCTTTAGCCGCTCCAGTTTCGCTCCGACGTTCTGCTGCGGTTTTCCTGTGTTTCTTCGCTTCGCGAGCATCGTCGCTTGGTTGAGCAGCGATAGCGAGATCGTCGACGGTAGCAAGCGGCACGCCTCACCATCCACCTATCGAGTTAGACACGTGGTCAAAGAATGTGAGAAAAATGATCATCGCAGTGTCGTCAGCCTCTCGAGACTAAATTATCCACCGAGGATCGTGAAATTATGGTACTTTTATGGTACGTGTATAGGACCTCCCTCAGGACCGTATATATGAACGAGAGTTGAACTGTAACCGATAATTTTACCATCTCATGTCACCGTTAAGAGAACACTAAGAAAGCTCATTTTCTAAATTTAAATTGCTACGGGGGATTATGGTGATTAGTCTGAAGTTTATTTAGCAATTAACGTTAAACCGTATAATTTCTGTAAATGCTTTTAGTCTCACAGTCAATCCGTATCCTGGAGGAGGAGAGACATTCGCTACCTCTAATTGTGTATAAGTTAATTTGTAATACCCTTTTACAAGAAAATTATAAGGATAGAATTAGGTCAAGCTACAGTAATAATACGGTATTTAATTCGATAATTTTATCAGTCCAGAATTTTACGGTATTGTACAATCTACGACAGTGAATTTATTCCAAATGTGTGGAATATGGTACAAATTAGGTAAAAATCGAAGAAATGTAATATTATGGTATAGATTTGTGAGTCATGGTACACGCGTTATGGTACATGGTAATAGACGGCAAATTATGTTACGTTTCCATAATTACGGTATGGGCTGGCAACACTGACAGTCGAGCAAGCAAATGTCACTGTACCTGCATCGGGATCGTCCTCGTCGTTACCAACTTCGCCTTGCTGCACTGGGCTATGCAGGTTCCATGACCGCCTGCCTGCAGCAAGGGAAGCTGATAAGTCGTCAGCCCCACGACCTCGATCAGCCCGTCATCGGTAGCCGGTTCGCCAGTCACCCCCGAGCCACCCCCGCTGCTTCCACCACCCCCCGCAGCCCAGGGGTGAGTTCCTCCTCCGTAGGATCCGATGTTGAGAAATACTATAGCGTGGACTCGGTGCTCCTTCAGCTTTGGAGTCAAGTCCTGCCCGTCGCATTCCAGGGTAACAAACTCCGAGAGGTCCTTCCACTTTCGGCGGACAAGATCCTTGCCGCCCATTTGTCCGTAGAACATTTTGTTCCTGAGCCGGGAGTTGAACTTTTCCGGGTGGGCCTCTGCGACGAAAAATTGAGTATTTAGAAATCTTGTAACGTCGATTGTGGAATCAGGATTTCTCACCTCTTGCCTCGTGGAATTCTAGGGCGATGTGAGCGTCGACGCCGAGGGAGAAATAGTTGTTGACCACGTTCAAGGGAAGGTTCTCCTTCCCCTTACCAGCCTCGTCGTCGTTCGGAGCGTCGGTGTTCCTCTCAACGGTCAGTTGCCATCGATCTAGAAGCGTAGTGTCGCTGTCCCCGATGTTCGAGAGTATCTTGGCTATGGGCTCGTCGGTGTATCCGCCGCCCCAGCCGAGGGCCCGCGCAAGGTCGTTTCCCGTACCGAGAGGAAGGACGCCAACCGCAGGCGGCGGCGATGCCCCGATTTGATCGAGAATGGAGAGGACCCAGCCGACGGTACCGTCGCCACCGCAAGCCAGAACCCTGAGGTTCGGGACTTTTTTGAAGAGCTCCAATCTGCGGGGACAGCAAGGAGGTCAAGGTTGTCGCACACTCATCACGGATAAGCGGCGGAATAAGCTTGTAACGAGGAGTAAATCTCACCCCATTTTTGGACCGCCTTGTGTGAGGTCAAAGACCTGACGCGGATTGAGGAGCCACTGAAACTTCTGAAGGAGTTTCGCGCCTTGATTGCCGCCTGATTTGGGGTTGATGAACACCAAGACGGGCCTGACGCTGGCCGTCGGTATGGGCTTGACGACCCAGAGTCTGGTCTGCTCCTTATCTTTGTCCTTGTCCTTCTTCTTTCGGGTGGAGGCGGTGCCGGCCAAACAGCCGCCGCTACCCGAGCCGGACTTCTTCTTCTGGGGCGACTTACGGAGGCTGCTTTTGAAGCTCCCTTTACGCGGAAGCTTTACTATCCACGAGGGAGGAACTATCACCGAAGCGTGACGGCCCAGGTCGCAGTTTTCGCCGATCTTCTGGACGTTGAAGCATGCCTCCTTGTTGTGGTAAGCCGTCTTGCACCAGCTGCAGCTCAGCGCTACTATCTCCTTTGAACTGAAACTGAGCTTGGACTGGAACGATTTACCACAGTTGGCGCATTTGCCCTTCTGCGACCTTCTGTGCACCCAGTGATGGTGCGTCGATGTCTGCTCCCGGTACTGCCGCACTCCAACGTCCCGGAAACTAGGCTTGCAAGCAAACCCGAGTCCCGTAGCGCAGCAGGCGTGGGCCACTACTCGACACGCTGCGCACTTCAGCCTCGGACCGTGTTTCTGAAACAGGGAAGTTTAATGTTTGCCCACCCTTCCTTGGACCGCTTTTAAAAGTGATTTATGTACTGGTTACAGGACTCACGGAACAGTCAGTGACGTAGCAAAAGTCCCCGGAAGCAGCGGTTGGGACCCAGAGATGTTCCCCGTTGATCGCGCTCGGTCCCCAGTCTGGCGTCGATCGGGGTTCTCTTTGTTGGCCAGCACTCGACCCACCATCTGCTCCCTCTCTCCCTCTGAAAAAAACACGTAGTGATATTTAGCTGGACAGGAATGCACGCTACGCGATCAAGCGCTCTTCAGCTCCCGCTTACGGGTCTAAGGTAATCATATAAACGCTACTGCAGGCATGGGGACACACTACTGGCATACGATCGGGTATTGTGTGGTCAAAAAGACGATTCCACATCCCCCCCGCCCCCCTTCTATTTCAGGATTATCCTGTGCCCGAGACAAACGGGGAGTTCGCAGTAAGGCTCCCTTTCGGATCCCTTCGCCGTGGCGACGGACAAACCTACCCTCGCAACTGACGAGACTCGTTCGATGGTAGGAGGGTGGTGTATCTGGTCTGAGCGTCGGTGGGAAGGACGATGTCAACGCTTTTCGATCGCAAGCTCTGCTGAGGAACGGCAAGGAGGCCCTGCTGGTTCTCTCCGGTCTTCTCGGAGGCCTTGCTGCCGTTGAAGCAGGAGTCGACGGAGGCTGCACGGTCTCTCTTAAGCTCTGGAACGGTGAGGAAAATGTCCCTGACGACGAGTCGTCCGCCCCTCAGTCCAGTCCGTTCCTCGGACTCGACGTCGGTCGCGGACGGATCGGAGCTGCCGTCGCCCTCGTCGTCTTCGGGGTCCTTGATGCTAAGGGTGGAGGTGAGGTCGGCGGGAAACGAGGTAAGCGCTTCCTGTCTCGAGAGTTTGGGCGAGGCGACCGACCTCCGTCTCGTCGAGGGATAAGAGGAGTCCGTGCTCGTCAGGGTGACCAGAATCTCGGGGCTGTTCTCACGGTCCGTTCTCTCCTGGGAGTCCTGCTGCGAACAGGAACTCCCCGAGGATCGTTCGCGGTACCTGAGCGCGTCTTCTTCCGCGTCCTGCAAGTCGTCGGCGTCTTCGTCGTCCTCGTCCTCGTTCTCCTCCCTCTCGTCGTCCTCCTCCTCGTCCTCACCATGCTCGGTGCTCCCGACCCTCGCGTCGAGGATAGTCCTGGCTGCGAATATCGCGGAGGGTGATTCCGCGGCCTCGTTCTTCCTGGCCTGCCGCCGCTCGTACTCCTCGACGCAGGCGCAGTGGTAGCATCCGGATGCCTGGAGAATCGGCGGCGGCGAAGGATTCCCCGTGCTTCTCTTGTCGATGCCGCAAGCATCGAAGCTCTTCGAACGCTGGTTGCTCCGCAGCTGGGGTACGCGGAGGGTCGTCAGTCTCCTGACGGCCGACTCGTGGTGGGAGTAACGGCTCGGGGCGGCGATCGCGGCGGAGCTGCTGTCGGCGGAGGTGAAGGCGGATGATGCCGACCGGAACGAGGGTTGCTGGGGGTTGCACGAAGCCGCCGCGGCCCGATCGGCGGGGCTCTGTTCTCTCGCCCGCGCCCCGTCCTGCCGCTTCGCCTCGAGCTGTATCTCGTCGAAGGAGGCGGACCTCACCTGCTTCGGCACCTCTAGACTCGACTGTGACTTCATCTCGGCGCCCGTCGGCGTTCGCGACCGCTTGAACGTCGAGCGCAGCCGCTGCATCGCTCGCCCGCACCTCGCCGGCTGCCTTCAGCTACCTCCCCCTGGGGATACCAGCCTCGGCCTCCTCCTCCGCCCCCGCGTTGCTCCGTCTCGCCGTCGCCGCTACCTCATCCCCGTGGCCTGCAGCGACGACGTCGCGGCCCATCGTACAGTGTCACCGTAATAATTGTATATCCTCCACCTGAGTTCTCTCTCCCTTTCCAGGCTCTTTCTCTTGCCCCGAACCCCGACCGTTACCCCACTAATTACTTCCTCGCAAACGGCTCCGGGCCCCGACTTCTCCTCGTATCTCCCTGCCAGCTCAACGCTTGCAGTTGTCGCACCTCGGTATTCTCCCTAGTCGTCTCCGAGGCTCGCGCGTGCCTTTGACGGATCACTCGACGACGCGAGGCTCGTGACGGCGTCGGCTCGTTGGCCTGGGCTCTGGCATCGATCCGACACCCTCCCCCGCCCTGCCGCCGCCCCCTGCCGCCTACGGTGCCGCGGGGTCGAGTCGCCTCTACACCGCGCAGCGCCCTCCCCACCGTCCCTTCGCTTCCCTTCCCCGCCCTTTACTTCTCGCACTTTCGCTCCACCAGCACCACGGTTCCCGTATTCGTCACCACCTGAACGTCCCGCAGCGTCTACTAGACACCCACGAAACTGCACGTTGACCACTGGATCCTGCCTGCGTGCGGCATCGACGGGACCATTAGTATTTTACGCTCTTTTATGTATATATATATACATATATCTCGTTCTCTCTCTCTCCCTCTCGCACGTACGCACGTACGTGTAATATCTTGTATTAATCTCTCTTTTTGTTTTGATCCGCACGCGTTTTACTCTCGCGCCTCGCGAGCCGACGCGTTCTATGATTATAACTCGCGGGCCGAGGAGGAGAGGGTAAGCTGGCGACGACGCGCGCCGCGACGTGCTATTTAGAATTCGATTTCACTGTTATATGTATACTCGCGCGTTTCCCGGCTTCTCCAGGTAGACGAATAACCCGCGCTCCGCAGACCAGGAGACTCTGACGGAGTCAGGTCACCGCCATCGTAACCGACGGTATGGAAAACGGAGCACCACCTCTCCTTTGCCACACTGCGCCGTCCTCCTCCCTCGTTTTTCTTACTCGCTAGCAAGTCACTCGTTCGTACGCTCGCCCGCTTGCTTATTATTCCCCGTAGCGCAAGTCGCGTCGGTTCGCTCGCTACCTGGCACCCGTCGTCCGCCGCCCCCCGAGACGCCGCCGCTCTCCGAAAGCTTGATTGCGACTAGCGCGCCAACTCGGTTTCAAGATTCTCTATTGCGCGCACCCAGAAACGCGCTGATCGCGGCGCGTCTCGGGGATGAAAGCATCCTCTGGGTGCTGGATGTTTTTTTATTTTTTTATTTTTATTTTTTTTTATTTCCTCTCGCATTCCTTTATTCAAGAGCCTCTTTCGCGGCTATTCATTATGGATTCTCTTTTCATCCCCCCGCCTGCAATCGTCTGCGATCTATAACCCCTTGACCCCGAATGCAACGGGCTCGCAATTCACATAGCGTGGTTTCGTTAAGCTGACGTGGGTGGGTATATGCCAACCTTTCCTGTTCCTCGATACTAGCTTTCAAGCGAAGCTGCTCTCGTAACCCATCCTCGAAATGCACACGGTGTCCTAGCCCGGGTGCCAATCCGAGTAACCTACAATGCAGATTATAACAGTGCATACGCGAATACGTAAGCCTGAGGTACGAGAAAGACATTATTTAAATTATATACATATTGCAGGCAAAACCATATAGCCACGAGTAGCAGGTTCATGTAGTATTTACACGGTTGTTTCCTCTTAAATGGACCCGCTTTCATACGGTCCCTCGGCGCGTAGACACACGTGAAAGATCGCGTTCTTCGATTCGATGGCATTTTATATCCGATATTGGCGGTGTGAATAGGATGGCAATCAATTTTGTCAATGCACCACACGTTAGAGAATGTTTATTTATTTTATTTTTTTCACTAAAGTTCTATAATTTAATGCATTTTCGAATGAGCAGTAACGTTTGATTCGCGTTAGTATACTATACTAACAATAAAAAGTTAGCGGAATGAAATTTTATTATAGTATCCGAATCAGAGGCTCGAACATTTTCATCTCGCGAAATTTTCAGAATATATCAATCGAAACCTAGCCCCCACGTAAAAGTATTCAAATTTCAGTTGTGATTTCAAGGAAAAACAGAGCAGCGACCACCGCGATTTTCCATATGCATTAAACAAATAATCTCATTAAAAACATGAACCTGAGGTGCGAATAAATTACCTTCTACGAAGCTTACAAGAAAAACCAGTTTGGTTGCCTCCTTCGAATTCGTTGCAACTCAAGTATGTTGTAGACCATTAAAAACTAAAAGACAGATATTTTCTTTTTATCGGTGGATAAATGCTTTGAAGAGGTTAAAACAACCCTTAAAGGTGGGCACCCAATGGGGTGATTTCTTGATGCGCTTGTTGTATTCGAATTCAAATCAATGCCGAAATGTTTCATTCGTAAATAGAAACCCATCAAACGCATCGCGCGCATCTGTCCGAAACTGAGAAACCACCCCATTGGAAGCCCATCTTTGGGAGTCGTTTTCACCCCTTTAAACCATTATGTCGCCGCTAAAAAGCAGAACGCGTCCTTTAGTTTTCAATGTTCTACAACATACACGAGCCTCAACGAAATCGGAGGGGCATATCGAACCGACGTTCCTTGTCAGACTTTCTGAGAGTACATATATATTTACTCAGAGATTGTCTATGGAAACATCGAAAACAATTATCGAAATATTTTCAACTCATACTTTATCAATACACTGCACACAAAACAAGAAGCTCAAAAAAATTGTCAACAGCTATAGTCCAAAAAATAGTCGCGATCTGTATCACGGTGCATGGTATCGAAAACAGGTGGGATAAAAAATCAAACTGGATTTTCGAAATTTATCTTTTATTATCTTTCAAACGCCCTACGGGTGTCAGAAATCCTGCAGGCTGGCTGCTGGGCCGTAGAAGCAAGCAGGTATGACCCACCTCTGCGTCACCTTGCTTTAAGGTCTACCGACCGTAGCCCCGAGAGAATTGGAGCCCGTCATACCAGCAGTGAGTCGTTGGTTCGGTGAGTAGGTACATTATATGCAAACTGCTCAGCGGCGTTAGACAGACGGGTGAGATAAATAATACAAATGGTTAGATGGAGAGTGCAAAGAGGAAAAGAGACGGAGAGATAGAGAGAGAGAGAGAGAGAGACAGAAAATGGAACGAAGCAGAATAGAGTGGAACACAATAAACCATTCACTGTGTCCTGGGACGCGGAGATGACTCCCGCGCCGATTATAACAATGCGGAGGAGCAAGTTGAAAGGGCATTCAATCCAGCAGTTCAAAGACAGAAGCGAATAGAGACGGAGAATGGAACCGTGAAAGAGGAGATGAGGATGCAGATGTGTCTGGCATTCAGACGTTAACGTATTCTCCGGACTCACGTTTTCCGAACGCTGTTGATCGGCGCTTGCCTCTCGAGCACTTCGCACCCCGACAGAGATTGCGGCCAGTCCAGGGCGGGGACCATGTCCGCTTTGTGATCCTGACGCTGAGGATCGCGACCGGCTCGAGGGAAAAGTCTACGTCGTCGAGCAGGTGCGGGAGGCCGATCGAGATTAGCGACGTAATCGAGCCAGGAAGAGGGCGGGATTATCATCTGGTCGATGTGAGGCGAAAAGACGAGTGCGGTGGAAGGTCTTTGATTCACTTTCGAGGTGGGTAGAGGTGTTTCACTTGCGCGGATGAAGACTAGTCGAGGAGATCGATTCGGATCGACGATCGACGGGAGAGCGATTTTTCCGCCGATTCGATCGGAACGACGACTGACCCGCGATACTAACTTGCCAAACTTTTACCTGCGGACTGTTACATCGCGCAAGGTTTCGACTGTAGGCAGATCAAGGAAAACCAGGTGAGGTGGACGAGAGGTGGGAGGCACTCCGGGTGCACGAGGTTTGCCCATCGTCACGCGCCACTACTGTCTATCACCATTTCGTTGAGAATAGTATTGTCGTTCTGTTGCAGGATGTGGACGGTGAAGTCACCGTCCGCGTAGAGGAGGACTTTTGTCGCGCGAAAAGTGCCGTCGAGTTTGACGCCGAATTTCACATTACACCGTCGACGAACAGTTCTTGAGTGATACATCGGCAACGGTATGACATTTTCATAAATTGTAAATGATCTTGATCTGGAAATTTTCGGTGCATCAGCGAACCGGTTTCGGTTCAACTTCCATTCCATTGCGGATGTTTCGTCATTTCTGTACCAGTCTGACGATTCGAGTAGTTGGTTTAATGTCAAGATTGGACGAATGGTACGTTCGCGGAAGATTCTAGGCAAAATTTTTATACTCTCATCTTCGCTCGATCTGAATAATTTTTCACGCCATTGCGTACGTCCTTCGTCTCTGATCTTCGTGCATCACCTATCGTGAAAATGTCAGGAGTTCAGTACGATCGTTGTGTCGTTTTGCCTGTCTCAGATCGTAAAATATTTATGAATTAATCGTGCTGGCCAGTAGCAGAGCGCCTCAACGTCAAGGTTGAACAAACTCGCAGGTATATTATCGAAACTCACTGCAATGTACAGTTTGCGGATAAATTCAAACCGCGTTAACGCGGTGTGGGTGTACCGCGATATTCTTGTCCGCGTATACGCGAACAAAATTTATCCTTGAGTAGATAAATTGGAACAGTTTTATTATCAACGTTTGTTAATATCAGCTCGACAAGAGCTCGACTTCCTCTTTGAATCGTGCTACGCGGTTATACAAATAATTTCACCGTGAAAAAGACTCGATGTGCAACCATTTGAGCACAATTTTAACGCTTTACTCGGACCCGCATTGCATTGAAACTCGCGGCATCCTCTCCCTCCGTCCATTTCTTCAACTTAACGAATTCCATGACGCACGAACCGGGTTCAAAGACTGGCTGACTCCCGGTACAGGTCTAAAACCGGTTAGTCCGACATTGTGCCGGGTAGCGCGACTCGAATCGGTAACAATATAACACAAAATTTACACCTAAGTGCGCACACGGCGATCACTTGTCAGATCTCGAAGATGCGATGAAAAGTACGTATTCCTCGGTCGTAATTGGAATTTGGCATTAACAGGGTTCTTCTATCTGTGCTATATGTATTATACCATCTACAAGGTCATCTTTATTATCATACACGCTATAATGCAGTCACTACATAACTAGGTACTTAGATACTTCTACAAAAGCACTTCGAAGCGTTATACTCTTATATAACTTTGCCGGAGGGCATATAGATCAGCGGAGATGAGACCGCTCGATCACTCCGATAATGTCTCACCCGTCGTCCTGCGTGTCCTCGTCCTTCGGGGACGATTGTTCGGCGTCCTCCTCGGACATATCCGCAACCGTCGTTGGTGTCGCTGGCACTACTGGTACACCGCAGTGGGGAAGTTACTCTTTACGGTTAAATCGTGTCCGAGTCTATTCAGGAAAATTGAACTTCGGGAAATCGTGGTAATCTCCCTTTTCGCAAGAGGATGGATAACGAATCGGCGGAAGTGACGGGGAGCCAAGAAGATATCGCTGCCCGTTAGCGAAACGGCACCACGCGCGGATGACCAAGGTCCGTTGGCGTGATGAAACGACTGGAGGTTGACGAGGAGGATCCGGAGGGCCGGTCGGCTACACCTACGGCTTCCGAAGTCCTACGATTCCCCGCTTCGTTCTACTTTGTTTAATACGCTGATTCTATTAGCCTGCAGGGTACCGCCCCGCATTCCTCCGGGAGCCTCAAGATATTAGGAGGAATGAGACTACGCGCCTGACCTTGCCTAATCCACTGGCCCAACAATTAGCTGGCTATTCCAAATTAAATAAGCGAGCGACGTGCGCCGCTGTCATCCAGCCGTTCTCCAGGTCCCCTTGGCATCGGTTATTATCACCCCGTGATCTTGGCCTTCAAGTTTGGAAGACGGGACGACGTTCACCTAGACATTGACGTAGCTCGGAATCTAGCTCGTTGCGACACGGATTGCTGTCCACGTCTCTTCGTGTATGACATTGCCGACTGTCGCTTGGGTATAGGAACCAGGATCCACCTTCGCTCGACAATTGCCATCACTGTTATCCGGACAACCGCGCGTGAGTTGATGGTTCACTTTCCATCTCCGTAATACGTACAACACACTACGCTCACACGTCGAAGTACAATCCGATTTATGTACTTCTTCTTCACGTTGAAACGTCTATATTTATTCCACGACAGGTGTTCCTCAAGGTTACTAATATTGCCTTCGTCTAGCAAACACGTGCTTTGCCAGGCATGTGCTGACGCTGTCTATTATGTATATCGTTTTGATTCGTCATTGAGAATAAATTTTTGACAACACTTTTTATTTCTTCCTACATACAACATCTCGATACCCAGATTACGCGTTACGTCATTCGCGCCGGTTGAACTTTGATTTTTATTCAAATCTGAGGTGTTTTTACTTTGTTTAAATTAGATAATATTCGCGAGACGCTCATCCTCGGAAATGAAAATTATATTTAGAGAGAGAGAGAGAGAGAGAGAGAGAGAGAGAAAAAATTCGTGACGTTATTTAGATTCAAGCATCGGCTTATAGTGGAAGCCGCGGCTTGTGCGTCCCTTGGATTTATTTGCGGCAGGTAAATGGTCGCGGTTGTTTAGAATAGAATTTTATCTTACGACGAATAAAATATTATTAAGCTTATCTCTATTCGTCGTCCAGAATAAGCACTTGTTACGTGCTGCTACGCCTGTAGCGATGTATTTATTATTAGTTGACCAAGGAAAAAAAAAATAATTAATTTTCCGTATTGCTTGAGCGGAAAAATTCGTTCAACTCACGATCAGATTCCAACGTTCGGACCGCTATACAATTCCGAGGAAGAATACAACTGCCTTTCCTCGTTGAGAGTCGTCCACTCGGTGAAATTAAATTCTTTGCTTCCCAGTCACGTAACACGCTATACCTATGCATGCGTACAAAATATTGTGAGCAAGTTTCGGTTGCTTTTCTTAGAATTTTTTACAGTCCAGGAAAAACATGATAATATCAGTTGTTTTACTGTCACGAAACGGCGCATACGAAATGAGGAATAACAGATGCTGTCGGGTTAAAAATGGTTGATGACGAAACTGGCAATTTCGCAGTAGTATAATATACATCGTAGGTACATGCATTTCCGTATACTAGATTAAAATTACAAAGTCCCCGAGCGTCGATGCAATTTCCAAGGAATAACAGCTCACAAACTCGTGTACGACAGGAACGATGACGATACGTTGAGACGAACGATAACGCATGCGGTTGAAAAAACTTATCTACGCAGCCGTAGCACAGCTGGAGAAAAATTGCGTTGGGTGTGCAGGATCGGACAGAAATGGGAACCCCTTGCAATGCAACTGTACAAATATCGTAATCTTGTATTATACGGTTATACAAGAAGTATGACACAGGTTCCCACCTACACGCGTCGGGTCTCCGCCTATAACGGTGATCTCGCCTCGCCTTGTGTCGTTCCTGAGCGATTAACGAAAAAATAGGTATAAGATATAAGGTGCCTTCGGCAGGAAGCGTGCTCATCTTTGGCGTGCAGAGCACGTCACGGGTCCGTGAAAATAGCCCGAAACGAGGCAGCGATATCTGGAGGAGAGCGGAAGTCGCTACGGCGGCGTTATCGCGCCGGAAATCCGCTCTTCGGCTGCCGTTTACACCTCGAGGTATAAATCGCGGAGGGCACTCCCGTATCGTAGCTGACTTACCGCATGGACGGCTTTCCGCCAGTGGAACGAAGCCTCCTCACGTCTACGAGTCAGCTCCGCATCCTCCCGCTTCCTGATCTCCTCCTGCTGCAGGTGTGACGGGGGCTCCTCTTCCTCGCCTGGGGGAGACGAAGCCGTTGATCTTGATCGGCCGCAGCTCCGGCCATGACACTCGCGATAGTCAAGGTCGACAAGATTCGCTCTTTCGCCCGGTTCCACTAATTCGAGCCTGCAGCTACGGCTCTCGATCGGAGTTGCGTCGCGACGCGTTGCAGCTCGACGCTTATTCACCGTTACATTACCCACTCCGTTAGGTAGGCACCTAAAGCGATTCTTTGAGTTCTATGTACCGCCGATTATCGCCTCGAGCGAAATACGCGACTCCACCGACCTACCGCCTTCCTCCGACTTCTCTCTCTCTCTCTCTCTCTCTCTCTCTCTCTAAGCCCCACTCCACCCCCCCCCCCCCTCCCCGCCCCTCCCCCCTTCGCCCCTCCCTCAGAACCGGGGCCCAAAATGACGCGAAGTTGGGTCTAACATGGGACCGAAAACTCGCGTGGCGCGTGTAATGCCGAGGCTACCGCCTGCCGCAACTGCAGTCGGCGGCTACACTCCAATGCTCACTCGTCGTGGCGACACTATTTCTCTCTCTCTTTCTCTCTCTCTCTCTCTCTCTTTCTCAACTTGGGTTTACACACACTCTACTCTCGGTGGGTAAATTGTTTATTAGCGTCGCACTACTGTCGCCACCGGCACCGACGACGACGACGACGACGACGTGGGCCAGGCTAGGCCGCGGCTAGACGCAAAGAACAGAGTCGGCGGCGGCGGCGGGGACGGAGGCGAGGTATTTCCAACTCGGTTGCGAACGAGTCGAGTGGGAAACTTCTCGGTGACACTGTGGGCCGCGACGCTAACGTGCTCCGGCCGACCTAGTAGCTATTATAAATAGTTGACTGGGGACGACAAGATAAGGAGAGAGAGACAGAGAGAGAGAGAGAGAGAGAGAGAGAGAGAGAAGCGAAAAACCCGCATTGGCACACTCGTGAAATGAGAAATAAACACTTGAGGCAATTTCTCGCGAGATGAGAGCTGCACTGAAACAGGGATCTGACACACGTGGATTCGACACCAGCACGTGCTTCGAACTTTAATTTTATGCCCGCTTTGGCTAGGGTAGCGGGTATACGATAGGCTACACCTTGCGTTGAGAGAGGCGATCCTTTATGGAGAATAGTTGTAACTAATCAATGCTAATTTGTTCACCCGATTCCAGAGGTACTCCGATGGTGCAGTGGTTTTATCGGTGCTTTTAACGAGTAAAGTCATTAATTGTGGCTAGTTTGTTTAGTTTGTTTCGGATTAACGAGCCACTGAAATGACTCTCTTCCCTCGATGACGTGCATCTGTAAGGTTCGCGGATTGATTTACCGCCACCATTAGTCGAGTCGTAAATTATGAGAATGCGGGTCCTCCGCTCCTGGTTCGATTCGGAGTTTTAGACCTCAATTCATTCAAATCTATTGGCATCTTACCTTCCGCAATATATTTGAAGAATCTCTGATCGAAAGAAGGTGCAATTATAATTGATCGTAATTGTTGGATCCAGAACGCAAATAATGCAAATTATTTTCCTACTCACTTCCTCTTGATGATTAATATATACAGTACTGAAAACGAACTCTTTGCAGAAAATGATAACGCGTCTGTGTGTGAGGACGGAAGTGCGGATAGAGATATGAGCGGGAGGTGCAAGTGTGAGTGTACAGTATAAAGGGATAAAGCGATCAAGAGTTTATTACTGTGCAGTTTATATGATAAACCGTTTTTATTTAAATAATTATTTATATTGCTTTCGTTTTCTTTTTTTCTTTCTTTACCTTCTCCATTTTTCTTTTCTTGTATAATATATATCAATAATAATAATAATAATAATAATAATAATAATAATAATAATAATAATAATAGTAGTAGCAGCAGCAGCGTCCCCGTTACGTTAAGACATAAGTGAAGTGTATATTATATATTATTATTATACGGTGATATTCGAGACACGCCCCTCAACGGTATGGCATTATACACACGGTGCGGAGGCGCACCCCAGCCTGCATAATCCGGCTGCCGTAAGGTTGTCGAGGGACACGAAGCTTCTTCGGAGGCGTTTGAGGTGGAGGCTTGTCACGTTTGTCGCTTATCGGACAGATGAAGGATGAGTGATGAAAATCATGACTAGAGGCGGATGGGCCTTTACGGGTTAGTTGCGGAGAGCGAGAGAGATGATGGCGAGAGAGTGAATTATTCATTGTTTATTTTTCGTCGCGTTTGCTTTCGTTGTTGTAGGCAATTCTTGTCGCTGTGATCATTTTTTCTTGAAGATTTTATTTCTTTCTTGTCCTCTGTTCGTACTTTGGTTTTGATGTTGCGCTTATTCCTCCTCTTCTTCCTCCTCCTCCTCCTCCTCTTCTTCCTCCTCCTCTTCCTCCTCTTCCTCCTCCTCCTCCTCTTCCTCGACCTCCTCCTCCTCAACCTCCTCCTGCTCGAATTGAGGCTCCTCGATGTCTTCGTCGGCGGCGGCCTTCACGTCTTCCTCACCCTCGGGAGACTCTGGGTCACCAGCCTTCTTGCCTGGCCGTTCACCGAACCACTTGGGCAGCTTCGCTGTTGTTCGAAAATCGAGGTTAGACACCGTCGTAGATGATCGCGGACTGTCCGCGAGCTGATCGTCGGCAAGACGAGAAACTGTTTAGTACCGATACAGGTTTTGGTCACTTTGGTACCACTTGATATTATGGGCATCGAGAAGTGCTTTTCGACCAACGTAGACAACTATTTTCAAACAATGACGATCACCGAGTATGAAAAATTTCTATCTAAGATTAGCTCAAAGTCGGATTTTAAAACTAATAAACGCAAACGTCTGTATAGGTGGCCACAAATGGTACCCGACTAGCCCATTTAACTTTCTTCGTCTTTGCCAACGATCGTCTCGCGTTCACGTTGCAGAAAAAAGTCATCCAAAAAGCGAAACTCTGCCGTGACGAAAGTCACCGAGGACGGGGGATGAAGCCCTTCTAGTCCTCGCAGAGGCAAACCTACCCTTCTGGCGTCCCTGGAACTGTTGTTTTTGTTCGGCCCAGTTCTTCTCATGGTTCTCCTTGATCAGATCGGTGAGACCCTGGAACATCAACGAAAGGTGGCATGCTAGGGGCGATCACTTACGTACTCTCGATCGGTCCCGAGTAGCTGTCGACGATGAGCTCTGCGCTATGCGGCTATGCGGGTCAATACCGTATCGGAAAACGTTCACGTGCAGGGACGGAAAAGATTCTCAATCACGACAGATCGGAGTGAATTTAGTTTGTGGTTACGGTATAACGAGTGAAATTAACGAGTATAACTGTATAACTGGGAAAATTAAACGTATTTGGTGTGTAGTGAACGTGGTGTACGTGAGACCGTGTGCTTAAAGTGATGTAATCCAAGGACAAAAGCAAATAAAATACACATTCAAATTCAAACCGTGTGTGGCCAGCGAGGTCAAGGGGTGAAGGGTCAGAAAAATGTGTTGTTCAATCGTGCACGGGACTCACTTTTGCTGCGTTTCATGAACTGTTCTGATCTCTGTTTCCAAACTTTCTCGTTGTACTCCGCGAGAAGGGTGTCGTAGCCCTGCGGTTCAATTTAAACGCCACGGTTAATCATCGGCAACCACACAATTCTTTATCTGTAGTCTACGTATCTTACACTCCCGATTTTGCACATCCTGGACTATATCGAGACTTGCGAATCGCGATTTTAAATACGCAGGGACGCGTCTTGGCGATCGGATTCGTCGGCTATATCGTCATCGTACGGTCAGAGTTGTCGGATCCCCGATGAATAATTTCACCCCGAAAAGCTGACCGGAAAACTCGGCAATCTCGCGATTAGTTCCGCGAATCCCGGTCCGCAGAATTCAACTTTTCAGCGAAAATCGTTCACTGGGAATCCGCGCTACTGATACTTACACCCTCGAAAAGCTTCTTCTTGTCGTCGTAGGACCTGGTGTCAACGCGACGTTCGTACTTAGAGGCGACCTGGATCTTGGGCTGTTGAGAACAAAGATTTCCTTATGTACTTAGAATTTTCTCACGCGTGATCGGTGCTGTTACAACGGCTCCGATTTTTTATGCAAAATATTTGACGAACCGGGTATTTGCCAGTCAGAGCTTCGGGGTCGAGACCCTTCTTCAGCGCCTTGTGCCTCAGCTGCTGCTTCTGTCTTTCCTTAAGTTCTTTCAGCTGTGAAAAAATCGGTAAAATTAGCATCAACCTCCACCATCGGCAAACGGGCAAGGCAATCGGCGGAGAGGCTGTGATCTAATTAGACTCACGTCGTAGTCCTGGCGTTTCTGGCGCTCCTCGAGGTCGTATTTTTCCGTTTCGAGCTTGACGATGGTGTCCCATAGTTCGGTGGCCTTGTACCGGAGTTTGTCGATGTTCAGGCCTTCGATTTCAAGGGGCTTGATACGGAAGCTGAGGGAGATCTTCTTCTCCTCCTCGAGCTGGGCGGTGGTCTTGTTGCGCTCAATTTGTGCGGAGGATAGGTTACCCTGAGCAAAAAAAATCGGTATTCATTTCTCCGACTCTCGACGGTGCCTTCGAAAATTACACCCCGATCGATACTCACGCCGAGGTCCTTCTTGGTGATGGTGAAGTTGGGTCCCTTCTTGGTCTGGTCCTTCATCGCCTGCATCATCGCCTGACGCTTCTTCTCAGACTCCTCAAGGCGCCTGCGTGAAAAAATACAATCTTAAAACACTGCCGTGCAAAATACCGGAAAATCGTATTTATCGACGGATAAAAGATCAAAGTTACGGATCGTTAAATATTTCAAACGCACCTTCTCTTCTCCTCGATATCCCGCTGTTTCTTCTCCTCTGAAAAGACATTAAACATCATCATTCAGGGACGCGGTAATGCGCGAATGACGCGAACGTGACTAAAACCGCTCGAATCGGGATCCTTTCGGTAATTGGATTCAAGTGCAGTACAAGGTAAGCTAGCTCACCAATTTCGCGCTGGCGACGTTCTTCCTCCTCCTTCTTCTTCTGGGCCAATCTCTTCTCCTCATCAGCGCGAGTGATTTTGCGCTTGGCTTGCTTCTCCTGTTAAAATATGCAAATTATTTAGCTCCGGGTAATCGGCAGGAGTCACAATGACGACGCGACGGTTATAACCCACGCACCTTGAGTCGTTTAAGCTCATCTTCTTCCTTCGACCTCTGTTTTCTCCACTCAGCGATGTACTCCTTCAATTGTTCGTCGAGGTCGCTTCTCTTCTGTTCTTGCCTCTGTACTCGCAAATCAATAATTACGATGTGATTAGTGAACGTCGGAACGTTTTAAAACCGACAGACCTTATAATATTCCGATGCTCTCTTCACTCACCTTCATGAACTCGGGGTTCTCGCCGGATTCCCTGAAGATCACCGGAGCAAAAACAAAAGTCGTTTTAGTCTCGTCCCTCGTGCTTCTTCACCCCCTTTTCTTTTCTTTTTTAAATCAAACCTCCCCTTCCCCTTTCGTCATTTAATAATCATTCCGTTTTCAACTCAACCCTTCTTCTTTGAATTCCCCTTTTTTGGTTAAAATCTTTCTCTTCTTTCTTTATCTAATATTGTTTTGTTTTTTTTTTTCCCCCGACTTTACGTGCATTCACGCCCCCACGTATATACATTTTACACAATATGCACACATCACGCACACTTATTGTACACATACATATATATATACATATACATACACGCACACGCGCACACACGTGTATATTATGTATATACACGCGACAAACAGACAGCCGGACGCACGCAAATAAATAAACGTATAGGCTGGCAGGCGCAGGCGGCATGCGGTCAAATTACGAGCACTTTTCGCACGTCTTGTTATATTTACATTGTCGGCTTACGACAACGTTTGGAGGATTAGTGTTACAGTCAGGCTTTACAGGTATGCACGTTCACAGAATGCCTTTGCCGTGCTAATCCAGGTCCATGATATATCAGTTGGTCGGGAGTTTCGGGATCAGGAAATTTGCATCGGGCGAGGAGGGCTGGGAAAGCGAAGAATTTATTCGATAGTCACGATGAGACAGGGGGACGGATAATTGGAGCAAGAATTTCATTCCGTTCCAACTTCGTCTCTGCCGTCGTTATATAAATTTCACCGATGTATTTCACCTCCGCACCCTTGTCGTATTGGGTGTGGATAATTATCCTCGTAACAAATACGGGTATTATTTTAACGGTTGTCATTCGCATAATTTCGCCAGTAATTATTTTCGGTTTTACAACGTAACTTCAGTGCGATCGTTGTTGTTACTATCATCCATCCCCCGTTACTTTCACCGTTATTATCATAATATTTATCCCGTTTGACGTTGTTCAAACTGTGTGAATACAGCTACGCGAAGAATCGCTACTACCGCTTTGATTCGCAAAAAATTCACGCGTCTCGGTCGATCGTTATAGAAATTTTATTCAACCAACGAGAAGGGGTGAAAAATAAAAAATAGTGCCGAAAAACCGTGGACTGTAGAGGTAGAAAAATCAAATCACGGGGAAACAAAAACGAAAAAAACTTGACAAAGATATAAGACACAAAAATATAAAAGTAATATGTACATGTACCTCACGTGTGTATTACAAATGAGAATTTGAAGAGCAAGATGAGATTGAGAGAAAAAAAACAAAAAAAAAAAAGAATACCAAATCGTCGTTCGTTAATGATTGAAGAATTAATTGAGGAGGAGCATTGGTTCTTAATCGAAGAAAATAATATACGTATATACGTGCACAGGTATAAATAAAATAATTATTATACATATGGGTGAGGAACAACGAGTATTATTCACGTGTAACACCACGTCATACGAGCTTGAACACCTCGAGGTCAACTTACTTTTGTGACGCCCTACCCCTATAAAACAGAAAGCAAAACTTGAGTTAATTAACAATTTATTTTTCATCCCGAAGTTAACGATTTCAAATGATCATCATTATTATTATTACTTTCATTATTATTATGATTATTATTATTATACACCATATTTCATTATGCGCATTATTATTATTATTATTATTATTATTATTATTATTATTATTATTATTATTATTATTATTATTATTATTATTATTATTATTATTATTATCATCATCATCATCATCATAATCATAATCATCATCATCACCATCATCATCATCATCACCATAATCTTCATCATAATCTACATCATCATCAGCATAATCGTGATATCTAAAGCTACGAGCGGACAATTATCACCTGACTATGGCTAATAAATGACAATCGCTAATTAGAATTATACCTAGACGACGTAGACGTATTTGATTCTCCTATCTCTCAATGCTGGCACTTGATATTATAGACTAGCAGCTACTGCAGTATACACATTATACATGTATACGTACTTATCGCTTCTTTACAGCCCGTGTAGCTCAATAAATTAGCAAAGATGTATTATGTAGGTTTTGCGCAAATCTTCGAAGTAATTGTATCTCCTATGCATGTATTTTGAATTGGCTGTCAGGAGGAATTGTGGAGTGTCTCATATAATGTGGCGATCGTTAAAGATCGTTGGAAATTCTGTCTTTGGTTATTAATTTTGTTATTTCGGATATGTGCGTGCGTGCGTGTGTGTGTGTGTGTGTGTGTGTGTGTGTGTGCATGTTGCAGGGAAATTTTTTGTTGTTGCAGTTGTTGTGTTATTTTCATTTTGTATGATATGGCCGCTTTACTCATTCCCTTCAACAATCGTTACTCTTGTTAATTTTGCAGCTATATATTATGATAATTCACTACTCTTGTTATTATATCACTGTCATAAACATTGTAGTGTTTACCGTTTCACTATTTCTTCCTACGTATTATAATAACTACTTTTGTGTTATGCATACGATTAATTCATTGGGTAAAACTCAAATGGGGGAAACAAAAAAAGAAAAACTACAGCTGCTGCTAGTACAACTACCGATATTGCTATATTATTTCTGTTATTCTATAATATTCTCTGGGGTTTTTCGAATTTGAGTTAGTTCATGTCTTGTCATCTACTAGCATCAATTCATTCGCATCGCTATTCTTGCATCATCGTCATGGTCTCCATTTACTCTTCATTCGCATCTTCATCACCGTTACCATCGTCATGATCATCATTACCATCGTACCAATAATAATAAATATATTATATATATATATATATAAATGAACAATAATGTATAAACGTCACATCTCCGTTAATTTGAAAGTACCCACGTAACAAAAACTGCACGGAAAGCTCGCGTTGCAAAAACAAGATACAAGTCACAAGTACAGTTGAAAAAAAAACAAAAAAAAAACAGAAGTATACACGTGTAACAATGAATTTTACAGTGCTGGTTTTAAAATGAATAAAAAGGCAAAGAGTCAAAGTCGAAAATGAAAAGTGGAAACAGAAATAGAAGCAAAACAAAAAAACGACAGCGATGTGCATTAAAAACATCGACTTCAAAGCTGCACATATATTCATATATTTTAATGTATTATGCATAAAATGTACAACGCGATTTGAAGTGCATAATAAATTGATTATGCGATATGTGAAAGCATTGAACAACGACACTGTAAAGTATAATTTATAATGATCAGAAAGAAATGGCAACAGCTTAAAACGGATGGATAAAATAGTGTGATTGAAAAAAATAAATAAAAAATGGTGGAAGAATAAGTAAACAAGACAAACACAACAATCTTTCATTTTCCCAAACATTCCTGCGGAGCTCTTCAGCGTAGGCGCAAACGGACGTACACGACGGACGGACGGACTTACGGACGGACGAAAAATAATAAAAAAATACGCCAAAGAAGTGAATGAGGAAAAAAGTTACAAAAATACAGTCAATAAATTATCGAAAAAAAAAGTAACAGGTAACAATTGCGTTGCGGTTACATGTACAATAACATTATTGATATTACAAACGAAAATAATGAGCGAATCGAAGACAAGGGGAACAAAAAAATAAAAATAGGTGCATAGAGAATGAAAGACAAAAACAAAAACTGAATGAATAATATGCGTATTAATAAAAATAACGAAGTAAAGTTCAAATCGGCTCAAGTATAAAACGGCATGTAAAAATTTGTAATGTGTGTGAAGAGAGACAGGTGGATAGATGTAGATCATAGATGTACAAAGATATAGAAGTACATGAATTGCGGTTACTGCGGACGGACAAAATCGTATAGTACGTACATGAAAGCGTAAATGAAAATCGAAACGTCGCGTACATGTCAGGGAAAAAGGACCGTGGCATGTACCTGCGTTATAGAAATTTGCCTCACGCAAATTCACTGAGAGAAATTTCCAATATCATTGTTACTGTAAAGACCGAAACTAATTTCATTTTTGCCGTAACCGATGGAAGTATGGTTTTTGATAAACAACGAGAATGACTCAACACGTTACCGTTCTTTTTCATTACGCGCAATTGTAGTATTTTTTAAAATTATTTCAACTGTTTCGATAATTTGATTTTGGTTAAACCAAAATTAACGCCAAGTCCTAGTTCAGCCGAAAAAATTTAGTATACTAAAAAATAACAAACATAACTTTGCAGTAACCAGAACATATTTTACTGACAACTTTAATTCCACTCATGAGTTTCTTGTGCCACAATTTATTCTGATTCTAAAAATATTTAAATCTTTCTCGCAGTGTTTCATATACGCTGTACACGGACGCAGAGAGAAGGAGAGAGAGAGAGAGAGAGAGAAAGAGAAAGAGAGAAACATGAAAAGGTAAAGAGACAAAAATAGAGAGAGAGAGAAAGATATTCCATAGAAGAGGAAATAGACGGTAAGTTTGAGAGAAGTAAAAAGAGAGTTTGTGAGCGAGTGAGTGAGTGAGCGAGTGAATGAGTGATTGAGTGAGTGAGTGAGTGATAGAACTTACTCGATCTTCTTCTCCGGGTGCCTGTTTCGTTCGAATCAAGGGATCGCGGCGCGAACCGACCGACCGACCGACCGACCGACAGACAGACAGACGTGATCAGGGTAGGTACACGTTCGTTCGTACGGCGGTGCGTTGGTTTCGTGTGTTGGAAGGTTTGTTGAGTGTGCGGGGAAACAGAGACAGAGATACATACCAGAGTCAGTGATTTGTTTTTTGAATTTTGTTAAATGGTTTTTTTTCTTTTTTCTTTTTTGAGTTTTTGAACTTTTTCTTTGGTTTCGTTTTTCACTATCGTAGGCTGATTGTATGATCTGTTAGTATGTACAGTATATCAGAGACTTCGATTCTTCGAACATTCCCTGAGGGGTATACGACGAGGAACCTTGCCGCGGGAGTTGCGAAACATTGCCTGATTCCCTCGGGAAATTTGTTGACTGTGACAAACGTGAGCGTAAAACCTCTCCAGCATTAATCAAAGTCATTTCGTCGTGTAGGCAAAAGTCATTTTCGACGAAGAAAATCTGTAGTTATGTGAATGTAATTTACAATTCTTTGAAATCTTGATTTAGATCACAGTTATTGCAAAAATGTGTAATCGAAGTGAATACAGCTGCTCAGTTAGATTGCCTGCGTCGTATAGAGTTTCATTGGACTAAGAATAGACGATCAAGTTTGTACACCTTACGACAATTTAGTCATTTGACTAAAAAAAAAAAAGAAAAGAAAGTAATATGCAAATTTCTGTATTCATATACAAGGAGTTTTAATAATTGATGATCTATTTGAATTGCAACTAGTCGTACAAAAGAAAGCCAGTAAAATCTCCGCGATTAATCGATTTTTGTTGGAAAATTTCCGTTTTTCAGAATACGATTGCTATTGGAATTTTGCAAAGTCAACTCCTTGCCGGGAAACCAGAGGGTGTATGTATTCGCACCGCGGTATTCCAACGACACCTCATGCCTAAATACGAGGATGGCTTACATACTATAATTACCTAAGTCGCATATGCGACCCTACAGTTGCTACTCAGCTCGGGATTACAGCCGGCATGCCTGGTTACTTATCAGGTGTAACAAGCCGCGAAATATTACCAGATGCACGCGTCGGTCATAGATATTTTAGAAATTGTGATATTAATTTCTGTAACAACGCTCCGGCTAGATATACACATATAAAATATACTGCAAATGAATATTATACGTATATTTGTATACGTATACGAGTACGATTTTGTAATCTGCATAACCGTACGCGTTAAATGTTGAAGCGTTTCTATGTAATAAACGGCAGAGTCTCGTTCATATGTATGCATACGTATCTTGAATTTATTTATAATAGCAAACGGTAGCCGAGCCGGCTATTTTTATCCCGAATGACGAGGGCGACGGCTTACGGCGACGCCGACGTCGGTCCATCGTATTTTTAAGCATTTGCGCTGCCCGATCGAAAGATTGTTACGTTTTATTTTACTCTTCGACTCTTCCGAAATACCTTTGATTTTCGTTGCCGTATTTTTTCTATTTCCTCTACCTGATAACTGCAATGCGCACTGACAATATTATTCGCACGCGTAAAATTCTATCAATCCCGGCGCCTCCTCAATTCTACGTCCATCCTAGTTTTGTTCCAATCAAATATGCGTTCGTATGTATGATTTGTATGTTACGTATCCCTAAATACTAGCGAAAAAAGTGTTGTGTTCGTTTTTTTTTTTTTTTTTTTTCAAGCGAGTGATGAAAACCTAAACTACGCAATGATATGTATAGGTACATCCCATGCAGGCTGATTAGCTACTTATACTTTTTAGTTATTATATGTGTCTACTGTGCACTACGTACTCTGTATTCGTATACACGACTAGATACCTAGTTTTCTAAATACAGGTGTAAGTATGTATTATATATCGTGTAAAATCGATCAGTTATACTCGTGAATTTTTACTAAAATACTATTATTTTTTTGTTTTTTTTTTTCTTTTTGTTTGCTTTTTGCTCTCAAGGAATTATTAGACAGTTGTCGAACGGTGAAGAGATCTGGCTGCACTTACTTCCTGCAAAAGGAGAGAAAAAACACACATGTATGAGTATAAAGGATGCAGATAGTTTCGGAGTTACGTTGAGAAATGTTAGGTAAACGTATGTAAATGAAGAGTGTTATAGATATATATATTTATAATATTCTTCGTCATGTTACATAACGCTTTTATTAGATACTCAAAGGGGTGACACTTACACTTCCTCGACTTCCTCCTCCTCCTCGGTGCTGTAAATCAACAAACGGACACATGGTTTTTTTCCTCTCTCACAAACATTGACAGTGACAGGGTGCATACATATATAACATATGTAACAGAGGGAATTTGAAGGGTTGACTCGCGGGGCAAAACGTACATATATATATGTGAATACAAACGCGAACTTTATCGTAGGGCACAAAATAACTTGGGTGTACAAAAAACTCGGTTACGTACTTGGAGAAAACAGAATGCAGACGGATATCAGGGTTAAAACGACGGGGTGAAGACAACGATAATGTTTTGCAAAAAAAAAAAAAATTTACCCACGCCGTTCTCCGTTTCACCATAAAACATACCTCCGCTGATTGTAAAACTACGAGTGTACATATTCGATAATGAAAATTGACGAGCCCTGCGGTGGGAGAAAAGCTCGCGGTCGAGCTTGCTACATATTTTCTCATTCAACGGTGTTCGGCATGTACTTTTCGAACATTCGCGGTATTTCACAACGGCTGCGATCGCGACGAGGAAAAATCTCCTTAAGGTCCAGGATCTGCGGTGGGGTGAAAATACTTACGAGTATTGGTCCTCGTCGTCGGACATGTTGGCTGCTTGTTATGGGTCTGAAACAAACAGAGATAAAGAGTATAAAAACTACGAATATCCTCAGGTCCTAGAATAACTTATCCGACCCCCAGCTTTCGCTTATATCCGGTTCCTATTATTCCGCGTGCGTTACGCGCAGGATAAAATAAGACACGGAATTTCGGGTAATTCGCACCGTGTAAAAAAAAATTTTACTACAACGCGGGGTTTCCTGCGTTCCACCGGCTGGCAATCCGGGGGCTGGTTAAGCTCGACGGATAGATTTGGCTGGTGCGGTAATCCGATAGCGCTTCGACACCGCTCTTCGTCGCAAGCTCTATATGGAGCCGAGCAGACCGACGTTTTTCCCCCCTCCCCGACTCCCTCACCTTATCCCCCGCCCCTTTTCCCACCCTTCACGATGGACCCGCCAAACTAATTATAGATCTCAGCAGCAGAAAGAGCTTTCAATGCGCCACCATTAGATTGTACAGCTCGGCAGAAGCTTCTTCCGTCCGCGGTTTGGACTTGGAGCCTTTACTTGACGCTTCGTGCTTTTCCTTTTTTTCAAAATTGTCCGACTTTACGGGTATCCAGACGGGGACCGTCGACTCGGAGATTCCTCAGCAGGTTTTACACAACCTTGCGGTAGTTCTCCGGGTTGACGTGACGATGATATTGCAAGCACGAAACGTCGACGATCACTGATTCGCTTGAACATTGTTGAAACGGCACCTTTTGCGAGTGCACAGACGCACAACCATTTCATAAACTGCAAGGCCTGCAGATATTTACACAGCGACTCGGTCGTCGAGGGCAAAGAGAATTTTCCGCAAACACGGTTTCGCCAAAATCATCGCTAAGATTCTTAAAAGCGTTTAGAAGCGGAAGCCAGTTCGAGTCGATTATGACTTGCTGATTTTGATTCCGGTATACACGTCGAAACATGTAGGGGGATGTGGTTCAACGGAAAATTCACTTTGCCTTCAACGGCCACACTGCCCGGAATCTCTCGGATAGCTCCGGCCATTGATTCCTCGTTCGTGCTGAACGACTTCCATTTTCCCGTTCTCCAGTCGCGGTTGGGTTGCACTTGATCAAGTTTTTCTTGAACTTCCCCTGCCCCGTTTCCCACCATCACCCGGTAACCCCATTGCCCGTACAACTTAATTATACGTAGTCTGAAACTGTCCTTCACATTTTTCACGAGTAATTACGATAGCGTGGAATATCACGGTTGGAAACGGCAACGCGACGTCGGGAACGGGATGCACTGCCGCGTGAAATGTAGTACGAGTACAGGGGACACGGTTGATGATATTTTTTCGGTTTTAGAGATACAAATTCGGAAGTAGAATCGGTGCGGAATTCGAAATTCGCGTCTCGTGCCGGCGCCGGAACTTATTACTATTGTTGTTCGATCGTGGATGTCTCACGTCGAGATCGATGTCGATTTTGTTGAAACTTACACTTGGGGGAGAGTTAGAGTTAACGAGTCGTAGGGTCTTGTTGGGCCCTAGCCGAGTGACTGACTGGTCACCACACACGGAAGAGCTTTTCTGGTGGAATGTGGAGTCCGCGACAGCTAGAGCGGCTCTGAGGGAGCAAGTAAGCGTCCGGGGCCAAGCCGACCAAACCGAGGCTCGACCCGACCCGACTCTTCTTTCAAAGTTATTAATAACGCTACTCGATTGAAGAGAACCGCGAAACCTGGAGGAGAGCCGACGCCGATGTTCGCGCGATCCGCGGGACGCAGAGGGCGGGGGAAAAAGCCCCGTCGTGCCCTCACCCCGTCCGTCTATCCGGGGTAAACTTACCTCAGGAGTTAGGCGCGAGGTTCGATGCAGCAAAGAGCCTTGATTCTCCGCACAGCGAGATCGAACCGATTAGATGCGAAGCACGGTCGCGTTTGCTCGGCTTACCCGATGATGGGGTTTTAGCCGTGCATCGCGCGTCTGCCGCAACTATTTTCGTCGGGATCCCTCCGCCCCCTAAAAGCTCCCTCTTCACCCCAGCGCCTAAAGCTCGCCTCGTTACCGCGAGCCGGAGGTAAAAAGCGACAGCGGAGAAAGGGGAGCGAGAAAAGTACCGTAGTCGTAGCCGTAGCTGTAGAGGAGTTAATTGGTCACGGACGACGTAACGACCAGCCTGATCTGACCCAACGTTGACCCTGAATATCGGGACGATCCATCTTTAGTCATGGCGTGCAAATATACGCGTGTTTGCGGTCAGCGGGCATTGCGGTACGTGCAGAGATGCGAGCTTCGCAAGCTTAATCGGCACCCTTTTTTGCCCGGGATATTTTCGAGCCGGATTTCGCGGCCGGGAAAGCTCGCCCCGAGTTTCCCCAAACCGGGGAACCGATGACACCCGGAGTTTCAGATATAATATTATGCGCGAGGCCTCCGCCGACTCGGGAGAGCGCGAAGCGCGGCGGCCGTCGCGGCCATATATGGCGGGGGAGGGCGTCGCGACGCCTATAAAGTTGCTCTCGCGGTTTGCGACTCGCGCGGACGCCATCGTTCACCGATAGCAGGAGAGCCTCGCGTGCACCTTAGAACTATGTTGTGCCGACGCGGATAAATACGCGCCCCCACCACGCCTAGGTATTTGCAGGATCAGGTTTTTTATCTTCGAGGCTTGCCGCTGGATCTTAAGGAATTTGGATCGACGCTGGGGGGGGGGGGGGGCGCAATCAGTCGGGAATTAAGAGAGGCGTTGTCGTTGGCTGGATTTAATTCAAATATGCGATTTGATGATTTGAAGGCAAGCTTCGTTGTTACGAACGATTTTGACCGAAAATCGATGCTTTGTACCAATTTTCTCAATTACCTGCGAAGATCTATTTAGAAATATAAAAATAGAAAACGAAGGGATTATAAACAGAGGCTTTTTCGACGCTTCGATTCGAGTAGTTTCGAAGTGACGGAAAATCTAGTTGACTCGTTCAAAGTTACTGTAGCGTGGCACATATTTCTATTCGGAAGACTATTTTTTACAAAACAACTAAAAATAATGTTCTTTTTTTTTTTTTTTTTCTTCAATCAATTTAATGTTGACATTTGTTGGTCGTAATCTACATCGGTACAATGTTCTAAAATTAAGTATATAACGATGCCAACACGATGGAACAAAAAAATGTTTCAGTGAACTTGCAGAAAATAATCTTCTGAAATCGAAGGAATCTTACACCTAATTTTCGAGAATTATCAAACGGTTTGCAATTAGACGTCGATATCGCACCCGATGTATCCGGTTACTTGATCTTTCCGATTCTCGCCGCAAAGCTAGTTTATCGCAGCTATGCGTCAACTCTGACGTGAGTGGCTTGGTCCGAAAACTCGAAACGCGTCAAACGCGTTTTGAAAACTTCGTCGTATCAACCTGTTTTTATAAGTTTTCACGACCTTTCGTGATATAAGAAAATTATTGTGTTGATCGAAAGTCACTTTTTATAATTTCAACGAATCTATACGTTTTCGAACTTCTAGAATAAAAAAAAACAGATTTTCAGACAAATCTCGGTGTGTTTATGTGTTACGTTTTTCCCAATTTATACGTTTATTTTTAAAAAATTTAAGAATACTTTGTTTTTCAGAAAAAAAAGAATTTTCTAATTTTTCTTTCAAAACTTTTTCATTTGGTTGCCAAGTCCTATCAGTTTCAGATTTTTTACTCCGTCGTCTTCGAGATGACCGCTAAAGTTTGTCGGACAAACCGACAGATTTTCCCTTTTTTATGGCGATAAAATATATCGCGAAAAATCAGTCCTTCCGGCTTGTTTTCCATTCTCTTAGTTTGTATGAGAAAATCTGATCGTCGACGGATATCAATATTGCTTGTCGTAAATCGAGGAGTTTAGGTGAACTTCTAAAATCACGCCCGAGCTTTTTCGCCCTATTTCAGAATGCTGTCCGACTTGCGAAACGAGGTCACCCTGCACAGCGCTCGTCTCATGCATCGACGTCAACAGTTTTTGGATGCTCAAGCCCCAACATCCTTAGCTGTCGTTTCGTACAGGTTCAACGAAGAGATAAAAAGAAACGGGATCCAGTTATTCCTGCAGGACTCTACAGGCCCTAATTTTATCACAATTACGGTTTTCGACGTCTGTTCGGCTTTGACGCACCATCGCGTCACGCAGTTACGTCAGATCAAGATTATAATCAGTGCTAAAAATATTTGCCTGTTACACGCATCAAGGATCATTTTCAATTAACCGTATCTAAAAACTTCTATCAGATTTAAAAATCCACGATTCCACTGAATTAATGATTCATCGCGGTAGACAGTTGGTTGATAACGATGCAAATATAATTAAGCTACGCTCTTCAAAAGCGTCGACGAGTGTTGTTCCTGAAATTTGCACATTAGCCATGGGAAGTAATGAAAATTTTCAATTTTTCTAACGTCTTAATATAATTCCACTATTGTCCTTATATTTCATATCTCCGGGTTAATGTAATGGAAAATAAAATGAATAAACAGGAAAAACGAGGACGAAACGAAAGTGGCGAATATACAATTTACGATTCGCAATATGCCGGCTAATAATTATGCGATAATTTTGAATGGGCTCTTCGGTAATTGTTCTCGGGACTAATGTGATTAGTTTATACAGTTTGGTACGCTGATGAAATTTTTTTTTTTTACCCAATTCTTCGTAAAACATCGACCCCAAGATTTCGTGAGCTTTGTGTAACGTTGCGTAACTTATCGTTGGCTAGCAGCTCGGCTTTCTCGCCTGAAATGTAAGCTTTAAAAATACATTTATTTATGATGTACGTGTAAAACGCGTATTTCGAGATCTGCCGCTGTTTCTGTCGCTTTCAAACAGCTGTTTTACAGTTTCTAGCTCTGCTCTACTAATCATCGAATAGCTTGAGATCCGGATCGCTAGAAACTAGTTCATTTTATACGTCAAGATATCTGTTAAAAAATACAATCGCTACAAACAATGGCCGTAGTATATCTCGCAATTGGGGAAAAAAATTTCAAGCCTCATCAATTTGTAAAAAATATTTATTCAGGAATTCACTTGTTTTTATTACATTATTTACATGGAAATAAAATTAGAATATTTGATTTTTGGCAATTCGCTTCACTGATTGTACACTGGTAGAATAGGTTTTTTGAAAGGTCGATCCCTTCCCCCAAATCTCAGCTGCCCAGATTCTTTCTTACCTCCGAAGCCGCCACCTTTAAAATAATAAAAAGATTTGAATTTAATTGTGGAATTGATCGATTCTCTCACACTTCACATTTATTTATAGTTTCATGTGTTTCTACACATTGTATACATTTATTGAGTGCTTGAATAATTATCGTTCTTTTATTTCTTAATATACAAGGAGACTAGAGTTTTCACATCCTGAACGACTAGATTTTCAACAAAACTATAAGCCAAGTTCTCAATACTTGATGTTTTACCTAATCGTCTGGGTTTCCATCCGCTCATAGTTCGTCCGCATTCAAAATCAACGAATATACGACAACCGTTGAGTGAAACGTCGTGAAGTCGACTTACAGCTCTGTGCGCCTGCTCTACATTCTTCATTTCAACAAAGGCGTAGCCCTGAGGAAGTCCTGTCACAACATCTACGATCAATTTGACAGACAGCACGTCTCCTTGTCTGGAAAAACACTGCAAAGTAAATGAGTTAACTCAATTGTCAACATGGCTTTTAGTCGCATTATAATAAAACACGAGTACTGTCTATGGCAAATGTTCATCAACAAACCTCTTTCAAATCGTGCTTTGTGATTTTAGATCCTAGTCTGCCCACAAACAAGGTTCTTTCTGGCTTTGACTTCAGATTCCTGGGCGGTTCATAGTGCGCTTCGATGGCTCGACTTACCGCCTTGTCGTGAGGTACTGTGTCGGTGCCATCTATGCTGCCAGCTTTGAGTGGATCATACTTTCGAGCGTAAGGGCTCCAGTGCTTCTGACTTTCCTCCTTGGAAAACAAGAAAGATGATTACTTCTCTGCGTCGTCGAGAACACGGTTATAGTTCATATCCCACAATTTAATGTAACTTCAATAAATTGGTGTAATTTGAACAATATTAATTGTTTGAACTACGGGGTAATCGAAGCTGAAAAACACGAATTATTGAACTTGTTAACCTAACTTTGAAACTGGGAAAACGTCGTGATTTAGATACAAAATAAAAATGTGGTAAAGTGCTGGAGCCATTTTTGTGATAATGATTCTGCAAATGGTTATTTATTTTTTATTAATTGGTACGCACCATTTGACAATGTGAATTAGCAATTCACACGTTTTCTTTGGTTCGAAACCTTCGTTGACGTTAAGTGAAAGGTTGTCAGGAAGCCCAGAGCAGATAGTACACTAGCAGTTATCGACAGAAGCTTACCACATTCGAGTCAATATTAAGTCTCCGTTGGTAAGATCTTGACACAAGTCGTTGACTGAAGAACACGAAGACTGATACTCCTGGGTAAATTTTTGTGCAGTTTTCGGCGGGCAGGCGGGCTCAGGTGGGCCTGAAAGCGTATCGACTCTACCCAACGAGCTCGCACCGACATTCGTAGCAGCCAAAGTAGTGTCGGTATAGAAGCTTGAGATCGAGTCGGTACAAAGCGAGTACGTCAGACTACTTGTCAACTGCGACTTAGAAATGTCGATCAGCTCGGTCATCACCGTGAGCAAAAGCGGAGCCGCGTCCACCGCCAATCACCTCCGACCACCTTTGTCGTCGTCGACCACCTCCGCTCACCGCCAGCCACCACCAAACACCTTCTATCATTTCCGTCCGACTCCTAGCACCCCCTGCCGCAGCCGACCAATTCCTACCGCCACCAACCACCTCTTGCAACCTCCTGCTAGCTCTGACCACCTCCTGCCATTTCCGAACACCTCCTACCTTACTCTACCACCTCCGACCATCTCCGACCACCTTCTACCACCCCCTACCGCCTCCTACCATTTTCGAACACCTCCAACCACCACCGACCACCTTCGTCCTCCTCATCCACCTCCTCCACCCCCCTTCGTTGTAATCGTTGTCCTCGTCCTCCTCGACCTCCTCCGATCACCACCAACCTCCTTCAAACACCCCCTACGTTGACTGAACAATATAAAGACGGTTGCCCTAATGGGCTTTGGTGACAACCGAAAATCGTCGTACGCTTTCGCTCCCTGAGATGTTCCAGCTGTAGAGTTGAGAACTTATTGCAGAACATCAGAGAGTTACCGATTTCGACATGATGCTGGCTGCATTCACCTTCCGAGTAACACAGTCTTCGCAATGGTAAGCCCAAGCTAGTACTTAGCCTGTGTGTACTTATCGAGTTGAAGCGTTACCGACTTGTCGGCGATACAAGAAATTAATAACGAGAATAAATTTCTTCCAAAATTCGTAGCAAAACAGTAATTCAATTGAAGTATAGGTACCCGAGAGAAAAATTTATACATACATCATAAATGATAACAGATCAGATATGATAACGATGCAGAGACCAAAAAGTATATATGCATATGCGGTCCATGTACGATATTGATATTATATGATACAATTAGGATTAATACGTGATGCATACTATAAATTTTATAATTTTCTAAGAGACAAACTAGATTGTCTACAATAATACGGCTTTTGAAAATAGAAGAATTATTCATTTTAAAATGAGATTCTATTCGACACGCGCTCGATGTATTCCATAACATTAGTATTCATAATTATTCCAACAACTTTTCATTTGCTCTCTCGATCTTAAACTTTCGCTGGCATAGAATCGAAACGCTGTTTTATCTAGTCGCAAGTGAAGTATCTACGTTGGGTAGAGAAGCAGAATTGTTTTTCGAAAAGTGTTCGGATGGAAAAATATTCAGAGTAACTGTAATACATCACGGATGCGCTAATTTTGAACGAGATGAAATGGATGCTTCGTATATGAGACAGTATTTAATGCATTGTCCTGATTAAAAGACCTAAAAAGGTGATTGTCGGCGATTTTCTTTTTTTTTGGATAGGGAAAGATAGAACAAAGCTTCTTCAAACTTCCGATGTATTTGAACACATTTGAAAGGTACGAGCAAACATTTTTATCATTCAACTGTCGCAGAACGGTAGCGTTATTAGCTGACCCGTTAACTGAAGAATATATCTTTAGTCAACGGCTGACCATCGAAGGGCCTAGCCGCTTGAGTCTGGAATCGGCAGGAAAGATAAAGTGCGTATTTTTTGTCTGAAATGTAGAAACTGAAATCATTATACATCATATCATATTATCATACATCATACATCATACATCATGATACATGATAAATAGTATTAAAGTTCGAAATCAAAGTTTGGATGTCGGATGTTCAGAAAGTGACGTTACCCGACATTTTTTTTCTCTTGACGTCATCGATCTGCTTGAAAATCTGCTAGCCGAATTTCTCAGTCTGGAAACAACCGTGCAATAGAGCGGACGTACGAGATTCGCGCTCCGCAGATTTCGAGTGCCGGGTTCTCTACCTCCTGGATCCTGCGCTGCGGATCCGCTACCTGGTGAAACTCGATTTAAGGGACGAGCGCGCCGTAGTTTCTGTGTCCCGGGTACGTTACTTTGTGCACCTCGACTTCATGGACAAGCTTAGTGGTTTCTGCGCTTCAGGTCCGATACCCGGTGAAACTTGACTTCAGAGAGATGACGAGAAGGACGAGGAGGACGAGGAGGTGAAGGAAGACGAAGAGAACAAGGAGTGCGAGGTGGACGAGGAGGACGGAGGTGGTTAGGGGTGCTTGCTGGCGATCACGGGAGACGAGGAGGACGAGGATTTCTGCACGGTGAGTATAAGATTTTCATAATATTTCATGGCAATTGTAATTATATTTTATCTAAAATATTTTGAACTTGTCATGTTAACAATAAATTCTTTAAATTCATTTTTCGCACAAGTCCAAATTCAGTGGCTATCAATGCGCCAATAAAATTTCTATAATGTTTCATAATTTGCTCACAATCTTCTCGGTAAAATATGTCAATAAAATAATTATATTAATCCTTACACAATATTTTTGATGTGTTCTGAAAATATTTATTAGTATTCGAGGTATAACCCGAGGTGGTTATCGGTAGTCGTTGGAAGTAGTCGGAGGTGGACGAGAAGGAGGACGAGGATTTGTGCTCGGTGAGTTTAATATTTATGTAATACTTAGTGGCATTTGTAATCATATTTTATCGGTATCTATAAATGCGCTAATAAAATTTATTATATTATTGATTAATTAATTAATTATATTAATCCTTACATGATATTTTTGATGTGTTCGTCAACTGAAAATATTTATTACTATTCCAGGCATAACCCGAGGTGGTTATCGGTGGTTGTTGGAGGTAGTTGGCGGTGGTTGGAGGTGGTCGGAGGTGGACGAGGAGGAGGACGAGGAAGAGGAGGAGAACAAGATGGACGAGGAGGACGAGGATTTGTGCTCGGTGAGTTTAACATTTTTATAATATTCAATGGCAATTTTAATTGTATTCTAAAATTTTTCGAACTTGTCATGTTTACAATAAATTGTTTCAATTCATTTTTCGCGCAAGCACATATTCAGCAGCTTCAAATGCGCAAATAAATTTTATTAATATTAATTAATTAATCATTTATATCAATCCTTACACGATATTTTTGACGTGTTTTTATACTGAAAATATTTATCACTATTCCAGGAATGACCTGAGGTGGTTATCGGTGGTTGTTGGAGGTGGTAGGCGGTGGTCGGAGGTGGACGAGGAGGAGGACGAGGAAGACTAGGAGAACAAGGTGGACGAGGAAGATGAGGGTTTGTGCTCGGTGAGTTCAACATTTTTATAATATTTGATGAAGTAGGATCAGGATCAGGAGGAGGAATAGAAGTAGGTTCAGAAGGAGGAGTAGGAGTAGGATCAGGAATAGGATCAGGAGTGGTAGTAGGAGTAGGAGTAGGAGTAGCAGTAGAAGTACAAATAGGAGAAGGATCAAGAGTAGGTGCAGGATCAGGAGAAGAATTAGTATCAGAAGTAGTCAACCACCTCCTCCCACCTCCGACCACCTTCGTCCTCTTCGTTCACCTCGTCCCCGTCCTCTTCTTCCTCCGCCGCCTCGTTGTCCTCGTCGTCCTCGATTTCCTCGACTACCGCCGCTCACTTCCAACCACCGCCAAACACTTCCTACCCCCTCCTGCCCCCGCCAAACACCACCAACCATCTCCGTCCACCTCCTACCACACCCTGCCGCCTTCTTCTGCTCTTTTTAAATCATATTATTTACTCAGAGTAATTTTAGTCAGGAACTTTCTTAACTGGCGCTTATATCTTAATCATTTTTCTTCAACGTTGTAATTGCAAGATATAACTAATTTTTAATATTCCGCATTGCAGGAAAGTCCGTCAATGGAACGGTCTGCTGACTCCGAAGGATCTCTACTGGATGTGGATGAAACTTTGGAAAGAAGTAAGGAGGTTCTAGGATCACCTTTCTACGGAGAAAGTAATAAGATCAAGAATTCTTAACTTGTATACTAATATCGCCTTGTCTTCATTTGTATCAAAACATCTATGTTTGCACGGTCTTGATTGAAGTTGGAATTTCATGTTGACAATTGATTTCAGAACTGCGTCAGCTGTCAACTGGCCAATTAATTAACAGAGCTTCTCGGTGAAATGGAATCCTTGGTCGGAGCGCTCAGCGAAACTTTAATAGCTGAGTATTATTATTATTAATATTAGCTTACTTTTGTAAGTATTTATGAATATAGCCTCCATGAATATTCATTGTTGGTATATAAGGTCTGGCAACGTACCTACTTTCTGTGAGAGATGTTAAAGATTTTCAACACAATTATGTTTCAGTTCTGTGCCACACCTAGTGATCCACTAGTACATATCCTCCGACGTGACATCGCTGTGCTACGTATGAAGAAGAAAAGATTTATTAAGATGAAGATTGCTCCTCTCTTCTTGCCATTGTGTTTTCAGCCATTGTTGTGCTGTGTGTTTAAAATTTAGGACAGTATATAATATAGAATATCAGGTACAGCTACGAATATAGCACTGCAATAAATCTTATAGAAATGAGCTCACATTGAGATTTATCTGTATTTATAACTCGACGCGAGAAGGCAAAAATCAATGTAATGCCATCTGTAAGGTAATTGGACTCGTATTTGCACTACGAGAACTCGTTGGGCATTTTGCGGTGAAGTTTGAAAAATTGTTGTACAAGAAATTAAATAACTATAAAAATGGATAAAAAATATTATCTCTAATAGTGAATGTAGCTAATACAGCTTTAGCCGTATATTGATTATGTTAATGATCTACTGTGACAAGATCAGAATTAGATAAGCTCTTTAAATACTCTTTTCTAGACTATTAATTTATATCATGTATATGTAAATGTATATTTCTTCAGTTTATACAATCACTGCACTAGGATTACCCTTGCCACGTTTTATGGTGTGCTTGTGTAATTTGTATATTATTAACCTTACGTTTTACTCTATTTGCGACAAGTTGTGAGTGTTTCTGATTTCTTGGCAATTATTTATGTACATGTATGTGTATATATGTATATGTATACTTATGCGTGTGTATATGTATACATGTATCCACACGTTTAAAAGTAGATTTTTATAATAAACACAGAGGTTTTAGTATATTCACATACGGATTTCTGTGTATAGGTATACTTGAACTAAAATATCCTTATCTCTAATACCGAGTTCTTCGTAATTCGCATTTGTTCTTGTAACCCAATGTCCTACATACGATGGCAAAAATCGAGATCCAACTTAACTGAGTCTCAAAGCCCTGTTGACACGAAAGCAGCTATTTGATAGAAATTATAGTTTATAGTTTACACAGCCCATTGCATGATATTTCATTATAAATACATATGTTTCAATGTATTTAGGAATAATTTATCAAATATACAAAGGTCATGTGCGAATAATAAATGAATTGATTCGACCGCAGTTTGATGTATTCATTGGAGCTTTAACAATAAATTTAAGCTTTCTTACTTCTTTTATTTTATTATGGATAATCAAAAACATTTCCGACTATTCGTGCTGTGGAAGCATGGGGATTAAACCAAATGTAGCAAAAGATTAGAAACAGTGTATGTAGAGTACGGGTATTTTTCTAACAATGCAAACACGTGCCGCTAGCTTAGTTTTGACATATCTAGAATACCACGCCTTGCGAATTAGCTTTCCAGACAGAGATGAATGATGAATTTTAAGGACTGCATTATCGTTGTTGAATACTCTATGCCTCATGGGAAAAGAAAATCTGTAACGAAAAAATTGATGCACTGGATCATCGTCGACTTTAACTTTTCAAATGTCCTACCATTTTCGAACACCTCCAACCATCCTATTCAACTATATTACTAGATCAGCTATGATATGAAAAGAGAAGAATTATTCATTTCGAAATGGTATTCTATTCGACGCGCGCTCGATGTATTCCATAACATTAGTATTCATAATTATTCCAACAACTTTTCATTTGCTCTCTCGATCTTGAATTTTCATAGGCATAGAATCGAAACGCTGTTTTAGCTGGTCGCAAGTGAAGTATCTGCGTTGGGTGGAGGAGCAGAAATGTTTTTCGAAAAGTATTCGGATGGAAAAAAATTCAGAGTAACTGCAATACATCACGGATGCGCTAATTTTGAACGAGATGAAATGGATGCTTCGTATATGAGATAGTATTTAACGCTGCGTAGTGATTTAAAGACCTAGAAAGGTGATAGGGAGAGAAAGAACGACGCTTCTTAACACTTCGAGTGTATTTCAACACACATTTGAAAGATAGGAGCGAAATTTTTCATCATCCAACTGTCGCAGAACGACTGCGTTTATTAGCTGACCCGTTAACTGAAGGATATTTATTTAGTCACCGGCTGACAATGGAAGGGCCTGGCCGCTTGAATCTGGAATCGGCAGGAGAGATGAAGTGTGTATTTCTTGTATGAAACGTGAAAACTAAAAGCATTATACATCATATCATATCATCATACATCATACATCATACATCGTACATCATACATCATCATACATAGTATCAAAGTTCGAAACCATAGTTTGGATGTCGGACGTTCAGAAAGTGACGTCACCAATTCAAAATCAGCTAGCCGAATTCCTCAGTCGGGAAACAACCGCGCGGTAGAGCGGTCGCATGAGAGTCGCGCTCCGCAAATATTGAGTACCGGGTTCTCAACCTCACGGATCCCGCGCTTCGGGTCCGCTACGTATTTCGAGTACCGGGTTCTCAACCTCCCGGATCCCGCGCTTCGGGTCCGCTACGCGGTGAAACTCGACTTCCAGGATAAGCGCTCCGTGGTTCCTGATTCACGTTTACAATAAATTATTTCAATACGTTTTTCGCGCAAGCCCAAATTCGGTAGCTGTCAGTCCGCTAATAAAATTTCTCGACTTCCAGGATAAGCGCTCCGTGGTTCCTGGTTCACGTTTACAATAAATTATTTCAATTCGTTTTTCGCGCAAACCCAAATTCGGTAGCTGTCAGTCCGCTAATAAAATTTCTCGACTTCCAGGATAAGCGCTCCGTGGTTCCTGGTTCACGTTTACAATAAATTATTTCAATTCGTTTTTCGCGCAAACCCAAATTCGGTAGCTGTCAGTCCGCTAATAAAATTTCTCGACTCTCAGGATAAGCGCTCCGTGGTTCCTGGTTCACGTTTACAATAAATTATTTCAATTCGTTTTTCGCGCAACCCCAAATTCGGTAGCTGTCAGTCCGCTAATAAAATTTCTCGACTTCCAGGATAAGCGCTCCGTGGTTCCTGGTTCACGTTTACAATATATTATTTCAATTCGTTTTTCGCGCAAACCCAAATTCGGTAGCTGTCAGTCCGCTAATAAAATTTCTCGACTCTCAGGATAAGCGCTCCGTGGTTCCTGGTTCACGTTTACAATAAATTATTTCAATTCGTTTTTCGCGCAACCCCAAATTCGGTAGCTGTCAGTCCGCTAATAAAATTTCTCGACTTCCAGGATAAGCGCTCCGTGGTTCCTGGTTCACGTTTACAATATATTATTTCAATTCGTTTTTCGCGCAAACCCAAATTCGGTAGCTGTCAGTCC